>NC_133167.1:49233166-49543500 GCF_040802235.1 Manis javanica
ATTTGGGTTTGTTAGTGAAAGAATTAGAAAAAACAAGTAGTCCCAAGAAAACAGAAGAATAGATTCCGGGACCACTAGTGGGTCTGTTGTGATTTAGAGTGTGGGTAGTGTATAATATGCAACTAAACTGAAAACAACATTTAAAGAGAACATTATATTTCTAAATTTTTTGTACCTCAACCTCAAACCCAGCATCTCAACTCTGTCCCCTCACTAGAATCACATGAGGGAGAAATTTGAATATACTTTACATAGGTTTTTCCTTAGATCAGATAAGCCAGTATTTTGAGATTGGGCTGAGACATTGTTATTCATTTTTGTGTTTTTCTTTTCAGTTCTCTAGGTGACCAGACTGACAAACTACTGCTTTCAGCAATAAGCCATCATTACAAGCTCCTGATGAAGAATCTAGCTTAATTCAAAAGGTATTTTTGATCAGAAAGTGACTTTTCAGGAGAAGTTTAAAGCAACTTTACAAACTAAGAGTAACAATTTAAGAATAAATTATGGTCATCCAGGTAAGAAATAATTTATCTTTTGAATTAGGATAGTAGGAATAGAAAAGTTAGGATGAAAATTTAACATTTGGAGATCTAAGTTTACCAAATCAGTATTTAGAGGACTTTGTGCTAGGTTTGGTTTTTTGCTGTGGATATGATGTATTTATAGAGGTATCCAACACTGCCTATTATCACTAGACATGTTGACACAAGTCCTTTTTCTGAAAAGGGGCAGCTAATGAAGTAGGTGTGATAATCCATGACTTCACTGTGTATTGTGATTCATTCTTAGGACTGTCTGTGGCTTCATGTAGAAACATAGCTCCTGAATTTAATCTAGCAATCAAATTTTGTCTTTGACTTTATTATTTCATTGATTCAAGCAATATGCTTATTAATATTGAACCATTTTAGATGAAAAAGATATGATCTGATGTGCATTTTCACATCTAGTCTGGCATATTTTTGTGCATTGTAAGTTAATATTAAAAATTTATATTTTTATTTAATCATTTATTTTGGCATGTCTTCAGGTGTGAAAACTGAAATGACAGTGATAGTCATACTGAGGAAGGGTGAGTATTAAAAATTAATATTGTTTTTATCCACTTGTAATCAGTGAGGAATTTATATCCCTTCTAGATTAATAATACAGTAGTCAGGCACTTTGATTTCGATCAGAATCTTAAAAAAAATAGGCTGTGTATTATTTCAAGGAAAGAAGTACCATGGCAGTAAAGAGTTGTATCAGCATTTTATTATGGTATCATATACACTTTTTTATATATGGTGAGTTTCTCCTGATATACATGGAAAAAAAAAATAAGAGATTACCTAACAATCAGGTGCTTTGACAAATAAACATCTGCAATTTTCATTCCCAGCTACTAATGCAATGTCATAAAGAATAAGCCATCTGAATTCACTTATTTAATTAAAACAATAGGAAAAAATGTGTCTCATTGGAAATAAATTATCTTACTGATTATTCTACTGCATTTCGGTAGCACTAAAGAGTATAGATATTTACCAGAGGAGAGTAGTTTACTTATCTTATTCCTTAATTTGGAAGAGATAGAGTTTGGAAAGTTACATGTAGTGACATATACTTTCAATGCTACATTTTATCATAGTGTCAGAGTGTAGTTTGCTGAAGAAAAAAAAAGTATTTAATTTTAAAATATATTTTATAGAGATACTTTTTAAAACTTAACTCCAATTTTTTTATTTCTAGTACATTAAGCATATATATATTTCTTTACCATTACTGATATAAAAACATGATAAAGTGTCATTTAAAATCTTTCTACATATTATATCTTGCTTTTGTATATCATTTGTAAATTGTTTCTATTTTCTAGATATTTTAATAAGTAGCTAAATAAGGATATTGATTGTGCTTATGACCAGCTCTAATCTATTATTAGAGTTATTTACTGTTAAAAGATGAAAAGCCCAGAAACAAAATTGTGATATGATCAGGGTCACTCAGTGAGCACTAGTAATGCTCATTGCTATGTAACATTACCCAACTGCCAATTCCTGTTTTCTTGTTGTAAAGCTCATGTGACTTTAGGTGCAAAAGTATCTTCTAAAAATACTGATTTAAGCTAAATGCCCCATTGGGCAGAAGCTTCAGAGGCACTGCTCAGAGAGAATGACTCAAACATGGATAATTGTGTGGAAAGGATTGCTGTTTCAAAATGAAGCATGCAAACACACCTCACTCTCATACTTTCTCTCCCGCAACAAATGCCAAAAATCACAGGAAAATTGTCATTAATGTAATAGATGGATAGAAGATAAATATCTAGGTAAGTAGATAGGGAGGGGATGATAAAGAGGGTGAGAGACTAACACTTGAAAATAATAAACATGGTTCTTGATGGAACAGAAACTGTGCAGAATCCATGAACAATCGAAAGAGTTTAGAAAGGATCGAAGAAGCAAGTTATCCCAACACGGAGTGAGAGAGGACTGCCATCTAAGGTAGAAGCACTGCCAAGTACGTCCTGTGTCACATAGCAACAGGTACTGCAGGAGGGGGTCTATGGAAAACAAATGGATTGGCATCTTTGGTATTGTATTAGTAGTAGTTTCTGGGCAATTCATTACCAGTTACTGAATGCAGCTCCTTTATTACTGGAAGCAAAAATGGGAATAATGTCTTCCTGCAAAAACAGAAAACAGGTTTGCAATCAAGGCCAGTGCTCTCAACTCACTAGGGATACCTGGAAGAAACTAGGAACACATAGATTACAAACACAACTGCTGAGGTTGCTTTCTTTAGCAATATATCTCCTTAACCATTTGTAGAAAAACAGGTTAGTATGAATATTAATATAGTATACTTAATTTTGAAAAGGATACATTTAATTACTGATGGGGTTCAGAACAAGTCTCCAGAAAATGTGCCGCTTTGGCATGTGGACTATTTTGAGCTGAAGGCAATAGAGACCCTGTGGACTCAAGAGAAATATTGCTCCTTCCTTAACTACCTAGAAGAATTTCAATTGGGTATCTTTCTCAAAACAAGAGTTATTAACAGAGATAAACTTTATCTGAGTGACCATTTGCATGGCAAGGCAAACATCTAATTACTAAGCACCTGCTCTTCTTACTGCTCTGTGAATTGCCCTCCTCCCCTTTGAAGCCCCAGGCCCCTATCCCATTCCTCAGCTCAGGATGGCACATATTCCTCATTTTACCTTTCTGTCTTGGAACGTCTTATGTGTGTAGGGTTCCCTTATATATAAAATTAAATTTGCTTTTCTCTTGTTAATCTGTCTTACACTAATTTAATTACGTGACCAGCCAAAGTACCTACAAGGGCAGAAGGATTACTTTTTCCTCCCCAACATAACCATCTCTTCGTCTAAATTCCTTTCTTAATAGTGTATGAATATTTGAACTCTCACTCTGATCTTCTTCTTTTCTGTTTTCAAAGTTAGATATGCCTCAACACTCATTTCTACCCCCTTTATTTTTAACTTTTTAAAATTTTAGGAAAATTTTAGATTCACAGAAGAGTTGTGACAGTTTTATTATATACACAGTTACCATACAGTTTCCCCTACTGTTAACATCTTATATTAGTATAGTACATTAGCCCCAATTAATGAGCCAATATTGATAAATTATTAATTAAAGCTCAATTTCAGTTTTTTTAGATTTTACCTAATATTTTTTTCTGTTCCAGGATCTCGTCCAGTATACCACATTACATTTAGTAGTCCTATTTAGGCGACTTCGGACTGTGACAGACTTTCCTTGTTTTTGATGCTCAGACTTTGATTCTCAGACTTCCCTTGTTCTGATTACTTTGACAGTTTTGAGAAGTACTGGCCATGGTGCTGAAGTCTCTGTTAGAGTTATATGTTTCTCCTGTTCTACTTAGTTTTTGCCTCAAGTATTTTGACACTCTTTTGTTAGGTGCATACAGGATTAGGATAGTTATGTCCTAATGGGGAATTAACTCTTTTGTGATTACTTAAGAGCCCGCTTTCTCTCTGATAATTGTCCTTGTTCTGCTTTGTCTGAAATTAACATAGCCACTCCAGCCTTATACTGATTAGTGTAAACACTAATCAAAACTAATTTGATTAGTTTTATCTTTTCCCCTCCTTTGACTTTAACCTATGTTGAGTCTATATTTAAACTGAATTTCTTGTGGGCACATACAGTTAAGTCTTCATTTTTGATCCACTCTGACAATTTTTGTTTTTAAATTGATATGTTCTCTCACTTCACATTTAAACTGATTATTGATATAGTTGGAATAAACTCTTACAGGTTTCAGTTTGTTGCATTTGTTCTTTGTTTCTTTGTTTTGAGGTTCCTCTTGTTTTAACTGAACATTTTACATGTATCCATTTTATTTTCTCTCAGCATATATTTCATTATACTTCATTTTATTTATTTTTTTCTTAGAGCTTATAATTTACATTTTTTAATAATATAAATTCATCTTCAAATATACTCAGCTACTTTACATATAGTACAGACACTTCAAAAAAGAGTGTTCTGAATTTCTCCCTTCTATTCAACATGACTTTTTTCATTAATTTCATTTATTGGCATGCTGTATGGTAACCCAATGCATTGTTACTGCTGTTTCTTTAAAAGAGTAATATTTTAGATCAATTAATTATTTCTGAAAATTTCCATCCCTCTGCTTATGTTGACCATGTCTATGTTGTCTACTTTTTCCATAAAAGGCCCTAACATCCAATAATAGGTACTTTAAATTCCCTGTATAACAGTCTCAACATCTCTGTCTCAACCAAGTCTTGTTCTGATGATTGCTTCATCTCTTCAGACTGTGTTTCTTCTTTCCTTTTTGCATACCTTGTAACGGTTTTGTTAGAAGTTGGACATCTTGCATTGGGTAAGAGGAACTGAGGCAGACAGGCCTTTAGTGTGAGGGTTTATGTTAGTATGGCTAGGTGATGGGCTTTGTTTAATGTTAGTTGTAGCCATAGGTACCAGAGGATTCAAATTCCTATAGTCTCTCTCTCCCTCTCTCTCTCTCTCTCTCGACTCTGAGGCTATCTAATATAATGCTTCTCAGAAGGAGTCTGTGTCCTGCTGCTCTTTTAGTTGTAATCCCCTGTTATTAGACTGAATATTTGTTAATGTGGCAATAGAATGTGGGTGAAGAGGAACCTTCCATAATCTTATAGTCAAGACTGTTTTTATGGACCTGTGACCCAGAACAATGCTTTTTACTGATATTATAGCTTTTTCCCAACTGTTTGCTAATCTTTTCACTGACTACACTGTCCATAGCCTATTTCCTTGAAGTTGTGGCCCCTGTTATATTTCCTCCAACCACCTAAGGTGAGATAGAAACATTGGAATGTCTACACAGGGGAAGAACTTTCCACCAGCTGGGGTAAGGTTTCAGAACTGTGCTCTGGTGAAATCCATTCCCTTTGAGAGCAGCCTTTTGTTATAGAGAAGGATCTGGCTTTGCTTCACAATGGTTGCTCTTCTGTTCCATCAGCCGTAACTGGGAGAGGACCTTTCTCAAGTCCTCACCTCTTTAGGTTCCTTGAAGAGAAGCTGTAGAAAGTCCCCTTGCAATTTCCAGGAGTTACTCACTGTCACTAGTCTGCATTCAGTCTCCAGCAGCAACTGCCAAAATTACCATTTAAGTGTGCCGAGCAGTTTATGGGTTCAGTGGCTTTGACTCCAAGAAAGCAGATCTAAGTTTCTCTCCATCTGCATGTGCCTGCTTCTTCAGATTTCAGAGCAGTGGTTTTGCCTGGGAGCTCAGTTCTCTGGTTGGCCTGTGAAAAGTCTTTGATTTTTCAGGTTGTTCATCTTTTTTTTTTTTTGCCAAGAATGGGATGACAATTTCTAAAGCTCTTTACATATATGGGCTGAAATGATAAGTCTCTGCCCAGCTTTTAAATTCCCTCAGTTAATCATTGATAAGATTTTTTAGAGATAATATTTATTTATTCAGAATTACCAACATGTACATTTTTAAGTTTCATTCCCTGCATTGTTTTTTTCTTTTTAAAAAGCTTTATTTAGATATAATCAATATACTATAAAATTCACCCTTTTGAGTATAACAAGTATTTTTATCATTTTTAATAGATTATACATTCGAATATCTAATTTCAGAACATTTCATCTCCCCAAAAAGATATCCACACTCATTAACAGTGACTCCCCATTCCAACCTTCCCAATTCTCTGGCGATCACTAATCTACTTTTTGTCTTAATGAGTTTTCTTTTCTGAACCTTTTATAGACATGGAATCACATGGCATGTAATCTTTTGTTATGTAGCTTCTTTCATTTAGCATAATGTTTTCAGGCTTCACTCATATAGCATTTATTGCTGCTTCATTCCTTTTCATGGCTTAGTAATATTTCACTATATGGATGTAGCACTATTATTTATTCATTCATCTGTTGATTGACATTTGGGTTTTTTTTCTTCCTCTCAGCTATTGTGAATAGTGAGGCTGTGAGCATGAATGTACATGTACTAGTTTGAGTATCTGTTTTCAATTTTTTTGGTATATATATGCAAGTGAAATTTCTAGATCACATGATATTCCATGTAACTCTTTGAGGGACCATCAAACTGTTTTCCAAAGTGGCTGCATTATTTTACATTCCTAGCAGTAATGAATGGGGCTTCCAATCTCTCTGTATGTTTGCCAATTCTTGTTATTTTAGTCATTTTGATTATGGCTATTCCGCTGGGTGTGAATTATCTAATTGTGGTTTTGATTTTAATTACCTTAATAGATAATGATGTTGAGAATCTTTTCATATGCATATTGGCCATTTATATGCCTTCTATAGAGAAATGTATACTTAGACACTGTTCATTTTTCAATAAAATTAGGCTGTTTATGTTTTTATTATTGGGTTATAATAGAGTTATGTATCCTAGATACAAGTCCCTCTTCAGATATGTTTCACAAATAGTCTGTCCCATTTTTTAGGTTTTCTTTTCACTTTCTTGATGGTGCCCTTTGAAGCATAAACATTTTCAATTTGAAGTTCAGTTCATCATTTTTCTTTTGTTGTTTTTGGTGTCATTTCTAAGAAGGTTTGTCAAATCACTGTCATGGGTATTCATTTCTAGGTTTTATTTTAAGGCTTTATAGATTTAGTTCTTATATTTAGGTATTTGATCCATTGTGTTAATATTCACATGTGCTATAAGAGAAGGGTCAAATTCATTTCTTTGCAAATTAATATCCAGTTGTCCCAATATCATTTATTGGAAAGACTATTTCTCATCACTAAATTCTCTTGGAATCCTTTCCAAAAAGCAATGAACTATAAATGCAATTGTGTATTTCTGGATTCTTAATTCTTTCCCATTAATCTGTATTTCTACCTTATGCCTGTACCACACTGTCTTGATGATTTTATCTGTATAGTAATATTGAAATGGAGACATGTGAGCTCTTCAACTTTATTATTCTTTTTCATGATTGTGTTGACCATTCTTTCATTGATTTTTATATGTAACACTTTTCCTCCTGGTTCAGGAGGTAGCATATCATTAAGTGGCTCTTTTAGGAAAGGCTGCAAATACAAGTTTATATCTCATTATCTGAAAACCTTAAGGCTATATGCGTTTCTTCTGAATTTAGGAGCATTTAGATTTTAATTTATGTAACACTCCCAGCACAGTCTGAGTCAACATGTATATTCAAAACAGTAATTTTTCTAGTAATATGTGTAAATATTCACACTGAGATGAATAAAGGCTATACATAGCTTTCTATCATTTTAGGTAAAATTTTGCTGCCAAATGAATTGCCCAGAATCTTTGGAATTCACAAGCACTCTTTCATCCAGAGCTCTTTGGCTTTTAAAATTGCAGCCGATGTACCTCATCACTTGTTGATTACATTTCTCAGACTGAGTTAGGTACTTCTAAATATGAGCTTTCACAGTGCCCAATTATCTTGTAAATGTAGTTAAAATACTAACTGTATAATTAATTGTTTAATATCTGTCATAGTCATTAAATTTAAACTCCATCAGTACAGAAGCTAGCCTTTCTTGTTTACTATTAGACACTGAGGACCTTACAGAGTGCCTCACAAATAATTATTTCTCACCACAGGAACCATGTACTTACTCATTCCGTCTGGAACAATCTTGTGTCTGTTGTTGATATGAGTAGTGTGTTTTTATCCTTGTGTCTTGGTTTATACACTATTTCCTCCAAGAGTTGTCCTTATCCAACTACCTACAATAGGACTTTTTTTACATTATTCAAAACAATATCACTTTTTCTTTCATATCACTGAAAACAATCCATAATTAATTTGCATACAATGTTTTAAAATATTAAATATATGTGTGTCTGTGTATACAACATGATTTTTATGGCCTCAGTAAACCTTACCTCCTGGTGTTCATACCTTTGTACATTTCTCTCCTAAATTGAGCTGGACTGGCCTTATGAATCAATTTAAACAATAGAATGAAGTGGAAGTGATGTTCTGTCAGTTTCAGTCTTAGAACTCAACGGAAGAGGTGAGGATTTAGTAATACGGGTAACCGCTGAACCACTGTGTTGTACAGTTGAAACCAACCTAAGATCGTATGTCAAGGATATTTTAAAAAATAGCTATTGAGTGTCCACCGTGTTGAAGTCATTGTGCAGAGGATCAGAGATACGATGGAGGACAGTACAGATAGTATGTTTTAGTCATCTAATGTTTATAATAAATTACTCTAAAACTCAATGTCTTTAAAAAAGAATGATTTCATTGTATTTCACGATTATGTGGGCTTCAGGACACAACTGGATAATTCTTCTGTTTTATGCAGTGGCTGTTGAAGATGAAACCATCTGCTCCAGGGCTTGAGTGGGCTGGTCTGTTACTCAGCTCAGGCTGCCATAGCTAAATATCATAGACTGAGTGGCTTAAACAGCAGAAATTTATTCTCTCGCAGTTCTTGCAAGTCAGTTCTTTGAAGTCTGAGATCAGGGTGCCAGCATGGTCAGGATCTGGTAAAGACCCTCCCTGGACCGCAGACAGCTGTCTTCTTGCTATGTCCTCACCTGACAGACACAGAGAGAGATAGGTCTCTCTTCCTCTTCTTATAAGACCACAGTGCTATCTAGGACCCCGTCCTTATGACCTCATTTGACCTTAATTACCTCATAAATACCCTATCTCCAGATATAGTCCTATCGGTAGTTAAAGCTTTAATATATGAATTTTTTTTCGGGGGGTGGTGTTACAATCAGAGACTGTGAAAATGAGAAACCGAGTCAGAATAACTTTTTAAGCAGAAGGCTTAGACTTTCTCGAGAGACTAAGCACTCAGTCAGCCCTCCCCTGCGCTTTTATTAAGTTACAGCAAGCAATAAAACATGCATCGATTAATGATTATAAAATAAGTTTTTTCATCAAGCTAAACAATTGCAAACTAATCACCTCTTATGTTTCATCGAGTCATCCAGCCACGTGAGTCTCACGGTGTGCTTCTTATCCGGGTTTGCCTCAGAAAGGATCATGAAAACTGCAGCCCTTGTCACACTGCTCATGACTCACACCAGATTTCAAGACGCAGCGCCTATTGTTCTTTTCTCTTAGATTAATTTCGGCTATAGATTAAGTTTAAGCAGGAACTAAATTACAGCAAGGTTAACTGCTGGGGTATCTACAGGGTGAAGTTGGTTGGGGGATTCAGCCCATAGCAGTTGGTATGTCTAAGATGGCTTTTATACATGTCTGACACATTACTGAGGACAACTGGAAATCTGATCATTTGAGGCACTGGGATGACTGAGCTTCTCTGTGTGTAGTCTAAAGTTCTCCCTCTCTATACAGCATTTCCACATGGTCTCCCAAGCAGGATAGAAAGAGCTCCCAAAGTGGAAAATAAGCAGCTATTAGGTCTTCCTGAGGTCTAAAACTGAAAATGGCACAGCATCACTTCTACTTCATTTTATTGTCTTTCACAGTTATGTGGGCTTCAGGACACAACTGGATATTTCTCAGTGTCTATGAGTCTACTGCTTTTTTGCTCCTTCTGTTTTGCTTTGTTTTTATACTTCAAAAATAAGTGAAATCATTCAGTGTCTGTCTTTCTCTACCTAACTTATTTCCCTGAGCATAATACCCTTTAGATCCATCCATGTTGTTGCAAATGGCAGTATTTCTTTTCTTTTTATGGCTGAATAATTTTTGATCATGTATATATACCACTTCTTCTTTATCCATTCATCTATTGATGGATACTTAGGTTGTATTATAAATAATATAGCAATAAACATAGAGGTGCATATATCTTTTTGAATCAGGGATTTGTTTTTTCTTCAGGTAAATTCTTATAAGTAGAATTTCTGGGTCATGTAGTATTTCTATTTTTAATTTTTTGAGGAACCTCCACACACAGTGGCTACATCAACTGACATTCCCACCAACCGGGTAGGAGGATTCGCATTTTTCCACATCTTCACCAGCCCTTGTTATTTCTTATTTCTGGTCTTTTGGATGGTGACCATTCTAACTGGTGTGAGGTGATTTCTCATTGTGGTTTTGGTTTGTTTCCCTGATGATTAGCAATGTGGAGCATCTTTTCATGTGCCTATTGGCCATCTCCATCTGTATTTCTTTGGAGAAATGTCTGTTTAGGTCTTCTGTCCATTTTTTTAATTGGGTTGAGTTTTGTGTGTTGAGTTGTAGGCATACTTTATATATTTTAGATGTAAGCTAGTCTGGAGACTCATAGAAAAGTTGATATTTCAGTTTCAATTCCAAAGATAGTCTGAAGCAGAATTCCTTCTGGGGACTTAAGTCTTTTCTCTTAAGACCATCAACTGATTGGATAAAACCCACCCACATTTTGGAAAGTACCCACGTATTTAAAATCTGATTTAAATATTAAATATTAATTACATCTTAAAAAATACTTTCATGGCAACATTTATACTGGTGTTTAACCAAAAATATGGGCACCATAGCCTAGCCAATTTGACACATAAAAGTAACCATTGCAAAGGCCAAATCATTCCTTGGGGACAAGAAGCCCCTGATTACTGCTGCAGCACATTGTGTCTGTGAATTGGTTATCTAGTAAAGAAGACAGGTTCATCAAGTTTAAATATAAGTGGGGCCTTCCTTGTAGTCAGAGGCTAACTAACTTTGAGAATTACAGTCAAGTTTTATGATGACAGCTGTCTGAATCTTTGAAATGTTGGTTCTATACAATTAAAAAGTGTTTCTTAATAAACTGAACTGTATAGGATGATGAAAAAATAGCAATAGACAGTATGTGGGAAAAGTTTTTGAAGTGCCTATGGCAATTACTGTCTATTGCTGTTATGTTTCAAAAAGATGTTTTCTTTACAATATAAAACCATAATTAAACTTCAAAGCCTTATATTCTTGAGGCTAAAATAAATCATCTCTGTTAAATTAATTTTTGTGAATCTTTTTCCTAGCAATCGTGGTTATTATGACATTTATGCACTGAATATAACTGTCCAAAATTCTAACAAAATTCTAGTGGGTAGTGGGTAACTAAGACTTTTATATAAATTCATAAACATTCTCTTTGCTGACTTCTATATATATTTGGCATGTTTCCAATATGAGAATATATGTTTAAATACCTTTCCCTGGAAACAACCCAGCCTCTGTGTTTGTGTGTGTGTGTGTGTGTATATATATGTGTCTGTGTAGGTATGTGTGTGTGCTGGGTTTATTGTCCATCAGTCTTAAAACTATGTGAATTATTCTACATATGAATATGCTACAAAATTCAAAGATTCCTTTTCTTTGACATATGAAAATTATAGATACATAGCAAGGTTTCTTGATTACTCTTTCTCTGTGTATATATCACAGCACTCAGAGGCCACAGCACCAGAAGCTGAAAGCATATTCACACATATGCATGGGTGCACACACAAACACACACTCTCACACACAAGCTATCTCTAAATGCAATTGACCTGAAATGACTGAGAAAGGCTCATCAGTTAGAGGATAACAAAATTAAAGTCAATATTGTCAAATTGAAAGGAACTGAAAGCTGTTCTGCCTTGTCTTTGTTTTCTGTACCACTTTATTTTGCTTGGTTGCATTGGCTGTTGGACTGTTTTGACAATGAGCACTGTGAACTTGATTTGGAGACAAATTTGGTCTTGCTTCCAAAGAATATCAACTTCCCATCGGTGTCAAAATCTAGACTATCCTAACCAACGAAGAGATGCAGCGTTGTTAGAGATAGACTTTAATTGTGGCATCAGGATTGCAAACATTCTGCTATGGATGATGCTGTCATTTTATATTTTGGATGAGTATATGTGTCCATTCTGGAGAGGTTGTAGATTCTGGTAGTTCTAGGAAAGGTGGAGCTGGAGGGTTCACTTTAGGAAAATGAAGCAAAGGTCTCATTTTGCTTTTATAAAAATGGAACAAACACCAAGAAGGGGAGAACATAGTCAGCATATATATTCCATATAACATATTCAGAACACATTTATTTTCTCCAATAGTGAGTGCACTAGTTAAGACCATAAGATCTAGAAATAAATGAACTGAGAGAGCTCCTTAATAGCCCTGAGATGTATAGGCTACCTAAACTCAGTTAAAAATAACTACTATTATCCTAAATAATTTGGGTCAAGAATTCATTTCAACAGGAAAGGGAAATCAGAATTATGGCTTTTTAACTCAATGCATAGTAAAGAAAACAGTAAAAATACCTTTTAAAACAGTACCAGAAAGAGACATCAAATGATAAAAATATAGAGAAGTTTCCCCAGTTAATACCCCTTATATTGACCCCATCTTTCCATTTAATAGACAGTGTCTTTCTGGAATAATTTTTCAAGGTTGTACCAGATAATATCATTCATGGCCTTGCATTACTGGACATTTTAATTGATGATTTGGAGAAGCCACCTATGCCAGACATCTTCCATTTGATTCTCTAGATCCATTCCATGTTATCTTCCACTCTACTGTCCTGTGGAGAAACTGAAATTTTTCCTATGCCCTTTAGCTTATGTTTTGTTGGTGGAGAAATCATATGGAAGATCAAATGGAGGAAAAAGAGTGAGTATCAGCTTCTTCCTTACAGGCCAGCATTTGGCTCCCACATCATGAGAGCAGAAGTCAGCGTTGCTTTACTTCACACTCATCCTTTGGACGCCTCACCTGCTACTAACCCTGCCCCATCTCTTCTGTTTCCTTTGCATCCTGCTCACATTTTTGTAATGAACCTTTTTATAAATAAACCTTTATTGAATTATATTTAAAGAAAAAAAGAGACGAATGAATCAAGAGTCTTTCACATATCAGTTTGAATATCCTCAGATTCTTTAACCCAATTTTTGGAAAGAGACATCAAATAAGAATATAAATGTGTTTGAATTGTAAGTAACTGTCCTAATCTCAAATTATTACTTCGGACATGAGTACCTATCTTAAAGGTGTGTGAATTCATGTGTTTGTGTTCTTTTCAGGCAAAGAGATTTTTCTTTTTGCATGTTTAATGGTTTTGGTAAGCAGTAACTCTAAATTTTTAAAACATTTACTAAACTGATTGGTAAAACTTTGCATTCAAAATGTGCAAAGTTTAAAATGCAACTGTTTGGGCAAGGATGATACAACATTTGAAAATTCATCAACATTATCCACAACATAAACAAAAAGAAGGACAAAAACCACATGATATCTCCATAGATGCTGAAAAAGTATTCAACAAAATTCAAGATCCATTCATGATAAAAGTCTCAACAAAATGGGTATAGAGGGAAAGTACCTCAACATAATAAAGGCCATATATGACAAACCCACAGCCAACATCATACCTAATAGCAAGAAGCTGAAAGCGTTTCCTTTAAGATCGGGAACAAGACAAGGATGCCCACTCTCCCCACTTTTATTCAACGTAGTTCTGGAGGTCCTAGCTGTGGCAATCAGACACCACAAAGAAATAAAAGGCATCCAGATTGGCAAGGAAGATGTTAAGCTGTCACTGTTTGCAGATGACATGATATTGTACATAAAAATCCTTAAAGAATCCACCAAAAAACTACTAGAACTAATAACCAAATTCAGCAAAGTTGCAGGATACAAAATGAGTGCACAGAAATCTGTTGCATTCCTATATACTAAACATGAACTAGAAGAAAGAGAAATCAGGAAAACAATTCCATTCACAATTGCATCAAAAAGAATAAAATACCTAAGAATAAACCTAACAAAGGAAGTGAAAGACCTATACTCTGAAAACTACAAGACACTCATGAGAGAAATTAAAGAAGATATGAATAAGTGGAAACACATCCCATGCTCCTGGATAGGAAGAATTAATATTGTCAAAATGGCCATCCTGCCTAAAGCAATCTACAGATTCAATGCAATCCCTATCAAAATACCAATAGCATTATTCAACAAACTAGAGCAACTTGTTCTAAAATTCATATGGAAGCACAAAAGATCCCAAATAGCCAAAGCAATCCTGAGAAGGAAGAATAAAGCAGGGGGGATTATGCTCCCCAACCTAAAGCTCTACTACAAAGCCACAGTAATCAAGAAAATTTGGTACTGGACCAAGAACAGAACAATAGACCAATGGAACAGACTAGAGAGCTGAGATATAAACCTAAGCATATATGGTCAATTAGTATACGATAAAGGAGCCATGGACATACAATGGGGAAAAAATAGCCTCTTCAACAGTTGGTGTTGGCAAAACTGGACAGCTACATGCAAGAGAATGAAACTGGATTATTGTTTAACCCCATACACAAAAGTAAACTCAAAATGGATCAAAGACCTGAATGTAAGTCATGAAACCATAGAACTTTCAGAAGAAAACATAGGCAAAAATCTCTTGGATATAAACACATCCCATGCTCATAGATAGGAACTTGTGTTACTAACAACTTTTTCCTTAACGCATCTCCTCAGGCAAGGTAAACAAAATGAAAATGAACAAATGGGACTACATCAAACTAAAAAGCTTCTGTACAGCAAAGGACACCATCAGCAGAACAAAAAGGCATCCTAGAGTATGGGAGAATATATTTGCAAATGACATATCCGACAAGGGATTAACATCCAAAATATATAAAGAACTCATACACCTCAACACCCAAAAAGCAAGTAACTTGATTAAAAAATGGGCAGAGGATATGAACAGACACTTCTCCAAAGAAGAAATTCAGATGGCCAACAGGCACATGAAAAGATGCTGCACATCACTAATTATCAGGGAAATGCAAATTAAAACCACAATGAGCTATCACCTCACACCAGTTAGGATGGACAACATAGAAAAGAATAGGAACAACAAATGCTGGCAAGGATGCAGTAAAAGGGGAACCCTCCTACACTGCTGGTTGGAATGTAAACTAGTTCAACCATTTTGGAAAGCAGTATAGAGGTTCCTCAGAAAACTAAATATAGAAATACCATTTGACCTGGGAATTCCACTCCTAGGAATTTACCCTAAGAATGCAGGATCTCAGTTCCAGAAAGACATATGCACCCCTATGTTCATTGCAGAACTATTTACAATAGCCAAGAAATGGAAGCAACCTCAGTGTCCATCAGTAGATGAATGGATAAAGAAAATGTGGTACATATACACAATGGAATATTATTTAGCCATAAGAAGAAAACAAATCCTACCATTTGCAACAACATGGATGGAGCCAGAGGGTATTATGCTCAGTGACATAAGCCAGGTGGAGAAAGACAAGTACCAAATGATTTCACTCATCTGTGGACCATAAGAACAAAGCAAAAACTGAAGGAATAAAACAGCAGCAGAATCACAGAACCCAAGAATGAACTAACAGTTGCCAGAAGGAAAGGGACTGGGGTGGGTGGGTGGAAATGTAGGGAAAAGGAGAGTAAGGGGCATTATTATTAGCACAAATAATGTAGGGGGGATATGGGGAATGCACTATAGCACAGAGAAGACAAGTAGTGACTCTTTAGCATCTTACTATGCTGATGGACAGTGCCTAAAATGGGGTGTGTGGTGGGGACTTGATAATGGGGGAAATCTAGTAACCACAATGTTGCTCATGTACTTGTATATTAATGATACCAGAAAAAAAAGCAACTGATTAGAAAGACTCTGCTAAGAATATAACAATTGCCTAATTAGAGAAAAAATAATTGACCCCATAAAAAGTAATGCATTTTTTGTAAAATTTTTGTTTGAAAAATGTATGTTTTTTTATGTACGTAAGTAGATGTACTTATGTGTGCTGTCCAGATTTCTTGTGTAACTTATCTAAAAATTCCAGCAAAAACTATGTTTTCAAGCATATCATATGTTTAGCAACTAATATTTAAATAAAAATAGCTGTACAAAATATTATCAACTAATCATTTTAGTTCCTCAGCTGTTATAAATTTATCTTAGAAAATATTTGTATTAAAATGAAATGTACTGATATGATGTAATAAAATTACATTTTCGGGAATTACATTTCCTAAAAAATAAATGGAAATTTATAGTTGTATCGTGTCATACCTAAATTCATAGTCAATAGAGTTTTGAAGACTGCAGACTAAAGCAAGAAAAAAGGAAGTAGGATTCCAAGTCATTTAAAAACTGATCTGAGACCATGGCTTCTTAGCATCAGCAGAAAAAGGAGGGCTTAGGTATCCATGTTCACTTTTCTAAAAGAAGTTCTATATAAATTGTTTTTTAGGTCAATTTTTTTAATTGAAGTAAATTAGTATATATCATTATATAAGTTGCCAGTGTACAACATTATAATTCAACATCTGTATGCACTGCAAAATTATCACTAAAATTCTAGTTACTATCCATCACCAAACAGTTGACCCCCTTCACCCATTGAAAACAGTTTTTAAAATGTGTTATGCCTCTCTGAGCTATAGCACTGCTTTCAGCTAGCAACCCAATTACAGAACTTTAATAGATATCCTATATAATTTTAAGAACCAGTAAATTATTTAAAAAGTAAAAGGATATAAACCTGCACAGTGTAAGAATGCTGTAGAATTGATCAAATTTTAGGTTGGAGGTTTCATTGTTTTATTTGAACACTGAAATAAAGAAAATGTTGAATTAAATTTTAAAGATAAATTTCATCTTTAAACTTGATTATTCTACTTGATAATAAGGTAGTTTTCATAAAATGCAAAATGGAGCTCTCTCAATTTCTTATCTAATGAAAATGAAAATCACGGACGTAATTGGAATAGGCTTCAAAATCAATTCTGTTTTTGCTTTCTACTAACACTTATTTGGAAATAATGTTTTAAAATACATATTAAAATTATATTATTGTCTAGTTAATTTTCAATGTAAATTCAACATTTGGTACCTCTACTTAACAACCTAGATAAAATATGATTTGAAATTTTAAAAATCGTATGACAATAATTTTATTATACAAGAAATAAAAACTATTCTTTGAAATAATGAATATCAGATCAACTGTATTTTGACTTATAAATTAAAAAGCTGGTGAAGAGTTTTATATAAAATTTCAAAATACAGTGGTTCCATGTGTTTTTCTTTTCATTACTCTGTACTGACTAAAGTATGGGAAAAACACCTATGGTTCCCTCCTTTTCTCTCTAATACTGATGCTTGGATAGTCCTGGGATTATATATAGAGTCAATTCCAAATGGAAGAGATGGAAAGGTGGCGGATAAACATAATAAAACACTTTTTCCATTTAATTGTATATGTATATATTCATGTTTCTTGAATATAATAACAATTACCACAATGTTTTCAGAAAGATTAATCAACACTTAAAGAGCACAACTGCTCATAGAACATTGGTGCTTTAAAACAATGAGTAGCAGGTTATCTTTAAAGACAACATCCATCAATCCCTTACCTTGTATAAACATGCTGTTCCAGCCATCTGTGAGGTAGAATCTGTTTTCCTCTCTGTGGGTATATATGTTCCTAACTGAACCAATGGGCTCTTTTATTCATTTATTGATGTTAAAAAATCAGGAATTATTTCACTGTTATTGGAATAGCATAAATACCCTAGTTTATTTTATAATAAAAGAGCATCTTACATTCTACTGCCACCAACACTAAGTCCCTAATTTATGTGGACATTGAGCAGTAAAAAAAAAAATAGGAAGAAAGGTTGGTAATAGCTATGTTTGTGCTGGGGAAGCTCTAGGAATCATCTAAGCTTGTGTAGTTAGGGTTGGAAGAAAACCTATTGGCTAGGGAATAGCCAGAGTTAGGATTACTTTTAGGAGACCCATTTTATTTAGGGCAAGCATCTCTTTTATAGTGTACCTGAATAATGTGCCAGGTACCTATCAATTAGCACAGATGGTATCAGCCTGAAGCTAGAAGTAAAATCAATGGGGATACATTATTTATTAGCACACTTCTAAAACCAACGCAGTTTGAATATTTCATTTATTAATATTGTTTGATCTATAGTAACACCGCAAACCAAAACAAAGCAAACTCAATTCAATGAATTTTTAGAGAAAGTTAAATTTACCCATAAGGTTGCCACCCTGGTATGGGCAAACTGAGACCAAAGGGATTTTCAAAAATTCCAATGAAAGTTATCATCAATATTGGAAAGAAATGCAACAAAATATTTGCAATGTTTTGTGGATGATTACTTTTTTGTTGACATCACTGTGTTTTCCTCAGGGACTGTAAATAAAATTAACTTTTCTTTAATAGAAAAAGCCACAGTAGAGTCTGAAAATAAAGCAATGTTACTATGGGTGGAAAAAATTAAAAAATGAACAGAGTCTATGTTGATTTATTTTTTTTATTTTGGCTTTTTGGGCTATTATATTTAGGTATATATAAAATGTATGTTTGTGTATATATATGTAATTATGCATATATACATACATTTGATTACAGTTGTTTACTTTTGTTACTTGATATTTTCCTGCAGTTACTAAAAAATTGCTTACAAGAAAACAAAACTAAACAAGAATGAACTTCAGGGGTAATTGAGTAAGAGCAAGATAAAGAGAAATTTGTTATTTCCTTCTTGGTCTTCTGTCAAAGAGAAATTTAGTGTGTATGGAAAAGTGGATAGTGAATTCCAGGAGAAAACATCTACTCTAGCAAGTATAAGCTACTATAACAATAAAACTACTGTAGCAATACAAACTAGCTTGTTTCTTATCAATAATTCCAAATCCAGAAAAGTTAAACTCTCTTCCTTCATAAATGTTAATTAAAAAACTCACTACCAAAGTAATAAAATTTACTGATAACTGTACAGTTATTAAGATCTTTCCCCACAGTTAAAAAAACAAAATAATTTGTACATTATTTGAGTTTGTCAATTTAATCATCTGTTCAAAGCACTTATAGAAATACTTAAATTATTAAATCTTATTTCACTTTATAATTTTTTTAGTTTAGAACAGCCTGCTCTTGACAATTATGTAAATTGTTGACAGGAAACAGAATTGAATCTATAATATTAATCTTATCTCCTTATCTCTTCTGATTTCATTCTAATGTATGTGCTAGGAATTGTAGTACATATTGGTCACCACTGGTGGCAAACTATCCTTGTTCTATTTGAAATGAAATGTGTTGTCACGCAGGCACAAGAAATCATTAAAGCTTCATAACATTTCCTCCTGTCAGCTTTTCCTAAATCCTGATTGAACAAAACATCTACTGGAATTTTGACTTTATTTCACTACTTTTTTTAAATGACATCTTAACTAATCAAAAGTAACCTGTTGAATTTTAGTTCTGGCTTGAAACAAGCTAAAGCTTAGCCCATTAAAGATTTTCTTATTGGCAAGGCAGCTTTGCTTCTTATGAATAGATATTCTTAGCAAAATAGGGTAGTTTGGAAAAATAGTTTATCAAGAACCTTAAAATTTGACTTGATTATTTCTTATTAACCTTATGGTTTCCTGGACAATAAACCATTAAATCTGAAGGGAAAAGCAAATACAAACCATAACATAAATGTAAGAAAAGATTTCAAGTAATTTAATTATGCTTTTAAGACAGATTTTAAAATTGTATTCATAATTACAAATAAAATACAATAATGAAGCTTGATCTTGAACCTAAATTTTAGAAGATATTTAAGTGTATAAACAAGGTCTGTTTATCAAAGATGAAAGAAGTCAAATGGATGAAATGAGTTTCAAAAAGAGCAATTTAACTAAATGTGCTATTCTTAAGGATCACAGAGAGATGAAGATGGTCACAGTGAGTGGCTGTGAATCATAAACTAAGCTACAATTTCCATCCATTAGCTATTCTCAGATGTTTAAACATAAAAGAACTTGAAATAGAAACAAAGGGTATTTGAATTAATTCCTTGAGTAACACTTTAAAATGCTTTTTCTGTAGAGACTTCAATTTTAACTTAATATCTGTGATTGTCCTATGAATATGGCTAAAAGACACAAGTAAAATAAAATATAAGAAAATAAAAGAAAAAGGAAAAAAGTATCAAAACTTAAAAACAAATTCTTCCTTATAATAACTGTGCAATAGGCTGTATAATGAGTTATAAATTTTAAAAATGCATCATACAAACTGTTTGTATATCATATTAACAACCCACTTAAATTTAATGGGGAATGGGTATTTTAAATCATGCCTTATTTGGCAAGAAATGACAGCATCACTAAGCAAGAATTAATTTAGAGCTGGAATTGAAGAGGAAAAGCATTTCTTTGGTGACAAATATGCAATGACTATAGCCTTGGCAACTGGTTGGGAATGCTGTTCTAAATTCTCACCAAACCTAACAATGATAGAAAACTTTAAGATGACTGCTTACCATGAGTTTTATCTGTTTAGCAGCCAAAATTTTTCAGAGGGCCCATAGTCCTTGTTAGTTTTTTATCTTTAAAAAATGTTTTTCTTACCCAATTAAACTCCTAAGCTATACTTTTCTGATAACTACAACTACTTCCAATGCCCTTTGTAAGCTAGTCCTGTATTACAGGTGTGCTGATCATGAGTACCTAGATGGGAAAGACCTAGTCCTGACAGCCCCTGAAGGATTAAGTAGGGTGAGTCATTTAGGAAAGCAATTCTGGTTAACCAGAGGAAAATTATGTAAGGATGAAGGACTGAAAGGAGGAAAACCAATTAGGAGGATAATGCTTGAGAAAATGTCAAGATTTAGTGATTAACTGATTGTTTTGTATAAAGTGAGAGGAAGGGAAAAGGGTTCAATAGAACAAACTTTCAAGGTTTCAAGATTGGGTGTCTAAGGGCAAATGATGTTGTCATTCATGAGGTCAAGCACAAAAGAAAATTAGAGATTTAAAATGACTGAATTCAGTTCTAGATATGTTGGATTTGCAGCATCTAAAGACTATCCAGGTCAATAAGACATTATGAGGAAAATATACATACAGGGACATTGTCTATCAACTGATAAAGAGAAATTGTGTGGGAACATAGGTATAAATATGTTATTAAGGTATAAAATTTTCATGAGGAATTGTAATCCTAGTTTCTAAGAAATTTAGGTTTTAAATATACCCTAATATCAACTGATTTTTTTTCTATAAAACCATTTAACTTAGCCAGTATTTATCTATTCATTAAAATAATGTGTCAACTTAATGGAGGCCAGAGATATATTAGCTTCATTTATAGTTTGAAAAGAATAACTCATAAGAAAAATAAAGGTCGACTGATTTTTGGAAATTAACATGTTCTAAGTATGCCATTGCCAATATTTTAATTATTTTCACTTTTTCACATCTTTAACAAAATGTATAGTGTGCTAAGCAAATATCAGTTAATTAGTATCTTAAAATGGGAATAGGTACTATTTAAGGTTTTGAAAAATGTAGCCATTAGTTTTAACAAAAGGGATGATATTTCACTGTAGTTTGAAAGATGGGTAGTCTTTTACAAGCAGAAGAGAAAGCTATATGTAGACAGAAATAGATATTTTAAATAGAGGGATGTCCACGTCCAAACACATGAAATGGCATTGCACATTTTGGACTGATACTATATGTCATGATTGTTAATATAAGGTACAAAAAGCAAATAATAACCTCCAGAGAAGTGATTGAGTGTTCATATTGTGAAAGACCTTTCATTCCATGTTAAGTATTTGCACTTTGGGTATTTGTCCTTTAGCTGATGGAGAGCCAGTGGTAGTATTACAGTCCTCCCAGAGAAATTAAATAGTCTGATTTGCCTTTTTTAGAAGTTAACACTCCTGACTGTAAAAAATGAATGCATGTGTAAACAGATTTTTAGCAAAAAAGCAGTTGGCAAGTTAACTATAGGAATTGACATGAGAAAGCGGTAATGTAGGGACAATGAATTGGAGAAAAGAGAGTGCTCTTCTGGGAGGAGAGGCTTCCTTGCTCAAAGCAAGTTCACTATGAATTTGATGAGACCAAATAAAGACAACAAAAATGTCCCAGTTAAAAGGGGCTCATACCAAGTTTATTCTCCAGGGTGGTCACCTGGCTATGTACAAGCAGCAAAGACAGCTCAGTTTCTCCTGGCTCCCGTGCTGCTCCCTCCTGCTCCCCAGCTCAGGGCTTTCTTCTCTCTTCCTAGCACCAGGGCTCCATGCTTCTCTCTCTGGCCTCCTAAACTCTAGGCTTCTTGGTCGGACCGGTCTTTCTCTACTCTACCCTTCCAGGCCCCTAGCATGGAGAGGAACTCTGTGGGTGGGTCTCTATGGTGACTGGCCGACTCCCAACCAATTATGTCCAAGGGCTTGTGTTTTTCCTCTCCACACCTCCACTGGGCCAGTATTTCCATGACTGACTGTTCACTCAGGGTGGCTGGGATGACCTGTAAACATCCTGCCACCCACACGTATGCAAACAGACTCTTTTATGTACACAATGAGCAATAGTAAAACCAGGTGAGAATCCTGGTCATAAATTTCCACTTTCTCCAGAGATGAAACAGGAAATTTTTATAATCAAAATTAAAGATAGACTTTGAAAACCCACATGTTGCTGTCCATACTATACTAACAGTGAAGGTATTACAATTAAATATTTAATATAACTATAAAATTAAATTTTGAAAGTAGAAGATATAATAGTGAAAATTTAATTATAGGGTAAGAAATTACTTTTTAAAGGTTAAAAAAATAATCCAAACTAAAAAATGATGAGTTAACTATGCAAAGGAAAAACATCTCTAATTTAAACATCATATGCATAGTTAAAATAGTAAATAGTAAAGTGGTAAAATGGTAAAGTACACAAAGATATTGATAACAAATACTAAGTGTCAATAATTAGGTCAGTGTTAAGAGATATGATAAATTGATTAAATTCCCTTCAGTTACTCCAAAAAATAATTTACAGAATATATGAAGACATTTCTAGAAAAAAAACAACAAATCACAATAAAAAGGAAAAAATACTTTATTATTGCTAGTGATCAAAATTATAAAATTAAACCAATATAGATTTCTTGTTTAAACAATAAGTCTGTCATGTTTTTAAAAAGATAATATTTCATGATAAGAGTGTAGTTATTATCTTCAAACAAGTATTATTCAATCATTGTTCAGTAATATTCATATGAATGTTATCATTTTTTAAACTGCATTAAAATAATTTTAACTGCAACTTCTTTCCATATATATCAGTATTTAATCAGAAGGTTATTTATAAAACTTCTGAAGTCTATACTACAAATCAAAACTAATTACAATGCAAACCAATCAGCAACAACGTCTGCATTTGCTATATGTGAATAAATAAGCATAAATTATTAAAATGCATACTATATATTTTCAGTCAAATGCTTTCAGATATCCCTCAAGGAACTTCCTTCATAAAAAGATCATTATTGTATAACTTCATTAGTTTATAGAGAACGTACACTAATTACCTCACTTGGCTTCTGCCAAGTCATTATTTAGCTTCAACAGAACATATTATTTCATTCTATATAGAAACCAAAATTATACATTAAAGCACCCTTTCCCTTTGGACTTAAAAATCACATATTTTTCCAAGTCCTGCATCAAAAAACAAAGCAAAACAAACAAACAAACAAACAAAAAAAGATACTTATTCTAATGAAGTTATCCAAATACTCAAAATGAATACTTCCTTTTTGAGTCTACTCTTCCTTCCACCTGGATTTCTTGAATAGACAAACTATTAAGATAAGTATTAAGTACTCATCTTGCTAACTGAGCTTTATAAGTGAGTTAGAGAAAATAAGTCAAGATCACTAACAACTGCAATCCTTATAAACTTTTTAAATATTTGTTCAGTGGTTCTTGAACATTTTGTATATTTATCAGATTTTTTTTTTTTGGTTGAATTCTTGGTAAAGTGGGAGGTAGTGGTGGAACAGGTAGATGTGTAGCATTTCATTGAAAATTGATTACCAGTTTATTTCAGAAAAGATTACTGACCTACATTCTGTTCTCCATCATTTGTATTTAGTTTACTCATCTATTTGTGTTCATTCTTTTATGTTTCTCATTACACTACATTATAATTATAAATTAATATTTCTAATTCCTCTAAATAGCATAGAAGCTAATTATCTTCTGTTTCCTCTAGTAGATCATAGCAAATTGGGTAAAATATAACAGTTAAGTGAATGCATAACATTGAAAATTGAACATTGAAAGCATATGTTTCTGATAAATTCACTAACCACAAATGGCTTTCAAAGCATGTCTGCACATCCAATTTTGCAGTATTGAGTTGAAGACAAGCTTGTTAAATTTTAACATCCTAATAAATGCATTACTTCCAGATCAACTAAACCTTTTGTCTTTGGTACATCCCATTTATAAAATGGTTCATGTATCCAAGATTAAATACATTCTTTTCTGGTGAAAATATGATGGAAAAAATAAACAATCAACAAGGAGATAATTAAATCAGCTAGGATATATTATCAAATGAACCATGAAAATTTTTGTATGGCATTCATTCAATTGGAAACACCATTGAAAATGCCTCCCTTCTCACTTTGTTAAATCCTCACTGTTCAAAAACGTTTTCCAGGTTTGTTCCCAGTATCTGCAACTACGTTTTTTTTTCTTGCCTTAGAGGAGGCAACATAATTCTGTTACCAGTTTTTCAGGCTCTGAAGGTAAATCGCCTAGATTGGAAGACTAGTTCTGCCATTTCCTACAAGGGTGATCTATGGAAACGTTTTCATTCTTTCTAAAGAGATTTCAATTTCCTCACCTTTAAAATATAAATATAAATAACACATTTACTATCTCAATTATTTTCACAGTAACATTAATGGAAGTGTTTAGCACAGAGCCTGACTACTAAAAAGTGATGGTTAAGAGCTGTCATTTTACTTGTTTAATTTCCAAGTTTTGGTTCTGAAGATGTAACTGATTTGCCCTCTTGAAAACAAAACTGACCACAACAAAACAATTACAATTCGCTCCTCGATGGGAGATGTGTAGGAAATACGTGTATTGCATGTATGAATGGGACTTTGCAGTTGATAAAATCCATTGAATATCAGATTTCCATGTTAATTGGATTCCAAATCAGTTTTGAAAACAGAGATTCTCAAAGACAAGAGACAAGATTCCATAGAATCAAGAAGCTACCTCTTCCTCCCCCAAATTTAAAATGCCTTCCCCTGCTTTGAGGATCACTACATTCTATATAATTATGTGCATACACACACACACACACACACACACACATGTGCTCCCCCACACACACACATACAGGCATATCAAGGTGGGAGGTGGCATTTCAAAATATCTATAAGTTTAAGTTTTACGATACTGGTTTTCTAATATATGGTACCTGGAGAAGGCACGGAAACTGCGCCCTTTCCCCACACCTTGCCCTATGCATCTCTTCCATCTGGCTGTTGCTGAGTTTATGTCCTTTTATAATAAACCAGTGATCTCATAAGCAGTGTTTCTCTGAGTTCCATCAGCTTTGTAGCAAATTATTCAAACCCATGGAGAAGGTCCTTAAACCTTTGATCTGTAGCTGGTTGGTCAGAAGCACAGGTGACAATCTGGTTTTACAAGTAGCATCTGAAGTCAGGTGGGTTGGGGTTCTTTCTGTCTTATGGGGTTGAGCCCTTCATGTGTGGAATCTGATGCTATCTCTGGGTAGTGTCAGGAGTGAAGTGAATTGTAGGATACCTAGATGGTGTCAGAGTTTCTTGTTGGACATGTGTGGAAAACATACGCATGTAAAACGAAGCATGAAAGCTATTAACATTGTTCCTGCCTTTTTCCACTAGTTGTGTTTCTTTCTTCTTAAGTATCCTGTTGAAATCCTTTTATACTCTTTTATGTAAGATCTTCACACTTTCCTTGAATCTACAAAAATGTCATTATTGCTGCAAATATCACTTCGCCTTCATTTACTCTTTTTATCTTGTTTTAGCCTGAAGCTCACAAGACTTAGAAACTGTCACATTCAGTTTCCTCTTGATATTTGAGAACTATTTCTTAATAGTTTCTGGAAAACCTGAAATTCTCAAACCAAACATGTTCTAGTTCCTTTATGTCTATCTTCTTTCTCCTTTAGCTTATCTGTTTTCTCTCCATTTTAATATAAACAGCAAGGAGGAGCTAGGCTGCACCTACAGCACTGCATGGAAATCTCCCTAATATCACCCAGTTCATTAATTACTTTTTCTGCTTTTTTATAGTATTGTTGCTTCTACATCACAAGAATCCCCTTGACTCTGAAGTTTTTCTGCCAAAATCTTCCTTACTTTCCCTTTTATTTCACCAGGCTTCTGCTGGCATTGTCCTCAAGCTCTTTAACCTCTGATGAACACTCTTCAGTGCTCGGGACTGGTCCCAAAGCCACTTTCCACATTTCTAGTTTTACTTTTACTTATTTTTTCCTTCTGAGTGGGGACATTACAGTTTTTCCATATCCACACTTATATCACACATACAAATAGTGATGTTGCGGTCAAGGTGTTGGCTGGGGCTGCCATCATCTGAAGACTCTGACTGGGTGGAGAATCTGCCTTTCAAGGGGACTGACTCACCTGGTTGGTGAGTTGATACAGATTATTGGCAGGAGGACTCAGCTCCTGCCACATGGGCCTCTCCATAGAAGGCCTGAATGTGTTCATGATATAGAAGTTGGTTTTCTCCAGAGTGTCCACTGCAAAAGACCAAGGCAGAAGCTACAGTGTTTGCAAGCTGCATTTCATCACTTCTGCCACATTCTATTCCACACAGACACACAGACACACAGACACACACACACACACAGACACACACACACACATGTGCTAGCTTACCATGGAAGGGAGCTACACAAGGAAGTATATGAAAAAGGTGAAGAGCATTTGGGACCATTTTGGAAACTGGAAATTGTATTTATGAAAAGTAATCGTTTTTCTCATATGAGAAGGATGGGTGAAATTTGAACCCTCCAGTCAAGTGCTTGGTCTCTCTGGAATGACCAGCCTGTCCCTTGAAACCACCTAAGGGCCCACCTTGAGTGATCCTTAGCATAAATTCAAGTATGATCTAAAGGGCCTCATTATGAATAATGAAAGACATTCCTATCATTTAAGAAATTCCAAAGGATTTTGAAGCTCTGTGCCAAGAACCAGGGACAAAAACCGCATATATATTCTTTATTATATCACAATGAATAATATAATAAGCTAAGAAATCCCAGATTTCCTTTATACTCTGCTTTTTGACTAGTATGAAAATGTATGAAAATATCAAATAATTGCAATTAAGTCTTTGTTCTACTGTTTTGAATACAGAACATAAAAGATATATGACTAGATATTCATTTCCTTCATAATCCTCCATTAAAAAAATGGGTTGCATAGATATATTTGAAGCTTGTTCATTTTATTTTTCCTGTATATAAAAATACAAATTTGACTAAAATGTCGCTTTTATAGAGAAAAGATGACATAATTACATTTTTAAATGGCATGGATTGATGAGAATGTTGTATTTAGGTAATTAGTAAGCTATACTTCATGAAGAATGGGATATATCTAAGAAAATATCTTAACTTTTTATATAAAGAAATGTTTCATAGCATATTCAACTGGTAAAAATGTTAAATGGTAACCTGAGTCCTTTATATTTTTTGATGTTGGAAATTCTTTGGCGAAGGCAGGATGTAAAAATAACTCAAAAGCTATTTTAATGTAGTAAAGGTTTTTATTTTTAAAAAGTCATTTCTTGCCTTCCTCTGGACTTCAATTCACAATGATGTTCTTTTAACTTGGAGTCAGTCCTGCATAATGCAGGGATTGACTATGCCCTTTAAAGACACTTCCAAGCCTGAAGCTCTTTGATTTTAAAATATAAATGTGGTATTACTTAGTGTCAAAGCTGCTTGTTTTCTTCTCCTCACCCTATCTTATGAAAGATACCAATTTAACTCTTACACAAAACCTGGTTCAAAATCTAATTCTTGGAGAGGAGGCTTTTACTTCTTTGACTACAGCAACTCAGCTTTGCTGCTCATTTGCATCTGGCTCTTGTGTTTTAAGCTCTCAGAGCCTGGGTTTGTAATTTTGCAGTCCTGTGTTTGAACTCCTGCTCTACTAACTGCATTGCCCAGATTCTGTATTTTTCATTCCCTCTTGCATACTAAAATCACCCACCAACTCAGACGACAATGAAATCACTGTTTCATTAGGACATTGCTATCAGAAAACGGCACCAAAGACCAGGGTTTTCTGTGCAGGTCTGTTTTGGAAAATAAACCTGAGGAACAAGAGAGGAGAGTGAAACAAGAAGGAAAGGAGGAATGCACGTAGCTGTGGGCAATGACAGCCACTTCCACCGGGATGTTCTGAAGCTCTGTCTAGTAGCACTCAGCCCCTATTGGTCAAGCAGCTACTTTCCAGTGTGTTCACTATTAAAACCTGAACATTCGCAGGTTTTCACAAGTAAGGGTCCTGAGACTTTCCTTAGGAACCCTGGACAGTTGAGAGTTTACTTAAACTATCCCATAATACTGCTGCCTTGATGTCTATTGTGTGTGTCCCAGAGGCCCACAACGGACTTGAACTGACACCAGCCCCTTCCACATGCTCTAGATAACATCGGAATCACAAGGAAATGTAAGTTCCTCGGGTGACTTCCCAAACAAACCTGATAATGAATAGTCTCTCTTGCTTCTTCCCCTTGTGTGCCCCTTAGGTAAAACCCCCAGAGACCACACCAAATACCATATCATTTTGGTTTGAATTAACAAGTCTATCCTTATCCCTGGAACCCCAAAGCACTCCACCCAGGAACCCTAATCAAAGCAGGGGCCTCAGGTCCTAGCTCTCAGTTTATATCCTGCCTTGACCTCTCTATGTGGCCCCTCAAGGTATGTCATGTATCTGCTCCAGGACCTATGAGTAATAAACTTCTCTATTTCACTTTATCTTGCAGTCTTTTGCTGAGCCTTGGGTCACCATTCAATACCCCAAATATTAGTTTAATTTAGCAAATGTTAGTTTAACAAAAATCACAACACAACCATAGGTCTCAGAGAAATTGCTGAAATGGAAAGAATGATACAGTTGTGAAGCTGAAGAAAGGCTTTATGTGGTTATAATTGCATGAAACCAGTTGTTACAGCAATGGCTAGGGCAAAATATAGGCTCTGAAGTGTGAGACAGGACAAGAGAGATGTTTCACATAACTTTATGTTGCCAGTTGAGTGCATTTTATTTTCTTGGTACTTGTCTGCTTTAAGGAAATAATTTAATCAAGAGACAGAACAGTCTTTAAGTGGCAGGAGTTTATTAAGCAAAGTGAAAATACACTTCTGAAAAGGGTGGAGAACAGGCTATCTGGAACCAAAAGCAGCCCTACTAGGGTTAGAGATGGTTTTTAAAATGGTGGAAAGTCCTTTCCTGCATCTTAGGTAACTTAACTGACATGTTGATTGACAGTTTCAGTTGTGATAACCTTCTTCCTAGTGCACAAGCGCTTACCCATAAGTACCCAAGCAAAATCCGTGAGTGGGTGGGGGGAGGAACATAGGCAACCACAATGTAAATTTATTATAATTATGGTATAATGAGCCCCAAGGTAGCTCCAGGTCACCTGCTGGGTCTTAAGTGTGCCTTCAGCCAACCATGTTGGGCTTTCTACATCTTGTTTGGCCCGGATAAGGCAGGAAGCTAAACTATAAACAGGAAGGGCTTTGGATATGTTCTGACAGCTGGTGACAAGGGGGTGAGTGAAGAGGGGGAGGACTTTATGCAGGATAGGGCAGGACCCACTCATGTCTGCCTGCCTACCTGACATTTAGACTTAGCATTTTGTATAATTTATACACTTCCTTCTTTACTTACAATAACTATCAGAGCCTTGCTATAAATACAAAATTAGTTTTACCTCCAAATTTTTTCACAATAGTTATAATTCTTAGAGTTTACTGTATTCCTGAATAAGCTTAGATTTCTTCTCGTTTTGTTGGCTTTGACTCACAGCTATTATAGATGAGACATGCATTAAGCATTTTTGCTTTTTTCTACATATTTTCCCCTTTCTTTTGAATGTATCATCTCTACATTGTCATTGTGTATAATGTATTCACTCCTCTCTTTGATACTTACCCCATCTTGGTTTTAGAACCAAGGTTCTTTAATTAAATGTATTGAATGCTTAGTGCCATTTCTTTTGCTGATATTACCACAGTTTCACTCAAGTGGTAAGAGATATTCCTCTTGTCTTTCCTTAGAAGGGCTCATGTTAACAATATTCCTTATGTTACTGTGTATTCAAGTGATTTGTCTGTAGTTATTACACATAAATGACAAATTGCCTGGGTATAAATTTCTTTAGTCCCATAAGAATGTTATAGTTGTCACTCCACTAATTTTGGTCATTAAATGTTGCTGGATCCATTAGCTTCTGCTTCATAACAAATCACCTCAGAAATCTCAGTGGCATACAACAGTAAATAGTCATTTTTTCATGCCTCTGCTGATCAGCTAAGAGTCCACTGATCTAGTCTGAGCTCAGTCATGCAACTCTGATTATTTTGGTTATAATATCCATTGGGTGGTTCAGGTCAGTTGATCTACAATGGGGCAATTCCATTCCATTTGTCTTTATCCTCTGAGGAATTTTCCATCCATTCCAGGAGAGATCAGGTTGCTACTCCAGGCATATCCTTCTCATGGTGATGGTCTCAGTGCAAGAGCAAATAAGTGCAGTCATAGGAACACTTTGGAAGCTTTGAATGACTATAGCTTCAGGCCAAAGGGGAACTCCAGCTCCAGGCAAGTATACCATACTTTTACCTCTCCCTGTGTGGGTTACTGAGGGGTCTATGTATAATACTACTGGAGGTGCATGCACTGGCCACAAAGATAAAACAAAACTCCCAATAAGATGCTCTTATGTTCTGGCTGTTTAGGGTACACTATCATGATTTTTTGGGGAATACTCTGCCATTACGCCAGGAATACATAGGAGGCCAGCCTCTAGGCCTTGTCCCCAAGATGCCAGGAGGGCCAGCCATCACTAGTCTGTGTGTCGAAATGTCCAAAGCCATGTCCACTAAACAGAGTCTTCAGGGCTTATTGCAGTTGGTGCTGGCAGCAAGATATTATTCTGGTGGCTGAACCTTGGCTTCAACAATTCCTCCTTGGTTTGTACTTGCAGTTGTATAGGGGAGGCAGCAATGTGTGATAGCACATCTATGGGGCTCAGTGCCCCCTTCTGGGGCTTCTCATTCAAATGATGTGGTACTGTGCATAAGTGGACTGACAGCTCCATAGATGATTGGTGTCTGACTTCAGGCCAGATTATAACAAACCACAGTATCTCTCTATCATGCCTGACCATGTAGGACTATATAGTACATGAAACTTCCATTTTATCCCTGATTGTTTCACCCATTCTTGTGGTGCATGTCCAGTTAAAGTGAGTGCTTTGATCACTCCAATTACCAGCAGCCAGCCATAGACTACAAAGAGATGCTCTAGACTTCTTTTGGTTGTTGCTCTGCACAGCTGCGGGAAAAGCAACCAGAAGTCCACATGAATCATGGCATATTGATACCCTTCTGACATGGGGAGAGGTCCAATATAGTTTATCTACCACCTGACTAGGGGTATAGACCCCTTAGGTATTGTCCCAGGTTCCTGTAGAACTTGGTGTAAGTTCATCTTAGAGGACACAATGCACTCTTCAGGGGCTCTGCTGACTTCTTCAAAGGTTAAAGGTAGGCCCCACCAACAGCCTACAGCCCACATTGTCTTCTGCCCCACATGCAACAAATGCTGATGTAACCATTGGGCCACATCAGAGGTAGGCTTTCCTTCTACCCAGCATACCTGGGCCAATTAGTCTGCATCATTTCCTGGGTATGCCAGTGGGAAATGGCCTGTCACATGAAATACTATAACTTTTAAAATCATAGATCTTACCACAATTCTTGCCCCCACAGGCTTGGTGACCAACCAACCGCTTGGCATGGCACCATGTCGGTGGCCACAGAGTCAAGCCTCAATAGACGGCTCAGCTGTCAGTGCCAACAACTAGTGGGGAGGGCTCCTGGGTGATCAAGAGCCATGCAGCCCGTAACTCTGCACATTGACTGCTCTTCTCCTCATCATCTTTCATCCATACTGTCTCAGTCTTAGGCTGGAAAGCTACAACCCTCCATTTTGGGGGCTGCTCATCACTGGAGGCATCTGTATAACAAGCATCTTCAGGTGTAGGGTCTCTTCCTTCCCAGTAAGGGCCCTGTGCTACTAATGGCTCTAAAGAAAATTCTTCATGCCTTTCACTGGTATATGTCACTGGCCCCAATAAGTGTTGAAACTCTCCACTTAAGAAGCTAGTGAACAGGGTACTGTGCTGCAGTAAATACGCACCCCATTTGGCCAGCATAGACATCTGTGCTACTCTACTGCATGGCCTTTGGGTCCAGTCTTGCACACATCCTGTGATGGGATAGGTTGTTATTACCTTTGATGGAGTTGTTGTGGTGATGGGCTCCATAGCAGGGAAACAGTGGTACACAGCTGGCTGTTGCTTCTCATCAAGTTGTACCAGACCTTTGCTCCTTTCCACAGTTAAAACCAGAATACAATAGGTTGGTAGATCCATTGAAGCTGCTGCCAGAGGCCCCATCCATATCATCTTCAGTTCACATGAGCATCTAGCCCACAGGGCCCTGATGGGTCCATCACGCTCAAAGCCCACAGGGCCTTGGCTGCTCGCTTAGCAGCAGTAAAGGCATTTGCACATCCCAGTCCCCCTGATGCCCTTTCATACCAACCAGTATAAGAGCTTCAGAATTTAGTCAAGTGTGAAATGAACACTCTCCAGAAGCCCAGAAGACCCAAAAACTCTTGTAATTCTTCCATAGTGGTAGGGGTAGGGAAAGCCTGGACTTATCTATGACTGCTTCTGGGATAGCTTTGTTCTTAACCCAACCAGACAACCCCCAAGGACTTGACTGACAAACCAGGTCCCTGAACCTTGGTACTGTTCACAGCCAATATTTTCTCCTGTAGATGTTGCAGCAGTTTGGGTGCTGCACCTTCTAGGTATGTAAGAGAATCAGAAATAAGCATGACATCATCAGTATAATGGTACATCCACACTGTTGGCAGTTTCTCCCATGTAGCCAAGTCCCGGCCTACAAGTCCATGACAGATGGTGGGACTGTGGAGGTATCCCTGTGGAAGAACAGTGAATGTCCACTGCTGTCCTTCCCATATGAAGGAAAACTGTTCCTGAGTTTCCTGTATTATGTAGATAGGAAAGAAGGCATTAACAAGTTCCACAACATAATGATAAGTCCCAGCTCATGGTGGAGGTGTCCATAAGGCCTTCAATAGAGGACACAGCAGCATGCATAGGGGGTATGACTTTATTCAGTTCTCTGCAATCTGCAGTCATATGCTAGGAGGTCTCTGCATATTTACTGGCCACACCAGGGAACTGAAAGGGCTATGGAGGGTTTCTTCAATTATGCCCTCCAGGCAATTTGTATTGCTTGGGATTAGTCACCCACTGAGGCACAAGCAAATCTACAGGCGGGCTTAGCATGTCCCCTTAGAACTGCCTTCACCACATATATACTCAGTCAGCACTCACCTCCAGTGATCTGTAAGCATAGGCCCTGCAGGATATCTATCCCCAAAATCTATTTGGGAATGGGAGAGATATACACAGAATACTCATTTGGGGGTTGACACCCTATTCCCAACGTGATTTGGGCTTGTTTCACTCTTGATAGCTCTACCCCTGTATCCATCTATAACAACAGGGGTCCCAGCAAATTTCTCAGGGCTGCCATAAATCAGTGTGCATTCTGCACCTGTGTCCACCAGATCCAGGACACATTGTACATTCACTAGAGACCAATGAATTGATATTTCACCTCCAGTCCCCCAGGTGCTTTGACCCTCCTGTCAGTCAAACTGTATTGCCCATTCATCTTCCTGTGAGGGTCCAAGAGGGGTTGGTTTATTCACCAGCAGAAAGTCCTGCAGGCTTACAGTCCAAACTTAGCTTCTGTTTCTTGGTCCTTATTTTATCCAATGGCTGAAACCTCTGCTCTGGCTTCATTTATTGCTACAGCTCAACTGTTGCAACATTTTATTTGGTAAGATTTTATTTGGCTTCCTGTCTAATTGTCTGCTCCTGCCTTTATCAAATCAACCCACAGTTGTGTCCTTGCGACTTTCAGGGGGCCCTTTAAACTCTTCCTCTGAGTAGCAGACTGCACTCCCTTCTATGTCTGCATTGCTTCAGCCTCCCTCAAATCTGCCACTATATGGATAATCTCAGTTATGGGTTGCCCTAAGTGAGGGGCAAGAATGGCCACTAGGAGCCCAAAGAAGGATGAGGGAGCCATTTGCAGCCCAATATTCTTCATCCCTGATGTAAAGAACTTCTCATCCAGGACATGATTTCCTGGTTTATAACTGGCATTTGTCATTCCCAACTCCTGTAATGCCTGTTGGAGCTTAGTACATACCTGCCGTGTAGCAGGGGAAAATGGTAAATCACCCAGATTGGTGCATACAGTGTGAAGTGCGGCCGTAAGTCAGTTGAGGAGGGAGTGGTTGCCTGTGGTCTGCCTGTGGTCACTACCTCAAGGCAGGATGAGTTGTCAGGGAAGCCAGCTTTCCCATTTCTAACTCAGAAGGAATAATCCCATCCATCCCTACATCCTGAAGGCACAGGAGCCAGGCTGATATGGACTCCAAGGGGTTCGGCCATAACAGGGAGCCCAAATCCACCAGCTCTGTCGAGTACAGGGGCAGAGAATAGAGTGGTTCATGACCTGGGGAGGGCCTGCACCTCTCCCAGAGGACCCCACAGTTGCTGTGCCTTTATTTTCTTAACTACACCTGGGTTGGATTTCAGTAGAGGAGGGACTGGAGCCCCCAGCACCATTTCCTTCCCCTCATCCTTGTCTGATGTATCTTCCACCATTTCTGGAGCTGCCGGCAGCTCTCTTGCTGCTTCACAGAGTGCCTCCATCTCAGCCACCACTTCATCCCTCACCTGCCCCAGAGCACCTCACGGCCTGCATGTTCATGCTGCTGCTTCCCATGCTGCCATCACATCCTTTACCGCAGCCACTGCACCTAACAGCAGCGCCATCTCAGTCCTCAGGAAACCTCTTCCTCCACAGCACCTCCCAGCCTGTGATCTCATGTTGACTCTTCTTGTTCCTCTTACAGGAGTATGTCCTTCTCCTTTACGGTCTTTCTTAATACTGTGAGAAATGTTCCTTAAACCATGCGGTCACTCTGTTTCTCCAAAGAATTACCTTTTTTGCGGAGGCTTTACTGCCTCAGGCGTCACCTCCACCTACCCCCAGTCTTGGGGAGGGGCCCACTCCTGCAGGTAGCAGGCCACCTTGGACTATATGCCCATTGAGGGATGTGTCTCCACATCCACAGGGGCAGCCCACTGATGCACCCCTCCCATGAGGGCAGCTTTTTCCATTTTTCAGTCTGCAGGAAATCCTGCTGACTAGGCCAAAATGTAGCTCTGGGCCAATGGGGGTTTCAGCTCCAGGCAAGTTCACTCTGTATTTAATGAGACTGAAAAATGACAACAGAATGTTGTGGGTAAAAGGGGACTTATAACTAGTTTTATTCTCACAGCAGTAGGTTGAGTGATAGAATCCAGTCCACCTCCACCTCTACCTCCGGCTCAGTCTCTGCCCCAGGTGCTGCTTCCACTCCAGGCTCTGACTCCACACCAGGCTCTGCCCTCACCTCCCACTTCTGCTCTCCTCTGCCCTTAGCATAAGGCAGAGCTCTTTCTATAACAACACAGGCTATAATGGCTTATTGCCAAGTATGCAAGCATACACATGCACAGTAGGCTAAGGCTAAGTACTACATCATTACACATGCACAATAGCGAGTATATTAGGAACAGGTGAGGATCCTGGCCATGGAACTTCCATTTTCCCTACAGGGACATAACAGCAGTAACATTCCTTTGAACAAATAAGGCATGTGGCATACCCAAATTCAAGTGTAGGGAAAACATAACACACTTTTCTATTTTTAGGAATTACATAGTAATATTGTTGGGGGAGCGTTATTTTCCCCGGTCCTTGTCCCCATTGGAACAAAGAATTGGAGGACAGAGACACAGTAGTGGAGGAGAGTAAAAGTTTTTTTAAAGTTACTTAAAGAGAGAAAAAGTGCAGCAGGCAACCTCAGCAAGGAGAGGCACCCTGAAAGGTTGGAGAGAGAAAGTTTAAAGTTAAAAAGTTATGCACTTAGAAAGTGCAGGGGACCTCAGAGAGAGGAGTGCACTGAAAGGTTGGGAGTTATCCCTTTTAAGAATTTTTCAAGAATGTGACCATGGGCTAGGGGTGCAGACTTGTTAATTGGTCCCTTAATATTTTTTTTTTTTTGAGAGGGCATCTCTCATATTTATTGATCAAATGGTTGTTAACAACAAGAAAATTCTGTATAGGGGAGTCAATGCTCAATGCACAATCATTAATCCATCTCAAACCTAATTCTTGTCAGTCCCCAATCTTCGGAAGCATAACGAACAAGTTCTTACATGGTGAACAAATTCTTACATAGTGAATAAGTTCTTACATGGTGAACAGTACAAGGGCAGTCATCACAGAAACTTTTGGTTTTGATCACGCATTATGAACTATAAACAATCAGGTCAAATATGGATATTCGTTTGATTTTTATACTTGATTTATATGTGGATCCCACATTTCTCCCTTTATTATTATTATTATTTTTATTTTTAATAAAATGCTGAAGTGATAGGTAGATGCAAGATAAAGGTAGAAAACATAGTTTAGTGTTGTAAGAGAGCAATTATAGATGATCAGGTGTGTGCCTGTAGACTATGTGCTAATCCAAGCTAGACAAGGGCATTAAAACATCCATGGATGCAGAAGATTTCTCTCAAAACAGGGGGAGTGAGGTTCTAAGCCTCATCACTGTTGATCCCCAATTTCTCACCTAATGGCCCCCCTGTGACTGTGCCTGTCTTAGATTGTTCCTCCTTTGAGGAATCTTACCCGTCTCTGGCTAACCAGTCATCTTCCGGGGCCATACAGAGAGACGTAAAGTTGGTAAGTGAGAGAGAAGCCTTATTGTTTGAAAAGGTTAGCTTTTTACTTCTTTGCAGATTATGTCCTGTGCCTTCTATGCCTTGCATTTGTCTTGAGGTATCTTTACCACTTGGAGGAATTATGATACTCGGTAAATTTGATATGAGGCATGAATTCTATTTAAGGGTTGTAATTAGGAAGGAAGAAGAAAAGCTATAGAGGTAGCAAATGGAAGAAAACATGGGAAGATTGATTATTTCTTTGACATATCTTCTTGTAGAGTAACTTAAGCATGTATAGGTTAAAAACTACTAACTAAATTGAGCACACACATTAACATAATAGGAATATAGTTACATAACCAAAGCAGATCTATAATTACCGGCCATCTCCAGTGAAGCCAAGAAAACCAGTTAGGCACCCTAGGCATTTGTGAAAATTTGTCTATGATAGATGGATATTGTCCAACTGTACTTGAACAGTCTTAGAGAAATTAGACAAATTAAAACAACCCATTCCTGGGAACTGTTCACATCCCATATGTTCTTTTAACAGTAGATAGTCTGTAGTTGTAAGATTTTGGAGCACTACAACTTTCACTTCTAATAATTCTTGGTTGAGTTCCAACAGTATAGATCCAGTCAAATTTGTTGTTTTACTGTATGCACAGGCCACCTTAGATATCTCCTTCTTCATTCCAATGGCAAGTCCAGGAACCGGTGGGATGGATGCAGCTACAACTGCAGCATTGCCTGGATCTTTGTTGAGGTTTTTTGATGATCATCTTCTGGTATGAGTCTTCCAGAGAGTGCTAATGTTGGAAGTTCTTCTTCATATCATATCTTAGTTCATTTTCTGGGTAGCCAAATTAGGCTTTGATCCTCTGTATAAACACAAACAGACCCTTTGCCCACACTTTGATATGCCCTTTATACCATTGTGTAGAACTCTTTGGAGGTCACCACACACGAACTGCTTTTTTTTTTTTAAGAGAAAGGAATTTTATCAGAAAAGTGTACCTCCATAGCTGATCATCTGACACCCTTTAAGTGATCAAAATTAAGGATATTTAAAGCATGTGTTAATCGTTGATTTACCATTAGTTTTATCCTATTAAGGAGTAATCCCCCTTTTCTTTCTTTCTTTTTTTTTTAATCTTTAATCTACACTTACATGAAGAATATTATGTGTACTAGGCTCTCCCTTATACCAGGTCTCCCCTATACACCACTTTACAGTCACTGTCCATCAGCATAGCAAAATGTTGTAGAATCACTACTTGTCTTCTTTGTATTGTACAGCCCTCCCCTTTCTCCCTCCACCCCATGCATGCTAATTTTAATAACCCCTTTCTTATTCCCCCCCTTTATCCCTCCCTACCCACCCATACTCCCCAGTCCCTTTCACTTTGGTACTTGTTAGTCCATTTCTGGGTTCTGTAATTCCGCTGCTATTTTGTTCCTTCAGTTTTTCCTTTGTTCTTATACTCCACAGATGAGTGAAATCATTTCGTATTTCTCTTTCTCTGCTTGGCTTATTTCACTGAGCATAATACCCTCCAGGTCCATCCATGTTGCTGCAAATGGTAGGATTTGCCCTCTTCTTATGGCTGAATAGTATTCCATTGTGTATATGTACCACATCTTCTTTATCCATTCATCTACCGATGGACATTTAGGTTTCTTCCAATTCTTGGCTATTGTAAATAGTGCTGCGATAAACATAGGGGTGCATCTGTCTTTCTCAAACTTGATTGCTGCGTTCTTAGGGTAAATTCCTAGGAGTGGAATTCCTGGGTCAAATGGTAGGTCTGTTTTGAGAATTTTGATGAACCTCCATACTGCTTTCCACAATGGTTGAACTAATTTACATTCCAACCAGCAGTGTAGGAGGGTTCCCCTTTCTCCACAACCTCTCCACCATTTGTTCTTGTTTGTCTTTTGAATGGCAGCCATCCTGACTGGTGTGAGGTGATATCTCATTGTAGTTTTAATTTGCATTTCTCTGATAATTAGCAATGTGGAGCATCTTTTCATGTGTCTGTTGGCCATCTGAATTTCTTTTTTGGAGAACTGTCTGTTCAGTTCCTCGGCCCATTTTTTAATTGGATTATTTGTTTTTTGTTTGTTCAGGCATGTGAGCTCCTTATATATTTTGGACGTCAAGCCTTTATCGGATCTGTCATTTACAGATATATTCTCCCATACTGTAGGGTTCCTTTTTGTTCTATTGATGCTGTCTTTTGCTGTACAGAAGCTTTTCAGCTTAATATAGTCCGACTTGTTCATTTTTTCTATTGTTTTCCTTGCCCGGGGAGATATGTTCAAGAAGAGGTCACATGTCTAAGAGGTTTTTGCCTACGTTTTTTTCCAAGAGTTTAATGGTTTCATGACTTACATTCAGGTCTATGATCCATTTTAAATTTACTTTTGTGTATGGGGTTAGACAATGGTCCAGTTTCATTCTCCTACATGTAGCTGTCTAGTTTTGCCAGCACCATCTGTTGAAGAGGCTGTCATTTTGCCATTGTATGTCCATGGCTCCTTTATGGAATATTAATTGACCATATATGTTTGGGTTAATGTCTGGAGTCTCTAATCTGTTCCAGTGGCCTGTGGCTCTGTTCTTGTGCCAGTACCAAATTGTCTTGATTACTATGGCTTTGTAGTAGAGCTTGAGGTTGGGGAGTGAGATCCCCCCTACTTTATTTTCCTTTTTCAGGATTGCTTTGGCTATTCGGGGTCTTTGGTATTTCCATATGAATTTTTGAATTATTTGCTCCAGTTCATTGAAGAATGTTGCTGGTAATTTGATAGGGATTGCATCAAATCTGTATATTGCTTTGGTCAGGATGGCCATTTTGATGATATTAATTCTTCCTAGCCAAGAGCATGGGATGAGTTTCCATTTGTTACTGTCCCCTTTAATTTCTCTTAAGAGTGACTTGTAGTTTTCAGTGTATAGGTCTTTCACTTCTTTGGTTAGGTTTATTCCTAGGTATTTTATCCTTTTTGATGCAATTGTGAATGGAGTTGTTTTCCTGATTTCTCTTTCTATTGGTTCATTGTTAGTGTTTAATAAAGCTACAGATTTCTGTGTGTTAATTTTTTATCCTGCAACTTTGCTGTATTCCGGTATCAGTTCTATTAGTTTTGGACTGGAGTCTTTAGGGTTTTTTATGTACAATATCATATCATCTGCAAATAGTGACAGTTTAAGTTCTTCTTTACCAATCTGGATTCCTTGTATTTCTTTGTTTTGTCTGATTGCTGTGGCTAGGACCTCCAGTACTATGTTAAATAACAGTGGGGAGAGTGGGCATCCCTGTCTAGTTCCCAATCTCAGAGGAAAAGCTTTCAGCTTTTCGCTGTTCAGTATAATATTGGCTGTGGGTTTATCATATACTGCCTTTATTATGTTGAGGTACTTTCCCTCTATGCCTATTTTGCTGAGAGTTTTTATCATGAATAGATGTTGAATTTTGTCAAATGCTTTTTCAGCATCTATGGAGATGATCATGTGGTTTTTGTCTTTCTTTTTGTTGATGTGGTGGATGATGTTGATGGATTTTCGAATGTTGTACCATCCTTGCATCCCTGGGATGAATCCCACTTGGTCATGGTGTATGATCCTTTTGATATGCTGTTGAATTCTGTTTGCTAATATTTTATTGAGTGTTTTTGCATCTACATTCATCAGGGATATTGGTCTGTAGTTTTCTTTTTTGGTGGGGTGTCTGCCTGGTTTCGTTATTAGGGTGATGTTGGCCTCATAGAATGAGTTTGGGAGTATTCCCTCCTCTTCTATTTTTTGGAAAACTTTAAGGAGAATGGTTATTTTGTCTTCTCTGTGTGTCTGATAAAATTCGGAGGTAAATCTGTCCGGCCGTGGGGTTTTGTTCTTGGGTACTTTTTTGATTACCGTTTCAGTTTGTTTGCTCGTAATTGGTTTCTTTAACTTTTGTGTTTCTTCCTTGGTCAGTCTTGGGAGGTTGTATTTTTCTAGGAAGTTGTCCATTTCTTCTAGGTTTTGCAGCTTGTTGGCATATAGGTTTTCATAGTAGTCTTTAATAATTCTTTGTTTTTCTGTGGAGTCTGTCGTGATTTTTCCATTCTCATTTCTGATTTCATTGATTTGTGTTGATTCTCTTTTTCTCTTAATAAGTTTGGCTAGAGGCTTATCTACTTTGTTTATTTTCTCAAAGAGCCAGCTCTTGGTTTCCTTGATTTTTGCTATTGTTTTATTCTTCTCAATTTTGTTTATTTCTTCTCTGATCTTTATTATGTCCCCCCTTCTGCTGACTTTAGGCCTTATTTGTTCTTCTTTTTCCAGTTTCGATAATTGTGATGTTAGACTATTCATTTGGGATTGTTCTTCCTTCTTCAAGTGTGCCTGGATCGCTATATACTTTCCTCTTAAGACTGCTTTCTCTGCGTCCCACAGAAGTTGGGTCTTTGTGTTGTTGTTGTCATTTGTTTCTATATATTCCTTGATCTCTATTTTGATTTGTTCATTGATCCATTGATTATTTAGAAGCATGTTGTTAAGCCTCCATGTGTTTGTGAGCCTTTTTATTTTCTTTGTAGAATTTATTTCTAGTTTTATACCTTTGTGGTCTGAAAAGTTGGTTGGTAGAATTTCAATATTTTGGATTTTACTGAGGCTCTTTTTGTGGGCTAGTATGTGGTCTATTGTGGAGAATGTTCCATGTGTACTTGAGAAGAATGTATATCCTGTTGCTTTTGAATGTAGAGTTCTATCGCTGTCTATTAGGTCCATCTGTTCTAGTGTGTTGTTCAGTGCCTCTGTGTCCTTACTTATTTTCTGCCCGGTGAATCTATCCTTTGGGGTGAATGCTGTGTTGAAGTCTCCTAAAATGAATGCATTGCATTCTACTTCCCCCTTTAGTTCTGTTAGTATTTGTTTCACATATGCTAGTGCTCCTGTTTTGAGTGCATATATATTTAGAATGGTTATATCTTCTTGTTGGACTGAGCCCTTTATCATTATGTAGTGTCCTTCTTTATCTCTTGTTACCTTCTTTGTTTTTAAGTCTATTTTGTCTGATATTAGTACTGCAACCCCTGCTTTTTTCTCACTGTTGTTTACCTGGAATATGTTTTTCCATCCCTTGACTTTTAGTCTGTGTATGTCTTTGGGTTTGGGGTGAGTTTCTTGTAAGCTGCATATAGATGGGTCTTGCTTTTTTATCCATTCTATTACTCTCTGTCTTTTGATTGGTGCATTAAGTCCATTTACATTTAGGGTGGCTATTGAGAGATACCTACTTATTGCCATTGCAGGCTTTAAATTCGTGGTTACCATAGGTTCTAGGTTAGCCTCTTTAGTATCTTACTGCCTACCTTAGCTCGCTTATTGAGCTGTTATATACACTCTCTGGAGATTCTTTTCTTCTCTCCCTTCTTATTCCTCCTCCTCCATTCTTCATATGTTGTGTGTTTTGTTCTGCACTCATTTTAGGAGTGTTGCCATCTAGAGCAGTTCCTGTAAGATGCCCTGTAGAGGTGGTTTGTGGGAAGCAAATTCCCTCAGCTTTTGCTTGTCTGGGAATTGTTTAATTCTGCCATCATATTTAGATGATAGTTGTGCCAGATACAGTATCCTTAGTTCAAAGCCCTTCTGTTTCATTGTATTAAATATATCATGCCATTCTCTTCTGGCCTGTATGGTTTCTGTTGAGAAGTCTGATGTTAGCCTGATGGGTTGTTCTTTATAGGTGACCTTTTTCTCTCTAGCTGCCTTTAAAACTCTTTCCTTGTCCTTGATCCTTGCCATTTTAATTATTATTTATCTTGGTGTTGTCCTCCTTGGATCCTTTCTGTTGGGGGTTCCGTGTATTTCCGTGGTCTGTTCAATTATTTCCTCCCCCTGTTTGGGGAAGTTTTCAGCAATTATTTCTTCAAAGAGACTTTCCATCCCTTTTCCTCTTTCTTCTTCTTCTTGTACCCCTATAATATGGATATTTTTCCTTTTGGATTGGTCACATATTTCTCTTAGTGTTGTTTCATTCCTGGAGCTCCTTTTATCTCTCACTATGTCAGCTTCTATACGTTCCTGTTCTCTGGTTTCTATTCCTTCAATGGCCTCTTGCATCTTATCCATTCTGCTTATAAATCCTTCCAGGGTTTGTTTCACTTCTGTGATCTCCTTCCTGACATCTGTGATCTCCCTCCAGACTTCATCCCATTGCTCTTGTATATTTTTCTGCATCTCTGTCAGCATGTTCATGATTTTTATTTTGAATTCTTTTTCAGGAAGACTGGTTAGGTCTGTCTCCTTTTCAGGTGTTGTCTCTGTGATCTTTGTCTGCCTGTAGTTTTACCTTTTCATGGTGATAGAGATAGTTTGCTGAGCTGGTATGAGTGACGGCTGGAAGAGCTTTCCTTCTTGTTGATTTGTGGCCTTCCTCTCCCCCTTCACAAGGCGCTGGGTTCTCGCAGGTTTGGATGTGGTCTGGATGTTGTCCTGTGTCCTCTGGTCTCTATTTTTAGGAAGAGTTGTCTTTGTTATATTTTCATACATATATGTGGTTTTGGTAGGAGATTTCTGCTGCTCTACTCATGCCGCCATCTTGGCTCTGCCTCCTGGTCCCTGAATTTTTAGAATTAGCTTAACAGAAGGAACTTCTTGCTCTGATTTCTTTCTGGGATACCAGCCTCTTGGTCTGGGAGCATATCAAACAAGACTGCCTACCCAACCCTGCAAGGTTGGCTGAGTTATTGCCTGCTTCCTAAGAGAAAGTTAGAGTCTTACTTCTTAACTTCCTGCCTTTTACTATGTTGTTTACAGATGTGCCTGCATGCTAAATTAGTTGGCTAGATTGCAAAGTAGTGGTTTAGGGATGAAGGAGAAAATACAGCATATATGTAAAGTTAAAAAATAAACTGGGCCTGCATGATTAGCACAATAAAGACATGGGCTATGCTGAGGTACCCTCCTTTATCTGAGGAATATTCAAACATTGCTGACCAAGTCACTCCTGGATTTTTTAGATTTAATTGATTAACTCATTAACTCTGGGTCTTTTTAGTGGGCTTTTCTGGCCTTATTCTCTTTCCACCCCCCTTGTATCTGTTCGTATTTATTTTCCTACCTAACAATATGACAGAATCTATATATAGGAATGGATGAAAAATAAGACCAATGATGAAACCTACCTCAATGTAATAAATAAGTTGTATTACAGTCTGAATTAATTTTCCTAATAAAATAACTTGATCTTATATTTGGTTGCCCAAAGTATTTCTTTATTTTTAAAAATCCAAAATTCTACTAAAATATGTACCATCTGGCTCAGTTTTCCCTGGAGTACTATTGCACTTTCCAGATGTCATTTATCTCATTTGATCTCAGGAAAGTATTCTTAAATTTGTCAAAGCAATAATTACATTGGGCAAAGTTAAAGAGGCAAAGAAGGCTTTCTTCAAAACTGCAATCAGTAAGAAAGACCAAAAATTAGTCTGAGCTCAACACAGCTGAAAGAAAACAATGGAGAGTTTTAAGAGATGGATGGGGTGTGGGAATGTAAGAATATCCTTATTTGCTAATTGGCTTTACTCAAAGGAAAAGCAAACTTTTTCATCCTTAAGACAGCAGGTAGTTTTACAAACTGGAGCAAGGTGCTTGAGGAAATTAAGCTCCTACTCTCTCAACAGAAACTAGGAGACAGGGTGTAGGTCTCCCTTGATTACATTTCAAGGGGATGGTTCCTAGGTCATTGAAAGGCCATTCCTGGGCTGTTAAACTGTCAAGAAGCTTTTAAAAATATTTACATCTCAAAAGCACAGAGAAAGAATTTACAGTTACACATTTTCTAAACTAAATGCTTTGAGTAAATCTACTAGGTCAGTGGCCTCCAGTCAAGAAGCCTGTGTGAAGTTCAGCCAAACTGAGGGAAACATTAAGGTCTTCTCTGTCAAATGATTCTTTAAAATATTTGTTCTGTTCTAGATTTTAGTTTTCTATGGCTTAGATCTCCCCCTTCCTGTATGCTGAGTCCCGGAGTTCATTGGGGTTTAAAGAATAGCTTTTCTTACCTTTAAAAAGAATTCCAAAATCATAAAACTTATTTTGCCATCCTTAGAGGAAAGTTAATAAGACTTTTTATTATTTGCTTTTATAATTCAATACTGTGATAACTTTAAGGGGAAGGCAGATATTTTTGGAATTAGCATTTTGAGTCGAGTCTAACTGCTTAAGAATGGAACCCTATAATTGGATTTGGGTGGAAATTTTTTAATCAACTACATACATCTTGAAGAATGAAGCATACTTTTGAGTGACAAGGAGCCAGTCTCTCCTAAAAATACTCTTGATTTTAGCCATCAAAAGTGATGTTTGTAGTGGTATTGTTATATTATGACTATTAATTAAAAACTAAATGATCACTGAAGCACACTCCATAATCTAAATTGTAAAGTAATGCACACGAACATATTTCAGGCTGGGAGGCAAACTTTCCATATGTTAGTACATGTTATGTGGAAAAATAAGATGTCTGTGAAAGACAGGGGATGTGTGCTCAACAGTCCAAGCAGGTTTATTGCTGAACCTGACAGGTCCCCCTCTGTCCTGGCCAGCAGAACAAAGGAAAGGGGTCTCTAACAGGTCTAGAGGCTTTTTATGGCCAGGGTTTTTAGTGGGCTTTTTGAGGGGAGGGGTCTGGGGAAAGGTGGTCTTGTGGCTTACTGATCTGTTCTCTGGAGAATGCTTGTAGCCTAGGTAAGATGACACCTTGGTCTCTCTGAGATGGTGAGTGGGCTTATTTGAAAGGTGGTGCTCAGGTCCGGGTTCTATCAGTGTGAGTATTACTTTTCCAAACATCTAGTCATAGGAACTGACCACAAGAAGTGCAGGAAATAGGTTAATATATGACCTTCCATTCAGAATACTCTACCAATAGGAACTGGATTAGGAAGAATTTTTGATGTCTTCCATGTGATAATCAAAGTTAAACAACCCTTACATTAGAAGATAAATTAAGTTTGAGCTATTGTGGTTTAATGTGACCTTAATTGTCAAGCATGTTTATATTGAATCCCCATCTTAGATTATAAATTAGGGGGTTGGTCATATTACTGACATTAGCAGTTTAGCCACTTAAGAGGCTGAGGGGTACAGTGTCAATTACATGTACTAAACCTAAAGAGGAGGGATGAGCTTTACCCAGGCTAGTTTTCAGGAAACTGATTTTTTTTTTCCACATTCAGGATAGTCACAAACTGCAAAGGTTCCCAAACTCCTTCTTGGAGTATTTCCCCATTCTTTAGGAACAGTCCCAAGGTGTGCATAGACTTCATGCTTGTTACTAACAAGAGACTGTTAATCACTTTACTTGTCAATTTGTGACTAAGAAATTGGTGACAGTATTGTACACTGTTAGACTTTGCCCCTCCAAATTATGGCATTTTTTTTAAGGTTCATCATCATCAATTTACCAATCATACTGCTTTTTCTGTAGTAAAGGAGATTCAGCCTTTGATGTCTTCCTTTAATCCAGTGCCATTGGCTATGTGCAGTGAGACATTTTCTAATATTCCAGAAAAGACTGCATATTTCATCTTTTTAAATAGTACATAGATATATCTATAGATTGTTCTCACATCAAGATTATATCCAGATCTCCATATCCATCTCAGAGATTTTAGCTTTTGACACATTATTGGTTGTTGATATTTGGTTGATGGTAAAGCACTGTTAACAGGGCTCAGAATAAATTTAAAAGGCCAGAGGGTGAAAACACATTTTTTTTGTTGTATTAATGCAATGCTTACCAGCCAACAGAAATCCACAGAAATTACCAGCTACAGACATAATATTCAGAGGTCAAGCTAAAAAAAAATGTAATTGTCCCCTTATATATGAAAATAAGTGTTTTGCAAGTGAAAAGAAATATCCAGTATAGTTTGATTTCCTTGGTAGGTCATAGAGAAGAATGTAATTTTCTTTAGAACAAACTTATGTACTATATGACTACTTAGGTACTTTATTTCTCACAGAATTGGGAAAGAGAGCTTTCCCTGTACCAGCTCAGAGGACAAATTAAGGGGATGGATGAGAAGACCTTATATCATAAATCCACTCTACTTTCCAGCTTCCCTAAATATTGAATCCTTTATAGTGTACCAAAAAAACTCTGGTTTTTCTGTTTCCTTTAGTTTGGATCGCCATTGGGTCTGCATTTCAGTCAAATATGGGAAAAAAGCATTGGAGCCTCTCCCAGACTCTCAAGCTAACACAGTAAAATTAGGTCTCTCTCTTAGTGAGCTGTGTCAATAATAATAATCAATAAATTCAGCAAACTACAATTTTATATTCCTTTCACTCTGATCTCATAGCCTTATGATACACTCCCATGGATTTTTTTCCAGGTTTCTGTTAGTATAAATTGGTAAAATCATGTAGTTCTCTTGATTTATTACACATCTTCTCATGGCTTTGTATCTCACCCTCTGGTACCTGCTGGGTCTTGAGTACATTTATAGGTCAACAAAGACAGACGGGAAAAAGAGAAAGGTCCAGCAATTAACCACTAACTCAAGAAAGGCCATTAAAGTTTTTAGTGAAAGAAGATTAAATCTTCAAGCAGGGTTCTAAAAAACCTGCTTCTAATGGCCTAGAAGGAATTTAGGGATTAAGTGTCCCTGGCTTCATCAGCATCTGCCTTAAACCCAATCCGATTTTCATGATTCCATTTCTTCTCAATAATATCCTAATTTTGAAGAAAGAGACTTTTGAAGTTGGGAATCCAATTTGGATTTTCATTCAGCTACAGTATTAATCTTTGAGTTTTGTTTTCAGAAATCCAGATCCTGTGGCTGTAGAAGAAAAAAGTTCCTCTTGGGGATGTCATTATGCTTTTACTTTCATTATGCATATATTTAGATGGGACTTGAAAGTCCTGAGCTCATCATTTTTATTCCCTAAATTTTCAGAGCACTTAGAAACAACTAACCAACTCCTTGCTCCCTTATTTTCACAAAAATTATATGACAGCCAAGCTTGATTACTCAGAGCCTTGCTTTCTGTAGACACTTGATTATAGGTGTCTACAAATGTTAGTTTTTCTAAGTTTCATCTCTGCATTCTATGTACTAACAATGTTCCTTTTAACATTTAAACAGAAAACATGGCTACTGATATCTTTAAAGAATAACACCAGAGATCCAATTACAGATAACAGAATCAACTCAGAAAAGGAATCTGTGAGACTATGTTTCTTTCGAACCACTCTTGATATCAAATTCCGTCCCAGTCAGGGTTTAGTCAGAGAAAGAACCACTAGTGTTGCTACTTACATATATGTTTATGGGAATTTGTTTCAGGGACTTGGCTGAACACAGTTCTGAGAGCTGTTAAACCAGTTTGATACCTTGATATTTTATATGTACTTTAGGTTCACAGTGAAGGCAGTCAGGCATTGAGAATGGATGTAATGTGGGTAAGAGCCAGGAGAAGCTGGAACCCACAAATGGGAGAGGAACCCGTGAGGACAGACTGGAACCCACCTGAGTTCACACTGCCTTCATCTCTGATGAAGTGAGTATCTTACAGGAGAAGCCCATGTCTTTTGTCATGTAGCTGAATACACACACGGCTCAGACCTCAAGTTAAATGAGGGTGCAGGGAAAAGTGGATTTAGTTTCAGTACAGGCAGCTACCACATGTCAAGGAGGAAAGCCAGCAGCAAATAAGTAAGGATACATGTGAACAACAAAAGCCTCTATGCCGAACTGAGTGCAAAGACAAAGCAGCTGCTGCTTTACTTTTGTCCTTCAAATCCTGTGGAAAAATTCCTCCCGTGGTTCACCTAGGAGCATATAAAGGAGGGAATTCTGAGAAATGTAGGTCAGTCAAATCTACCTGAAAAATTGCAAAGCCAGCACAAACACTTTAATATTTGTGCAGCAAAACATATGAATAGCTAAAAGTGACATAAACAAAAGCTATAAATAGGCTCATATTAAATATACATCAAGTTTTGCCATCAGAAGATTTTATATTAATATGATAAACACACTCAGTTTTTGAAGGATTTTGGTTTTTATAATTGTCAAGAGATTAAAGACTTGTATTTCTCCCTCATATTTCCAAGGTAGAATAATTTTGAAAACAGTTTTGGGCAAAAAAGACTGAATAAAAATTGATAATCAAGAAAACTGTTGCTTTCTGACAACACCCAATAAAGTGTATGCTTTTCTTCCCTCTAAATAGTGACTTTCAAGTAACTCTTCTGTTCTCAGTGGACATATGATATATATGAATAATAAATTAAGTATCCTTAGTGCACAAACATTTTGAACCATCATTTTTATCTAATCACATCTTTAAAAAGTGAGAATAACCTCTATCAGGGAATCTATATTTCTATACCTAAACAATATATAGGTATTTAAAAGGATATTCAGTATAGAAAATGAATGCATGAGTGCTTTGGCCATAGTGTGTCTCAGATCTCTGACTGCAGCAAATCATTGACCGGGTTCAAAAGTATTGCATTCTGAAATACATTACCACGTGTGTGCCTAGATTAGACTTCTCATGACCTATTCCAAGCCAATGACTGAGCATAGTAAGAATACTAGGGTAGCTCTGTCCCAGGAAAACCTAAGAGTCCCTTCATAAATGATGTTGACTCCGAGATTCCCTGTGAGCCTTGCTGAGACTTCTTTAGAGCTTCTTGGCAGACTAAGATGTGTGCACCCAGACTTACCATCTCACAGTTACTCCTGCACCCGAGATCAAGCCTCTGTGTCGGAATGATGGCCCTCCAAGCCACCTCCTCTTCTTCTCACTGTTGCATTCTCTAATAAATTTTTGCATACTTAATCTCATCTTAGTATCTGTGTCTTGAAGGAGCTGTTGTAACACAATTTGATGTGTTGGGTGTGTGAGTGTGTGTGTGTGTGTACCATTAAGGGAAAATACAAATGAAAATAAGAGGCTTAATTATGCCTGTTTTAAATAAGGGAAGAGACTTCTCCCATCCTTTTTCTTAGCTCATTTACTTTAGAAAATTTGTGGATTCTTCTCTGTCTCTTTAAAATGCATGTAAATCTTATCAAAGCTAATTAAGGACATGTCTCTTGTTCTTTCTCAAGGACCTGGGAGTCTTCTCTCTGAAATGTAATCATCAAAGAAGATAGTGCCTGTATCTCCCAGTTTCTGTGAGAAGGGTGGAGCCTAACGGATGGATGTCTTCTCTAAGTTGCAAAAATACCTCTTTCATAAACATATAAGAAGCTTATTTTACTTTATTTAGTTCCATTTTTCCTTTGGATAAAGCCCATTCCCTAATACACATGGTCATTCCAATCATCACATGAGTAACGTGATGGTAAGCTATGCTGTTGCTAAAGTGAACACATGGTAAGCTATGGTGCTGCTAAATCCTCTTACTTGAGGATTAATTATTGTTTATCTTGGGAACATGCATATGATGGATTGATTCTGCTTAGCAATATAAAAAGGGTTAGATTCTTTCTGTCTTTGTAGTCTCTTAGTGGATTGTCTGTGATGTACATCACATTTTAGTTTAATTCTTATTCAGTTAAAAAAATATTTTCTTCCACAGAAGTGGAAGAGATTTTTTCTGGGTTGGAAGAATATTGTGTTTTCAACTATATGTCCCCAACAGTATATATATATAGATACTAGTATATACTACATATACAGTACATATACATATATGTATATATATACACACTGAAGAAAACATCAAAACACTGTATTTCAGAAATGTTCAAATAGTATTAGTTTCAGTTGTTTTTTTAACAGTTTCTACAGAAACCAAATTAGTTCAGAATATTCAACATGTCATTTGATATTTCTTGCCATTGTAAGACAAGGCAAATGTTATGACCAAAATATATAGAAAAATAAGGCATCAGTTTTGTTTTATAATACAATGTAAAACAAGTATTATCGCAATGACCATAGCATTTTGGAAGATTGCATAGAAGAAATCTTGGCTTTATTGTCAAAATACATATAGCACACTCTTGTTCATCTTCTGCATCCTATCTGAGACATCTCCTTTCTTGTGGGGTGGGGACTTCTTGATTATGTCAACAACTTCCTAGCTTCTCATACCCTTCCCGCTTCTATCTGCCTTCCTTTTTCCAAAGAATCTCACACAAGCCTGTGTGACCTTTAGATATATAATTAAGATAACTTTACTCCTTTGTACAAATCTGTGCATTGGTCCCCATTGTACTCACTGGCCTGTATGATTTGCACTCCTACCTCTCTGGCTTTCTCTTTCAGTGCCTTGGTGAACTAACTCAACTCCAAAGTCACTGACCTACATGCCATTCCTTGCACATTTCAGGCATTCTCCCTTCTCCTGGCCTTTTCTTTAGTTGAGTCCCAACTCTCCCTGTGGCTAACATTCTTATTTTATTCTATATTTTATTCAAATGTCTCATTTTCAGTGAGGCCTGATTTGATAAAGCAAGCTGCATTCTCTCCTTTCCTAGTATTCCTTCCCCTACTAATACTTTTCATCTTTAAAAAAAAATCCATAGAGCTTTTTCACCTTCTTAACAACTGTGATTTCCTTGTTTACCATGCATGCCTGTTCTCCTTTGCCTACCCTCACCTGAATACAAGCTGCTCAAAGGTAGGTCTCTGGCAGCTTTGCTCACTGATGCATCTACCAACAATTTAGAATGGTGTCTGACACATAGTTGGCACTCAGTAAACATTTGTGTAACGAATGAATTCATATATGTACAGAAGTCATATAGGATGGTAACTGAAGGCAAAATGGATTTCAGTGTGCCAATGTAGGATTTTGTGTAAATTATTGTGTGCTGTTGAAAAGTAGCAAATCTGGAAATTAAAGAGTATGTTTGTGGACCTTTACTAATGCAGAGAAGAAAAATACTGAGTTCAAGTAAATTGAAGAAATATGTGCTAGACAAGTAACTTGTTGCTATTTACATATCTATGTTTTATTAAGGTATCATTCATATACAATTTTATGAAAGTTTCACATGAGCAACATTGTGACATTGTGGTTACAACATTCACCCATGTTATCAACTCTGCCCCTACACCCCATTGCAATCACTACTTGTCTTCTCTGTGCTATACTGCCTTTCCCGTAACATCCCTACATTATGTGTGCTAATCATAATGCCCCTTAATCCCCTTCTCCCTCCCTCCCCATCCTTTTTCCTTTGGTAACTCTAGTCCCTTGGAGTCTGTGAGTCCCCTGATGTTTTGTTCCTTCATTTTTGTACTGTTGTTATACTCCAAAAATGAGGGAAATCATTTGTATCTTTCTTTCTCCATCTGGCTTATTTCACTGAGCATAATATCCTCTAGCTCCATCCACATTGTTGCAAATGGTAGGATTTGTTTTCTTCTTATGGCTGAACAATATTCCACTGTGTATATGTTCCACATCTTCTTTATCCATTCATCTACTGATGGACACTTAGGTCGCTTCCATATCTTGGCTATTGTAAATACTGCTGTGATAAACACAAGGCTGCGTATGTTTTTTTAAATCTGTTACCTTGTTTCCTTCAGAATTCCTGTGTCAAATGGCATTTCTATTTTCAGTTTTTTGAGGTAATTCCATATTGCTTTCCACAATGGTTGAACAAGTTTACATTCCCACCAGCAGTGTAGGAGGGTTCCCCTTTCTCCACATCCTCACTAGCATTTGTTGCTTTTGTCTTTGTATATTGTCCATCTTAACTGGTGTGAAATGATATCTCATTGTGGTTTTAATTTGCATTTTCCTGATAATTAGTGATGTGGAGCATCTTTTTATGGGCCTGTTGGCCATCTGAATTTCTTCTTTGGAGAAGTGTCTGTTCATATCCTTTGCCCATTTTTTAATCAGGTTATTTGTTTTTGGGTGTTGAGGGGCTTAAGTTCTTTATATATTTTGGATGTTAACCCCTTGTTGGATATGTCATTTATGAATATATTCACCCATACTGTAGGATACCTTTTATTCTGCTGATGGTGTCTTTTGCTGTATAGAAGCTTTTTAGTTTGATGTAGTCCCACTTGTTCATTTTTGCTTTTGTTTCCCTTGCCCAAGAGATGCAATCAGGAAAAAGTTGCTCATGTTTATATTCAAGAGATTTTTGCCTATGTTGTCTTCTAAGAGTTTTATGGTTTCAGGTCTTTGATCCATTTCAAGTTTACTTTTGTGTATGGAGTTAGACAGTAATCCAGTATCATTGCCTTACATATAGTTGTCCAGTTTTGACAACACCAGTTGTTGAAGAGGCTGTCATTTCTGCAATGTATATCCATGGATCTTTTATCATATATTAATTGGCTGTATATGTGTGGGTTTGTATCTGGGCTCTCTATTCTGTTCCACTGATCTATGGGTACAAAACAAGAATCAAAATTGTCTTTATTATTGTGGCTTTGTAGTAGAGCTTGAAGGTGGGGAACATAATCCCCCCAGCTTTGTCTTCCTTCTCAGGATTGCTTTGGATATTCGGGGCCTTTCATGGTTCCATGTGAATTTTAGAACTATTTGTTCTAGTTTGTTGAAGAATGCTGATGGTGTTTTGGTAGAGATTGCATTGAATCTGTAGATTGCTTTAGGCAGGATGGCCATTTTGACAATATTAATTTTTCCTATCCATGAGCACAGGATGTATTTCCATTTATTGGTGTCTTTTTAATGTCTCTCATGAGTGTCTTGTAGTTTTCAGGATATATGTCTTTCATCTCCTTGGTTAGATTTATTCCTAGTTATTTTATTCTTTTCGATGCAATTGTGAATGGAATTGTTTTCCTGATTTCTCTTTCTGCTAGTTCATGTTTAGTATATAGGAATGCAACAGATTTCTGTGCACTAATTTTGCATCCTGCAAATTTGCTGAATTTGGTTATTAGTTCTATTAGTTTTTTGGTGGATTCTTTAAGGATTTTTATGTACAATATCATGTCATCTGCAAACAGTGACTGCTTAACTTTTTCCTTACCAATCTGGATGCCTTTTATTTCTTTGTATTGTATGATTATCATAGCTAGGACCTCCAGTACTATGTTGAATAAAAGTGAGGAGAGTGGGCATTCTTGTCTTGTTCCCAATCTTGAGGAAAAGCTTCCAGCTTTTTGCTGTTAACTATGATGATGCTGTGGGTTTGTTGTATATGGTCTTTGTTATGCTGAGCTACTTGCCCTCTATATCCATTTCATTGAGAGTTTTTATCATGAATAGATGTTAAATTTTGTGAAAAGTTTTTCAGCATCTATGGAGATGATCTTGTGATTTTTGTCTTCTTTTTGTTGATGTGGTGTATGATGTTGATAGATTTTTCAAATATTATATCATCCTTGCATCCATGGAAAAAATCCCATTTGATCATGATGGATGATCTTTTTGATGTATTTTGAATTCAGTTTGGTGATATTTTATTGAGGATTTTTTTTTGCTATGTTCCTCAGGGTTATTGGTCTGTAATTTTCTTTTCTCTTGATGTCTTTGCCTGGTTTTGGTATTAGAGTGATGCTGGCCTCATTGAATGAGTTTAGAAGTATTGCCTCCTCTTCCACTCTTTTGGAGCACTTTAAGGAGGATGGCATTAAGTCTCCTCTGAATGTTTGATAAAATTCAGCATGAAGCCATCTGGTCCACAGTTTTTTTTCTTAGGTAGTTTTTTGATTACCAGTTCAATTTAATTGCTGGTAATTGGTCTGTTCAGATTTTTCTGTTGCTTCCTGGGTTAGTCTTGGCAGGTTGTATTTTTCTAGAAAGCTGTCCATTTATTCTAGGTTATTAAACTTGTTAGCATATAGTTTTCATAGTATTATCTAATAATTCTTTGTATTTCTGTGGTGTCCTTTGTGATTTTTTCCTTTCTAATTTTTGATTCTGTTTATGTGTGCAGACTCTATTTTTTCTTGATAAGGCTGACTAGGGATTTATGTATTTTGTTTATTTTCTCAAAGACCCAGATCCTGGTTTCATTGGTTCTTTCTATTGTTTTATTCTTCTCAATTTTATTTGTTTCAGCTCTGATCTTTATTGTGTCCTTCTTTCTATGGACTTTGGGCCTGCTGTATATTTCTTGCCTAACTGGTTGTTTATACTTTGGCTTTGAGTTATTAGAGAACCATGGAGTACAACAGCCAGAGACATAAGGAGTAGTTTCAAAGATAATAATAATAAATGGTCTGTAGTAGTGTAAGTCATTTGGAAAATACTATCATCATCTCTCAATAATCTTAAGGGAGTAGGCTTGAATAAAATGCATAAAATTCAAATAACACTAGTCCTATATTTTTGTGATAACTATTTCAGGAAATTATTACACAGAAAGGGAAAGTTTCAAGCAGGTTTTTTTCCAGGAACTTCATGAAAATCCAGATACCCAAATAATAAAATATTAAACCAGTTCTCCTGAATACTACTTTCTTCTCACAGCCATGACTGCTCAGATGGGCTCATCAAAGCTTATTTCTATACCTGCACCTCACTGAGTCCCCCTGTGGTAAATTATTATTCCACAAATTTGACCCAGTTTCAAAAACAGTCTGTTATTTGAAGGCCCCACCTCTAATTTAAAACTAACCATGCATGACCTTATGTGAGTATAAAGAGTTAAAAGAGTTTGCCTGACTTACAGTCTGAAGATTTCTTGTAACTAACTTCACATAAAAATAATCTAAATCTTAGATGGGTTTTCTTTAAAAAATGTACTAATTAGATCTCTAAAAGGAATAAAAATACTGGTTATTTATTCCTTGTGAAATTCCTTATGTCTTGTGAAGAAATAGCTTATGTTACAGCATCTACTGAGTTCATAAACACCCCTGAATGTTTTCACACTATGTGATTGTGTTATGTGAGAAAAGCAGTCCCTTTCACTCTTAATTGTCTTCTAATGCATGTTTACCATATGGCTGCTGAGAATAACAAAACGGTAGTGTCAATGCTCTTTTATTTTATAGAAATCTCAAAGTAAGTAAGTAAATAATAATCTTAAAGATTTTTAAAGTAATGGGGTATCTCTTGCCACCTCTCCTGAAAGAATCCCCAAATAACCCACTGATTAAGTAAAGATATGCTCATTGCCTACTTGGGGGTGTCTCTTGCCACCTCTCCTGAAAGAATCCCCAAATAACCCACTGATTAAGTAAAGATATGCTCATTGCCTACTGCAGTAAGGGAGAGAACTACCCTGAAATTCTTAGGAGTTTCTTGAAATAGGAAGGCCATAGGAAGGTCAAAAGGGGGTGTTTATGAACTCAGTGGACGCTGAAACATAAGGTATTTCTTCACAAGACATAAGGAATTTCACAAGGAAAATATAACCAGTATTTTTGTTCTTTTTAGAGATCTAATTAGTACATCTTTTTAAAGAAAACACATGTAAAATTTAGGTTATTTTTATGAATAATAAAGTTTAGTTACATGAAATCTTCAGTTTGTAAGTCAGGCAAACTCTTTTAACTCTTGATACTCACATATGGTCATATATGGTTAGTTTTAAATTACATTAAAAGCACATCACTGTATTAAAATTTAGCTCTTGACTTAGTTGAATATACTGTTCCATGAGACTGTTACAAATACAATGCCTGGGAGATGTGTTTTTACTGATAAATGTGTGAAAAATACTTTGGTATAGAAAATAGCTGCAAAAAAGAGACATTAAGAAAAGCACAGAAAATTTCATATAAATCAGAGATGATATTTTATTATTGAAATATACATTAGAAAAAAGTGTTCAGATCATTAGTATGCTGCTCAAAGCAACACTACAAAGACAACTGTTATCAATGCCTAGTTGAAGAAATAGTCTGTCACCCATATTTTGGAAGCTCCCCCATATGGTCCCTTTCCATAACTATCTCCCTCCAAAGATGATTTTTTTCATAGTGTATTCTTATGTTGTAAGTTAAATTTTAAGTCTGTGAAGTTTATTTTATGTTAGTTACCTCAATAAATTATTTATAAAAAAGTAAGTATATAAGGTGATTCACAATGATGATAAGTGGTATAATTAAATGGAAGGAGAAGGAACATACAAATATCTATGAGATCACATTTTCTCATGACAGGCATGAATGATAAGAATGAGTGAAGCATGAGAAGATCATGGGAAAAAAAACATTGCACATTAAGAGAACAGTGACTACATACAACAATATGGATAGGTTTCACAAACATCTTTACTTAAAAAGGTATACTTAAGAGTATTTATTAATAATTCTTATTTATAATGTACCAAAAGGCCTGAAATTAATCTCTAATGTTGGGATTCAGAACAGTGATTATACCTGGGGAGTAACAGGGTGGGTGGAGATTGGCAAGGGTATGATGGCAGCTTCTGGGGAACTGCTAATGTTTTTGATTTAGGTGCTGCTTGTCCAGGTATATATTTGTGAAAATTCTGTCACATGATTATCATATGAACACTGTGTTCAGTACTTAACTACATACCATACATACACTATGGCATGTTGACTGAAATTTTTTTTTTTTAGATGGTCTAAAAATGTCTTTATTTTGTTTTCATTTTTTTTTTTTTGAGAGGGCATCTCTCATATTTATTGATCAAATGGTTGTTAACAACAATAAAATTCAGTATAGGGGGGTCAATGCTCAATGTACAATCATTAATCCATCTCAAGCCTAATTCTCGTCAGTCTCCAATCTTCTGAAGCTTAACGAACAAGTTCTTACATGGCGAACGAATTCTTACATAGTGAATAAATTCTTACATGGTGAACAGTACAAGGGCAGTCATCACAGAAACTTTCGGTTTTGATCATGCAATATGACCTATAAACAATCAGGTCAAATATGAATATTTGTTTGATTTTTGTACTTGATTTATATGTTGATCCCACATTTCTCCTATTATTATTATTATTTTTATTTTTAATAAAATGCTGAAGTGGAAGGTAGATGCAAGATAAAGGTAGAAAACATAGTTTAGTGCTGTAAGAAGGCAAATGTAGATGATCAGATGATCAGGTGTGTGCCTATGGACTAAGTATTAATCCAGGCTAGACAAGGGCAGCAAGACATCCACGGATGCAGAAGATTTCTCTCAAAGCAGGGGGGGTGAGGTTCTGAGCCTCACCTCTGTTGATCCCCAAATTCTCACCTGATGGCCCCCCTGCGACTGTGCCTGTCTTAGGTTGTTCCTCCCTTGAGGAATCTTACCCGATGTTGACTGAAATTTAAAGTTGAATATTATATTAAATATATGAGATAGATGTGTTATATGATTTAGACACATTTTTCCATGAGTGGGTGCCTGAGACTGGCGCCTGAGGACAAAGAAAATCAGGCCTTTTTTTTTTTCTTTTTTAAATTATTTATTTATTTTTTTCTGTTTAGTTTTTTTAATTTTATTTATTTATTTTATATTATTGATTTTTTGTTGCTGTTGTTGTTTTGGTTTTGGTTTGGAGAGTGCCTTTTGGAAGTCTTAAAGGGGCATGGCAGGACACTTACTCCAGAGGCAGGGAATCTGGAGATCTCTGGGCACTCTAACCCCCTGGGCAGCAGGGAGCATGGAGGCCCCCTATGGAGATCAATAGCCTCACGGCCGCTCCCCCTCCAACGGGGCTGTACCATTTTGGAGGAGCAGCCCCAGCAGGCCATGCTGATAGCAACAGCAGAGATAAACTCCATAGCAGCTGGGCAGGAAGCAGAAACCCTGTCTGCGCACAGCTGCCCAGCACAAGCCACTAGAGGTCGATATTCTCCCAGGAGAGGAAGGCCACAAACCAACAGGAAGGAAAGCTTTTCCAGCCGTCACTCGTACCAGCTCTGCAAACTATCTCCATCACCATGAAAAGGCAAAACTTCAGGTAGACAAAGATCACAGAGTCTACACCTGAGAAGTAGACAGACCTAACCAGTCTTCCTGAAAAAGAATTCAAAATAAAAATCATGAACATGCTGACGGAGATGCAGAGAAAAATGCAAGAGCAATGGGATGAAGTCTGGAGGGAGATCACAAATGTCAGGAAGGAGATCACAGAAGGAAACAAACCCTGGAAGGATTTATAAGCAGAATGGATAAGATGCAAGAGGCCATCAAAGGAATAGAAACCAGAGAACAGGAACGTATAGAAGCTGACATAGAGAGAGATAAAAGGAGCTCCAGGAACGAAACAATACTAAGAGAACTATGTGACCAATCCAAAAGGAACAATATCTGTATTATAGGGGTACAAGAAGAAGAAGAAAGAGGAAAAGGGATAGAAAGCCTCTTTGAATAAATAATGGCTGAAAACTTCCCCAAACTGGGGGAGGAAATAATCGAACAGACCACGGAAATACACAGAACCCCCAACAGAAAGGATCCAAGGAGGACAACACCAACACACATAATAATTAAAATGGCAAGGATCAAGGACAAGGAAAGAGTTTTAAAGGCAGCTAGAGAGAAAAAGGTCACCTATAAAGGAAAACCAATCAGGCTCTCATCAGACTTCTCAACAGAAACCATACAGGGCAGAAGAGAATGGCATGATATATTTAATACAATGAAACAGAAGGGCCTTGAACCAAGGATACTGCATTCAGCATGACTATCATTTAAATATGATGGCGGGATTAAACAATTCCCAGACAGGCAAAAGCTGAGGGAATTTGCTTCCCACAAACCACCTCTCCAGGGCATCTTACAGGGACTGCTCTAGATGGCAGCACTCCTAAAAAGAGTGCAGAAGAAAACACACAACATATGAAGAATGGAGGAGGAGGAATAAGAAGGAAGAGAAGAAAAGAATCTCCAGAAAATGTATATAACAGCTCAATAAGCGAGCTAAGTTAGGCAGTAAGATACAAAAGAGGCTAACCTTGTACCTTTGGTAACCATGAATTTAAAGCCTGCAATGGCAATAAGTACATATCTCTCAATAGTCACCCTAAAAGTAAATGGACTTAATGCACCTATCAAAAGACACAGAGTAATAGAATGGATAAAAAAGCAAGACCCATCTATATGCTGCTTACAAGAAACTCACCCCAAACCCAAAGACATACACAGACTTAAAGTCAAGGGATGGAAAAACATATTTCAGGCAAACAACAGTGAGAAAAAAGCAGGGGTTGCAGTACTAATGTCAGACAAAATAGACTTCAAAACAAAGAAAGTAACAAGAGATAAAGAAGGACACTACATAATGTAAAGGGCTCAGTACAACAAGAGGATATAACCGTTCCAAATATATATGCACCAAAACAGGAGCACTAGCATATGTGAAACAAATACTAACAGAACTAAAGAGGGAAATAGAATGCAATTCATTCATTTTAGGAGACTTCAACACACCACTCACGCCAAAAGATAGATCCACTGGGCAGGAAATAAGTAAGGACACAGAGGCACTGAACAACACACTAGAACAGATGGACCTAATAGACAGCTATAGAACTCTACATCCAAAAGCAAAAGATATACATTCTTCTCAAGTGCACATGGAACATTCTCCACAATAGAACACATACTAGCGCACAAAAAGAGCCTCAGTAAATTCCAAAATATTGAAATTCTACCAACCAACTTTTCAGACCACAAAGGTATAAAACTAGAAATAAATTCTACAAAGAAAATAAAAAGGCTAAGAAACACATGGAGCCTTAACAACATGCTTCTAAATAATCAATGGATCAATGAACAAATCAAAACAGAGATCAAGGAATATATAGAAATCAATGACAACAATAACACAAAGCCCCAACTACTGTGAGATGCAGTGAAAGCAGTCTTAAGTGGAAACTATATAGCAATCCAGGCACACTTGAGGAAGGAAGAACAATCCCAAATGAATAGTCTAACATCACAATAATCAAAACTGGAAAAAGAAGAACAAATGAGGCCTAAAGTCAGCAGAAGGAGGGACATAATAAAGATCAGAGAAGAAATAAACAAAATTGAGAAGAATAAAACAATAGCAAAAATCAACGAAACCAAGAGTGGTTCTTTGCAAAAATAAACAAACTAGATAACCTCTGGCCAAACTTATTAAGAGAAAAAGAGAATCAACACAAATCAACAAAATCAGAAATGAGAATGGAAAAATCACGATAGACTCCACAGAAATACAAAGAATTGTTAAAGACTACTATGAAAACCTATATGCCAACAAGCAGGAAAACCTAGAAGAAATGGACAAATTCCTAGAAAAATACAACCTCCCAAGACTGACCAAGGAAGACAGAAAAGTTAAAGAAACCAATTACGAGCAAACAAATAGAAACGGTAATCAAAAAACTACCCAAGAACAAAACCGCGCGGCCAGATGGATTTACCTCAGAATTTTATCATACACACAGAAAAGACATAATACCCACTCTCCTTAAAGTTTTCCAAAAAATGGAAGAGGAGGGAATACTCCCAAACTCATTCTATGAAGCCAACATCATCCTAATACTAAAATCAGGCAAACACCCCACCAAAAAAGAAAACTACAGACCAATATCCCTGATGAATGTAGATGCAAAAATACTCAACAAAATATTAGCAAACTGAATTCAACAGCATATCAAAAGGATCATACACCATGACCAAGTGGGATTCATCCCAGGGATGCAAGGATGGTACAACATTCGAAAATCCATCAACATCATCCACCACATCAACAAAAAGAAAGAGAAAAACCACATGATCAACTCCATAGATGCTGAAAAAGCATTTGACAAAATTCAACATCCATTCATGATAAAAACTCTCAGCAACATGGGAATAGAGGGCAAGTACCTCAACATAATAAAGGCCATCTATGATAAACCCACAGCCAGCATTATACTGAACAGTGAGAAGCTGGAAGCATTTCCTCTGAGATCGGGAACTAGACAGGGATGCCACTCTCCCCACTGTTATTTAACATAGTACTAGAGGTCCTAGCCACAGCAATTAGAGAAAACAAAGAAATACAAGGAATCCAGATTGGTAAAGAAGAACTTAAACTGTCACTATTTGCAGATGACATGATATATTGTACATAAAAAACCCTAAAGACTCCACTCCAAAACTACTAGAACTGATATCGGAATACAGCAAAGTTGCAGGATACAAAATTAACACACAGAAATCTGTAGCTTTCCTATACACTAACAGTGAACCAATAGAAAGAGAAATCAGGAAGACAATTCCATTCACAATTGCATCAAAAAGAATAAAATACCTAGGAATAAACCTAACCAAAGAAGTGAAAGAACTGTACCCTGAAAACTTCAAGTCACTCCTAAGAGAAATTAAAGGGGACACTAGTAAATGGAAACTCATCCCATGCTCTTGGCTAGGAAGAATTAATATCATCAAAATGGCCATACTGCCCAAAGCAATATACAGATTTGATGCAATCCCTATCAAATTACTAGCAACATTCTTCAATGAACTGGAACAAATAATTCAAAAATTCATATGGAAACACCAAAGACCCCGAATAGCTATAGCAATCCTGAGAAAGAAGAATAAAGTAGGCGGGAATCTCACTCCCCAACTTCAAGCTCTAGTACAAAGCCATAGTAATCAAGACAATTTGGTACTCGCATAAGAACAGAGCCACAGACCAGTGGAACAGATTAGAGACTCCAGACATTAACCCAAACATATATGGTCAATTAATATTTGATTAAGGAGCTGTGGACATACAAGTCAAAATGACAGCCTCTTCAACAGATGGTGCTGGCAAAACTGGACAGCTACATGTAGGAGAATGAAACTGGACCATTGCCTAACCCCATACACAAAAGTAAATTCAAAATGGATCAAAGACCTGAATGTAAGTCAAGAAACCATAAAACTCTTAGAAATAAAACATAGGCAAAAACCTTTTAGACATAAACATGAGTGACCTCTTCTTGAACATATCTCCCCAGGCAAGGAAAACAACAGCAAAAATGAACAAGTCGGACTATATTAAGCTGAAAAGCTTCTGTACAGCAAAGGCACCATCAGTAGAACAAAAAGGATCCCTACAGTATGGGAGAATATATCTGTAAATGACAGATCCGATAAAGGCTTGACGTCCAAAATATATAAAGAGCTCACACGCCTCAACAAACAAAAAACAAATAAACCAATTAAAAAATGGGCAGAGGAACTGAACAGACAGTTCTCTAAAAAAGAAATACAGATGGCCATCAGACACATGAAAAGATGCTCCACATCGTTAATTATCAGAGAAATGCAAATTAAAACTACAATGAGGTATCACCTCACACCAGTAAGGATAGCTGCCATCCAAAAGACAAACAACAACAAATGTTGGCGAGGCTGTGGAGAAAGGGGAACCCTCCTACACTGCTGGTGGGAATGTAAATTAGTTCAACCATTGTGGAAAGCAGTATGGAGGTTCATCAAAATGCTCAAAACAGACCTACCATTTGACCCAGGAATTCCACTCCTAGGAATTTACCCTAAGAATGCAGCAATCAAGTTTGAGAAAGACAGATGCATCCCTATGTTTATCGCAGCACTATTTACAATAGCCAAGAATTGGAAGCAAACTAAATGTCCATGGTAGATGAATGGATAAAGAAGATGTGGTACATATACACAATGGAATACTACTCAGCCATAAGAAGAGGGCAAATCCTACCATTTGCAGTAACATGTGCAGTAACATGGATGGACCTGCAGGGTATTATGCTCAGTGAAATAAGCAAAGTGGAGAAAGAGAAATACCAAATAATTTCACTCATCTGTTGAGTATAAGAACAAAGGAAAAACTGAAGGAACAAAACAGCAGTGGAATTACAGAACCCAAAAATGGACTAACAGGTACCAAAGGAAAAGGGACTGGGGAGTATGGGTGGGTAGGGAGGGATAAGGGGGGGGGAATAAGAAAGGGAGTATTAAGATTAGCATTCATGGGAGGAGGGAGAAAGGGGAGGGCTGTACAACACAGAGAAGACAAGTAGTGATTCTACAACATTTTGCTATGCTGACGGACAGTGACTGTAAAGTGGTTTATAGGGGGGACCTGGTATAGGGCAGAGCCTAGTAAACATAATATTCTTCATGTAAGTGTAGATTAAAGATAACAAAAAAGAAAAAAAAAGGGGGTTTACTTCTTGATAGGATAAAACTAACTGTAAATCAGTGATTAATGCCTGCTTTAAATATCCTTAAGTTTGATCACTTAAAGGGTGTCAGATGATGTGCTATGGAGGTACAATTTTCTGATAATATTCCTTTCTCTTAAAAAAAAAAAGCAGTTCCTGTGTGGTGACCTCCAATGAGTTCTACACAATGGTATAAAGGGCATATCAAAGTGTGGGCAAATGGTCTGTTTGTGTTTATACAGAGGATCAAAGCCTAATTTGGCTACCCAGAAAATGAACTAAGAAAGAATATGAAGAAGAACTTCCAACATCAGCACTCTCTGGAAGAGTCATACCAGAAGATGATCATCAAAAAACCTCAACAAAGATCCAGGCGATGCTGCAGTTGTAGCTGCATGCATCCTACCAGTTCCTGGACTTGCCATTGGAATGAAGAAGGAGATTTCTAAGCTGTCCTGTGCTTTCAGTTAAAACACCAAATTTGACTGGATCTATACTGTTGGAACTCAACCAAGAATTAGTAGAAGTGCAAGTTGTAGCGCTCCAAAATCTTACAACTACAGACTATCTACTGTTAAAAGAACATATGGGGTGTGAACAGTTCCCAGGAGTGGGTTGTTTCAATTTGTCTGATTTCTCTCAGACTGTTCAAGTACAGTTGGACAATATCCATCATATCGTAGACAAATTTTCACAGATGCCTAGGGTGCCTAACTGGTTTTCTTGGCCTCACTGGATATGGCTGGTAATTGTAGATCTGCTTTGGTTATGTAACTGTATTCCTATTATGTTAATGTGTGTTTGCAATTCAATTAGTAGTTTAAAACCTATACATGCTTAAGTTACTCTACAAGAAGATATGTCAAAGAAATAATCAATCCTCCCATGTTTTGTTCCATCTGCTCCCTCTATAGCTTTTCTTCTTCCTTTCTATTTACAACCCTTAAATAGAATTTGTGCCTCATATCAAATTTACCTACTATCATAATTCCTCCAAGTAGTAAAGATACCTCAAGAGAAATGCAAGGCATAGAAGGCACAGGACATAAATCTGCAAAGAAGTAAAAAGCTAACCTTTTCAAACAATAAGGCTTCTCTCTCACTTACCAACTTTACATTTCCCTGTATGGCCCCGGAAGATGACTGGTTAGCCAGAGACAGGTAAGATTCCCAAGAGAGGAACAACCTAAGACAGGCACAGTCACAGGGGGGCCATCAGGTGAGAAATTGGGCATCAACAGTGGTGAGGCTTAGAACCTCACCCCCCCTGTTTTGAGAGAAATCTTCTGCATCTGTGGATGTTTTAATGCCCTTGTCTAGCTCAGATTAGCACATAGTCTACAGGCACACACCTAATCATCTACATTTGCTCTCTTACAACACTAAACTATGTTTTCTACCTTTATCTTGCATCTACCTACCACTTCAGCATTTTAGTAAAAATAAAAATAATAATAATAATAAATGGAGAAATGTGGGATCCACATATAAATCAAGTATAAAAATCAAACAAATATTCATATTTGACCTGATTGTTTATAGTTCATAATGCGTGATCAAAACCGAAAGTTTCTGTGATGACTGCCCTGTACTGTTCACCATGTAAGAACTTATTCACTATGTAAGAATTTGTTCACCATGTAACAACTTGTTCATTATTCTTCAGAAGATTGGAGACTCATGAGAATTAGGCTTGGGGTGGATTAATGATTGTGCATTGTGCATTGACTCCCCTATACAGAATTTTATTGTGGTTAACAATGATTTGATCAATAAATATGAGAGATACCCTCTCAAAAAAAATAAAATAAGATAATGAATATGATATACATAGTATCTTATTACCTTAAGCATATTCAGACTACTTTTCTACCTTCTTAATGCAAAGTTCAAAACAAAGTAAATAGGTAACAAATTTGGGGTACATAAACTATAAATGTGATCATTTCTGGAAACAAGTCTTTATGTTTTGTCTTATTTTGGGTTCTTCCATATCTAGATACTAACAGGAGAATTTAAACACAGAACATTTCTTTCTGAGTTGATCTCTAGAACCCTTTAAGAAAGAAAGGAAGTGAGGGTGGAGCCAAGATGGCGGCGTGAGTAGGACAGTATGAATCTCCTACCAAAAACATTTATATTTTTGAAAATACAATAAATACAGCTATCTATAAAAGAGAGACCAGAAGACACAGGACAATAGCCAGACCACATCCACACCTGTGAGAACCCAGCACCTGTTGAAAGGGGTAAGATACAAGCCGCAGCCCAGAGGGACCCGAGGCCTCTCACCCCAGCTCCCGGTGGAAGGAGAGGAATTGGAGCGGGGAGGGAGAGGGAGCCCAGGACTGCTAAACAACCAGCCCTAGCATTCTGCACCAAAGCTCAGGCCCACAGTGCATGCATGTGGTGCTGGAAACTAGGCAAGCAGGACAGTAAGACCTGTGAGCAGGTCCCAAAGCCGGCACTCCTGGGACAAAGAAAAGCAAGTGCTTTTTGAAAGTCTTTAAGGGACAGGGATCCCACTACTGGACGAAAGCATCCCAGGTCACAGTTCAGCAGCTGGAAACTCCAGGGAACTCCGGGTGCACTAACCCCCTGGGCAACAGCTCTGAGACACCTCACAGAGGTAAACAGCCAAACAGCCCCCTGTCCATTACCCCTCTGGGGCCCCACGATAACAGAGCAGCAGCCTGAGGCTGGTCACGCCCACAGCAAGGGAGCTTCCTCCATACCAGCCGGGATAGATACAGAGACCCAGTCTACATGCAATTGCCCAACACAAGCCACTAGGGGTCACAGTGGTCACAGTAAAAAAAGGCCAGAAGCAAGTGGAAAAAAATCTAGGCTCTCCCAGCTGACAGACGCATCAATAGTATACCACTGCACCTATCAATATGAAAAGGCAAAAAAATTTGATCCAGACAAGACTAACCCAGACAGCTTTGACATCTTTTACATCTTCCCCTGAGAAGGAACATGGGGAGATAGATTTAACCAGTCTTCCTGAAAAAGAATTAAAAACAAAAGTAATAACCATGATGATGGACTTGCAGAGAAATATGCAAGAACTAAGGAGGGAGAATACAGAAATAAAACAAGCTCTGGAAGGACTTCAAAACAGAATGGACCAGATGCAAGAGACCATTAATGGACTAGAAAACAGAGAACAGGAATGCACAGAAGCTGATGCAGAGAGAGATAAAAGGATCTCCAAAAAAGAAAGAATATTAAGAGAAATGACTGACCAATTGAAACAGAACAATACCCACATTATAGGGGTACCAGAAGAAGAAGAGAGAGAAAAAGGGATAGAAAGTGAGTTTGAAGAAATAATTGATGAAAACTTCCCAAAACTAGGGGAGAAAATCACCTCTTAGACCACAGAGGTACACAGAACTGACATGACAAGAGATCCAAGGAGGGCAACACCAAGACATATAAAAATTAAAATGGCAAAGATCAAAGACAAGGACAAAGTATTAAAGGCAGCCAGAGAGAAAAAAAAGGTCACCTACAAAGGAAAACCCATCAGGCTATCATCAGACTTCTCAACAGAAACCTTACAGGCCAGACGAGAATGGCATGATATACTTGATGCAATGAAACAGAAGGACCTCGAACCGAGAATACTGTATCCAGCACGATTATCATTTAAATATGAAGGAGGGATTAAACAATTCTCAGACAAGAAAAAGATGAGGGAATTTGCCTCCCACAAACCACCTCTACAGGGCATCTTACAGGGACTGCTCTAGATGGGAGCACTCCTAAAAAGAGCATAGAACAAAACACCCAACATATGAAGAATGGAGGAGGAGGAATAAGAAGGGAGAGAAGAAAAGAATCTCCAGACAGTGTATATAACAGCTCAATAAGTGAGCTAAGTTAAGCAGTAAGATACTAAAGAAGCTAACCTTGAACCTTTGGTAACCACGAGTCTAAAGCCTGCAATGGCAATAAGTACATACCTTTCAATAATCACCCTAAATGTAAATGGACTGAATGCACCAATCAAGACACAGAGTAATAGAATGGATAAAAAAGCAAGACCCATCCATATGCTGCTTACAAGAGACTCACCTCAAACCCAAAGACATGCACAGACTTAAGGTCAAGGGATGGAAAAAGATATTTTATGCAAAGAACAGAGAGAGAAAAGCAGGTGTTGCAATACTAGTATCAGAAAAAAATAGACTTCAAAATAAAGAAAGTAACAAAAGATGAAGAAGGACATTACATAATGATAAAGGGCTCAGTCCAACAAGCGGATATAACCATTATAAATATGTATGCACCCAATACAGGAGCACCAACATATATGAAACAAATACTAACAGAATTAAAGGAGGAAATAGAATGCAATGCATTCATTTTGGGAGACTTCAACACACCACTCACTCCAAAGGACAGATCTACCAGACAGATAATAAGTAAGGACACAGAGGCACTGAACAACACACTAGAACAGATGGACCTATTAGACATCTACAGAGCTCTACATCCAAAAGCAACAGGATACACATTCTTCTCAAGTGCACATGGAACATTCTCCAGAATAGACCACATACTAGGCCACAAAAAGAGCCTCAGTAAATTCCAAAAGATTGAAATCCTACCAACCAACTTTTCAGACCACAAAGGCATAAAACTAGAAATAAATTGTACCAAGAAAGCAAAAAGGCTCACAAACACATGGAGGCTTAACAACATGCTCCTAAATAATCAATGGATCAATGACCAAATTAAAATGGAGATCCAGCAATATATGGAAACAAATGACAACAACAACACAAAGCCCCAACTACTGTGGGATTCAGCAAAAGCAGTCTTAAGAGGAAATTATATAGCAATCCAGGCATATTTAAAGAAGGAAGAACAATCCCTAATGAATGGTCTAATGTCACAATTATCGAAATTGGAAAAAAAAGAACAAATGAGGCCTAAGGTCAGCAGAAGGAGGGACATAATAAATATCAGAGAAAAAATAAATAAAATTGAGAAGAATGAAACAATAGCAAAAATCAATGAAACCAAGAGCTGGTTCTTCAAGAAAATAAACAAAATAGATAAGCCTCTAGCCAGACTTATTAAGAGAAGAAGAGAGTCAACACACATCAACAGAATCAGAAATGAGAAAGGAAAAATCACGATGGACCCCACAGAAATACAAAGAATAGTTAGAGAGTACTATGAAAACCTAAATGCTAACAAGCTGGGAAACCAAGGAGAAATGGACAACTTCCTAGAAAAATACAACCTTCCAAGACTGACCCAGAAAGGAACAGAAAATCCAAACAGACCAATTACCAGCAATGAAATTGAAGAGGTAATAAAAAAACTACCAAAGTACAAAACCCCCAGGCAAGATGGATTTACCTCAGAATTTTATGAGACATACAGAGAAGACATAATACCAACTCTCAAAGTTTTCCAAAAAATAGAACAGGAAGGAATACTCCCAACGTGAAGCCAACATCACCCTAATACCAAAACCAGGCAAACACCCCACCAAAAAAGAAAACTACAGACCAATATCCCTGATGAATGTAGATACAAAAATACTCAACAAAATATTAGCGAACCGAATTCAAAAATACATCAAAATCCCATGATGAAGTGGGATTCATCCCAGGTATGCAAGGATGGTACAACATTCGAAAATCCATCAACATCATCCACCATATCAACAAAAAGAAAGACAAAAACCACATGATCATCTCCATAGATGCTGAAAAAGCATTTGACAAAATTCAACATCCATTCATGATAAAAACTCTCACCAAAATGGGTATAGAGGGCAAGTACCTCAACATAATAAAGGCCATATATGATAAACCCACAGCCAACATCCTACTGAACAGCGAGAAGCTGAAAGCTTTTCCTCTGAGATTGGGAACAAGACAGGGATGCCCACTCTCCCCACTGTTATTCAGCATAGTACTGGAGGTCCTAGCCACAGCAATTAGAGAAAACAAAGAAATACAAGGAATCCAGATTGGTAAAGAAGAAGTTAAACTGTCACTATTTGCAGATGACATGATATTGTACGTAAAAAACCCTAAAGACTCCACTCCGAAACTACTATAGCTAATATCAGAATTCAGCAAAGCTGCAGGATACAAAATTAACACACAGAAATCTGTGGCTTTCCTATACACTAACAATAAACTAATAGAAAGAGAAATCAGGAAGACAATTCTATTCACAATAGCATCAAAAAGAATAAAATACCTAGGAATAAACCTAACCAAAGAAGTGAAAGACCTATACTCTGAAAACTATAAGACACTCTTTAGAGAAATTAAAGAGGTCACTAACAAATGGATACTCATCCCATGCTCCTAGCTAGGAATAATTAATATAATCAAAACGGCCATCCTGCCCAAAGCAATATACAGATTCGATACAATCCCTATCAAATTTCCAACAGCATTCTTCAATGAACTGGAACAACTAGTTCAAAAATTCATATGAAACCACCAAAGACCCCGAATAGCTAAAGCAATCCTGAGAAGGAAGAATAAAGTGGGATCTCACTCCCAACTTTAAGCTCTACTACAAAACCACAGTAATCAAGACAATTTGGTACTGGCTCAAGAACAGAGCCACAGACCAATGGAACAGAATAGAGACTCCAAACATTAACCCAAACATATATGGTCAACTAATATTCGATTAAGGGGCCATGACAAACAATGGGGCAATGACAGTCTCTTCAACAGATGGTGCTTGCAAAACTGCACAGTTACATGTAAGAGAATGAAACTGGATCACTGTCTAACCCCATACACAAAAGAATTTCGAAATGGATCAAAGACTTGAATGTAAGTCATGAAACCATAAAACTCTTAGAAGAAAACATAGGCAAAAATCTCTGATACATAAACATGAGTGATCTCTTCTTGAACATATCTCCCCTGGCAAGGGAAAGAAAAGCAAAAATGAACAAGTGGGAATATATCAAGCTGAAAAGCTTCTGTACAGCAAAGGACACCATCAGTAGAACAAAAAGGTACCCTGCAGTATGGGAGAATATATTCATAAATGACAGATCCGACAAAGGGCTGACATCCAAAATATATAGAGAGCTCATACACCTCAACAAACAAAAAGCAAATAATCCAATTAAAAATGGGCAGAGGAGCTGAATAGACAGTTCTCTAAAGAAGAAATTCAGATGGCCAACAGACACATGAAAAGATGCTCCACATCGCTTGTCATCAGAGAAATGCAAATTAAAACCACAATGAAATATCATCTCAAACCAGTAAGGATGGCTACCATCCAAAACACAAACAAGAACAAATGTTGGTGAGGTTGTGGAGAAAGAGGAACCCTCCTACAACTGCTGGTGGGAATGTAAATTAGTTCAACCATTGTGGAAAGCAGTATGGAGGTTCCTCAAAATGCCCAAAGTAGACATACTATTTGACCCAGGAATTCCACTTCTAGGAATTTACCCTAAGAATGCAGCACTCCAGTTTGAAAAAGACAGATGCACCCTTATGTTTATTTCTGCACTATTTACAATAGCCAAGATATAGAAGCAACCTTAATGTCCATCAGTAGATGAATGGATAAAGAAGATGTGGTACATATACACAATGGAATATTACTCAGCTATAAGAAAAAAACAGTTCCTACCATTTGCAAGAACATGGATGGAGCTGGAGGGTATTATGCTCAGTGAAATAAGCCAGGTGGAGAAAGACAAGTACCAAATGATTTCAGTCTTATATGGAGTATAAGAACAAAAGAAAACTGAAGGAACAAAACAGCAGCAGAAGCAGAGAACCCAAGAATGGACTAACAGTTACCAAAGGGAAAGGGACTGGAGAGGATGGGTGGGAAGGGGGGGATAAGGCGGGGAAAAAGAAAGGGGGCATTATGATTAGCATGTATAGTGGGAGGGGGCATAGGGTGGGCTGTGCAACACAGAGAAGACAACTAGTGATTTTACAGCATCTTACTATGTTGATGGACAGTGACTGTGAACGGGTATGTGGGGAGGACTTGGTGAGGGGGGAGCCTAGTGAACATAATGTTCTTCATGTAATTGTAGATTAATGTTACCAAAATAAAATTTAAAAAAAAAGAAAGAAAGGAAGTGAGAAAATGAAAGGAGTAAAGCCAATAAGGGATGAATTGATGAGCAAGTTATCACCTTGGCAACCAGGCCTAATATCACGAGAAGCCACAGAAAGACTGTCCAAAACATGCCACAGAATTTTCTCACTGAGAGGCAGGGAATTGAAAAAGTCTGTTTACAACTAAAAATTGGGAGAAATTATCTTTAATTCCTGGGGGCTCTAGAGGCTCCAGGGACACCGATTTGCGTGCAGTTCAAGTTTGCCCTGTGTGACCGCTTAGTATCCTCCCATGGCCAGAGAGAACTCCAGAGCAGAGATGCAGGACATTGTTGTCATATCTAATTTGTTGTCATGTCACCTCTCTGCAAACTACCTCAGATGTAGACCAAGGAGACTGAGTGGGAAACTGACACCTTGTGCTGCCTACTCTGACCCTTTTGTCAACTGCATCACTGACATTCTTAATGGAACCCTGGCTTTGTAATAAGACCTAGGGCAAGCTCAGTGTTGTGGCCCCCAGAGGGTTTCTCCACAGATGCAGCATAAACCTGAAATTGTTCGTATCTTTTGGGCATGCTTCATGGTGTTTCATGGTCTTCTTAAACTCCACATCAAACTCCTGAGTGGGCTAAATAAAGGATTGTCTTCCCCACGTGTATTTTCCCTGTGAATTACAATCTACTACATTTCTTGTAAAACTTGGATAATAGCCACCACATTGAGAAGGTGAACTGTGACAATAAGGTAAAACAGACGAAACTGATAGTGTCAGGATTGCTGGTTCAAGTAATAAGGTATCACAAACTGGGCATAGTGTATTAGGGTGTCAGATGTTTAGCCTGATTACTATCTGACAACAGAGCTCAAGAATTAGGGTAGAGCTGGATTATATAAACTGTGTCAACTGAAATAGAAGAAGAAAACTCACAGGAAAAAAACAAGAGAGCTAAGAAAGAAAACGAAGGTATGAGGCTATTTTCAGAAAACTATGGGGTAGTGACCTATGACTAAGTCCTTGGCAGTTGTTACTCTGACATCTAAGAAGAGTTCATCTCTGAACATACCTGTCTCTAAATGTTTGATGTGAGTATAAATGGTGCTCATTTAACTCAGATGGGTTATGTATGTCCATATTATTTAAAAGATGTACATCCTTAAGCAAGAATTTGGAGCCTCCAGTTCCTTACAAATAACCTGGAATGTAATGGCAAGGGTCTTAAGCCTCCTCATGGATGACACACTTATAAAGTCATTGAGTAGGGCTCCAAGAGTATAATCTCTGCCTCAGGCAGAAGGAGCAAGATTTGCAGCATTAAATCTGGTATACACATAGCAGTGAAGCTGTGGAAGTCACTAGGAAACTGAATATGACAAAGCAGCTTAGCAGATTATAAAAAAATACTTTCATACTGTTAAGGTCTGATCCAACCACTATATTTTGATCAAAGTCTCTTTTATGCCCCATAAATAGACTATGAGAGAGAACATGGATGAATAAGCCTTTAAAGAGAATCTTTGAATTGTCAGAATGGTCTCTAGATCAGCTGTTCACTTGCATAGTAACCTACATATGTTCCAACAACCTAAAAATGTATATGAACTTAGCTTAGCCTCCAATCTATTAATAAGGTGGGGACAGGGAGGCTGGTATATGGTATGTGGTCTTCCACTACCATATGATCTGTTCACCATGACTGTAAAACATGAATGATAGTGAAGGCATGCAGGTGGTTCCTAGTGAGCACTGAAGTACCATGATGCAAAGACAGCATAAGTAATCATTTCTATGAATGTGACTTTTTTTTAAATCAAGAAACTGCAGACTTTTTTTGGCATATGGTTAACTATCTCCTAAATTTGATACACATGTCATTAACAATTCAAACTCAGTTTAGTCTTCCTTTTTTTCTTTGTTTATGATTTTGTGGACTTATTAAGACTTCTGTTAATGAGTAAACAAATTCAACAATCTGTTTTTGAGAAGCAACATGAACACAGTCCTAAGAAACACAAGTTCTATGAGAACAACTATGTCTCTATAATTTATGACAAGGAATAGCTCTGTACTAGGTGTTGAGCTTTTCCAGAAAAATGGTCAAAACAACTTTGGATTTTCCCCTCTTAAGGTTTTTACCATTTTTTCTTTTTGTAAGCTAAATAACATTTTAAATCTAGAATCCATGTGTCTAATGCTTTGTACTAATACAGTTTCCCACAAAACAATGTTGATGTTGTTGAAGTCTAATTATGTTCTATGCACCCTTTAAGAAAATCTAGAGCCTCTGATGTTCAGATTTTCTCCATTATACTTATTTTCCATAATAGAAATTATTTTTTCATTCTCTCAGACTCGGCTAATGGGCAAAGGAACTTTGATGGCCTAGGAATCATTCATAAGAGGCTACCATGCCACTGCACACACAGTTTGGAGATGTCACAAGGGACATTATTATCATAGTTCCTACAGAAGTTTACTTCTTCCTTGATGTGAACTTTAGTTAATGGGAAAATTATTTATCTTCTTTCCCCAATGCTACATTTATGACTTCCTAGCATAACATAAAGTGTTGTGAAGCAATATGTTTAAAACTACAGCTTCTTCATATTACCAACATTTTCCCAATCAAATACTGTGTCTAATTTCCATTAAAAAATACGTGAGCCCTTAATTTCACCAAACTCAGTGCCAAGTAGCTTATGTATTTTATGTCATTCAATCTTTACTACAAATATCAAAGTACATTTTGCTGCTTTTCCCATATTACAAATAAACATACTGAAGATTAGAGAGATTAAATTGTCCAAAATCTCAGTGCTAGAGAATCAGACAAATATTTAAAACCGTATCACTTGATCTCACACACCTTGCTCTTAATCATTGCATTACACTAAGTCAAACAAAGAACTAGGTATTATGACACTACTTTTATTTTGGCGTGTCATCAGCTACAAATAAGGAGCATCTAGTAAAAATGTGGGTTCACTTCTTATTAGGTAAAAGTTTAAATAAACATTTCTGTAAATTGTGTACTCCCCACCAATACATTCATGAAATACTATATTTCATCAAATTTAAGCTCTTGTTGAAATTTCTTCTGTCTTTGAAACTCCTTTTTTGATTAGTCTTCCTAAGTTTACACTATATAGCAATTTTTAAAAATATGAATATGCCATTAGTTTTAATTTCAGTTAGTGCTCTAGACATTTCAAATAGCGATTTTTTTCTTGTCAGTTTTATTGTTGTAATTAGCATAAGATAAAATGTGCTGATGTAAAATACACAAAGTGTATGTGTTTATGTGTACACCCATATACATGTATTTCGTTGACTATTATTGGCACAATATGAGTAGGTGGTCTGTTTTTCTTTAGGCAATGAAACTACTAAAAATGTTCCATAGAATATCTTTTTTTAATAATTGTGATCACAACTGATACTGTTTTATGGTATTTCTTCCTTACGAAGTGATAGTACAACACCAGATTCTTATTTGTCATAAGACTTAACATTTCATCTCTAGTGGACTTAGATAAATTTATCATTTTCCATGGCTTTATTTGTTAAAATGTATTTTTTAGTTACTTTTTATTGAAATACACACAATAAAATGCACAAATCTTGATGTACACCTTGATATATTTTGTCATGCATATACACTCATGTAACCATCACCCAGATTAAGATAATCAAACATTCTCACCAGTTTTTTTCCCCTTCACCTGTATCACCCATCCCCCTACCCTCTCTCCTCTACTACCAGTCTGTTCTCTGTGTCTGTAAGCCTATTTCTGTTTTATTTGTTCATTTGTTTTGTCTTTTATATTCTATATATAACCAAAATCATACAATATTTGTTTTTAACTTATTTTACTTATCCTAATACCCCCTAGGTCCATCCATGTTCTCACAAATGGGATGATTTTATTTTTATTTATGGCTGAGTAATATAACATTCCATTGTATATATGTACCATATCTTCTTTGTCCATTCATATATGATGGACACTTAGGTAGCTTCCAATGTTGGATATTGTAAATAATGCGGCAATAAACATGGGGGTGAACATATCTTTTCAAATTAGTAATTTTGTTTTCTTCAGGTAATTTCCAAGAAGGGGAATTGCTAGGTATATGGCCATTTATATTTTTAGTTTTTTTAGAAAACTCCATACTGCTTTCTGTAGTGGTTGCACTAATTTACAATCCTAACAGCAGTATACAAGAGTTCACTATTCTCCACATCCTCACCAACACTTGTAATTTCTTTTCTTGTTAATATTAGCCACTCTGACTGGTATTGTAGTGTGATATCTCATTGTGGTTCTGATTTGTGTTTCTGTGGTGCTTAGCTCTTTTCAAGTGTTGGTCATCTGTATGTCTTTGGAAAAAATGTTCGTGTCCTCTGCCCATTTTTTAATCACATTATTATTTTTGTGTTTGTGTGTGTTGAGTTATCTGAGTTCTTTATATATTTTGGATATTAACCCCTTATCAGGTATATCATTTGCAACTATATTCTCCCATACAGTAGGTTGCCTTCCATTTGTTGATGGTTTTCTTTGCTGTGCAGAAGCTTTTTAGTTTGATGTAGTCCCATTTGTTTACTTTTACTTTTGTTTCCCTTGCCTGGAAAGACATATCCCCCCAAAATTATGAATGCCAGTGGTCAAGAGTGTACTGCTTATGTTTTATTCAAGGAGTTTTATGGCTTCACGTCTTATATTTGAGTCTTTAATCCATTGTGAATCTGTTTTTGTGTATAGAGTAAGATTGTGACCCAGTCTCATTCTTTTGCATGTAACTGTCCAGTTTTCCCAACACCATTTATTGAAGAGACTGTCTTTTCCTCATTGTATATTCATGGCTTTTTTGTCATATGTTAATTGACCATATAGGTGCGTGATTTTTTTCTGGAGTCTTTATTATGTTCTATTGATCTATGTATCTGTTTTGTGCCAGTACCATGGGTTTTGATTACTGTAGGTTTGTAGTATAGTTTGAAATCAGGGAGCATGATACAGGGTAAATCAGGAGCACGACAAATCAGGGAGTGAGCTTTGTTCTTCTTTCTCAAGATTGTTTTGGATATTTATAGGCTTTTATGGTTCCATACAAATTTTAGGATTATTTGCTCTAGTTATATGAAAAATGCCATTGGTATTTTGATAGGGTTTGCATTGAATCTGCAGATTGCTTTGGTCACTGTGGCCATTTCAACAGTATTGATTCTATCTGTGTGCATGGAATATCCATTTATTTGTATTTTCTGCAATTTCTTTCATCATTGTCTTGTAGCTGTGAGAGTACAGGTCTTTCAAGGTTTGTGCTTAGATTTGTTCATTCCTTTTGATGCATTTGTAAATGAGATTGACTTCTTAATTTCTCTTACTACTTTAATGGTTTTAAAATTGATGGTATGTGTTTTGAAAAGAACTTTCTGACACATTTTAAAATTTTCAAATAAAAACAAAAGTGTCTATAGTTGGAAATGTTGGCATTTATTTAAGTCCCTATTTCAGGAATATGTAGCACACACTAGAGGGAATTAAAAACAAGGTACACAAGAAAAGGAAAATACAAGACTATGGGAATAAATCATAGATATCCTGGTATAGTTCTTAAGTAAATTGGAAGTACAGAAAAGAAAAAATCCTTAAGATTAAGGAAAATTTCATAGGATTATATAATATGGAAAACATGTGCAGTTTGGAGAAATATGGGAGGGAATAGCTAACCTTAGAAATTAATTATGTAGACATTTGGTCAATATTAATACTATTAATAAAATATACATTTATGACCAAAGGCATAGTTCAATAGATTGATAATATGTGTGTACCAGTGATTTCCCTATTGCCTAAAAAGCAGCAGATTTTCTAAAATGTAGAAGCTCATATTTCTCCTTTAAAGCTACAAAGTTTATTATCAAGGAACTCAATATTGAAAGGGAAAAATCTGAATAAAAATAAAACAGCATTTTTTTACATGAATTTTATGATTTAGAAGTCTGGTGCTATTTTATTATTTCTCTGTATGGCTGATAGTCTAAATTTAAATTCTAGGACATGACTTCTACATGCCACAAATAGTGTGAAGAATGTCTTAAACAATAAAAATGGCTAATATTACTAAGGGTAACTTTGGATTTTGGATGACTACACTCCATTAATTAGACTAAATAAATTCCAGTAAAGTTTGTATATATATGGATAAATATAGAAAGAATACATATTTAGTTCATCTAATATGATTCTTAACTGAAGATAATAAATCTCAGTCTTACAGGTTAGCTGTTTTGACATATGCTAATCTTTCAAGCCTGCCGCAATTCATCCATTTACTTATAAAATCTTTTTCATTTATGCTTATAAAACTTTCCACTAATGCTTCAAAACTTATTATTATTATTTTGGAAAATATAAGATAATGTGCAGAACTTTTCTATATGACATTATCACATATGCCATAAACTATGGTGCTAATAAATTGCATTCTTTGAATCTGTTTATAAAGTGTGTTAAACATACAGGTAATATTTTTTATGTCAACTAAAAATAAGTTTAAAACTAAAAAAAGATAGGCCACTTGCAGTAATCTCATTTTTAGCAGGAAATTAAAGTCCTGAGAAATTAAACGATGTACAAAAACTTATACATCTGGTTAGGTGGTGATCAGGGGTTAGAATGCAGATTTGCCTGCCTCCCAGTCTGGGGCTCATGCCACTGTTGTACTTCTTATGCATATGCACAAAATGCAGTGTTCTCTGCAGAAAGTTCTGATTCCTGGTCTCTCTCCTTTTATGTCTGTCTCCAGCCAACCTGGAAATGCAGAGCCAGAGAGGAATATTTGAAACAAATGTTTCCAGTTGGGACCACAACCTATCTCAACTTTTGAAAGAACTAGCAGCAGTCAACAGCATGAGTAGGAAGGAGCCACTGAGAAGTTGGAAGTCATAATCTGTACTATTCAAAATGCTTTTTTCTTTGGCCACTGGGTCGGGGAATGAGTCTTAGTGTGAATATGAGTGTATAACTCTTGCTCATAGATTTTTGTCCATAATTTTTATATTTCATCTAATTAGAAATTGGTCCTTTGTATAAAGCAATGTAATAAAATGAACCTGAAATTCGTTGGAATTATTGGAAGTAACTCCATACCTCAATTGCTAGTAGATGTGATTGTAGTCCCTGGGAAATTGTCAAAATTATAAATTATGAGTAAGTGTTACTGGAAATTACTGATTGCTCCAACCATATTAAATATGTATAGAGACTTATATATGATTTACTTTTGTCAGCACAACTTTTGGAATACAGTAGTTGCTCAAAAAATAAATGCAGTGCACACTTTACATAAACTGTATAATTTATTTTTTGTGTGTTTATTAATTTTAAATTAGCAATTAATATTCCAGGAACTTCTATAATAATGTTATAATTCTGACTCCTTTTTAAAATTTGCTGTCTTTCAGTTTTAAGGCTCACAAATACATTCATCTGATTATTTTATAAATCCACACATATTTACAGAAACTCCCCAAGCTATTTTTCTAACTTTTCCTTAATTTTCCTGATAAATATTTACTGTCTAATCCATGGTTAAAAAAAAATTCTGTGAAAAAACTGATGGTAAATATTGAGGCTTTATAGGCTGTGCATTCTCTGTTGCAACAAAGCAACTCCATCATTGTAATGCAAAAGCATCATAGCCAATATGTAAATGAGAGCCTTATGGTGCCCTAACAAAACTTGTTTATGGAACCTAAAACTTGAATTTTCACATGCCATGAAATATTTTTTTTTGTGTGTGTGTGTGTTTTGGTTTTGTTTGCATAGGCCAGAATGTTAATATCTTTCAGATATTTTTTATTTTGACCTCACTATGAAAAATATTTTACTTCTTCACAGGTGTCCATTTATCTGCATCTATTGGTATCTCTATGTTAAATAGTACAAGAATTTCATGAAACATTTTTTAAGCTTATGCAATGCAAACACTGACATTTCTATTCTATTCTGTTCTAGTCTAGTCTAGGCCATTCTATGTAATTACGTACTTTTAAAATTGGTTGTCAACTACTAAATTGACTTCAGAACCCACTAATAGTTGTAAACTACAACCTGAAAAATGCTGCCTTACAATAACCCATGAATTTAATCATGGATTAAAACTGTTGTAATTTATCATTTAATATTTTAATTCCTTTACATACCTTTAAATTATCACCTTCTTAGCAACACTAGCTATAATAAACTATGCAGTATCCCATGTATATAATATGAATACTTATGTTTCAAACAATGATTTTTATCTTTAAACAAAAAAAGGGGTGTTACTGTATCTGCTTGTATAGATAGTGATATTATAAATAGATATGGAAAGGCAAATAGATAAAAATATATACAGACTTTGACAGAATAGTATTCTGTTTGCACTGTTTAATAGTCATTTTTAACCTTAAAATCATTAACATTACCATGTTCTTGAAGAAAACAATTTGTATTGATTGTTATATTTTATTTTTAATGTAATTTCTTCCCCAAATTCAATTGTTAGGTATTAAAGATTTTTGAATTATCGGCCATTATAATTATTTCTATTGCAAACATATTTTATGTAAAAAATGTACATTTATAATCATTTTCCTTAAGAATAATGACTAGAAAAAGAATTAAAATATTAACAGTTTATGACAGCCTACAGTATCAGCACATTCTCTAATGGTGATTTTATTTACAATCATTTTGGTTAGTTTAATAGATACATTATAATTAATATATTTATAGCATATATCTATAATCATTTAGGTATTCATAGATATGAAATTGAATCATAATTACGTTAAACATATTGATAATGATGCTTCCATGCAAATTGCAAATTTTAAAAAGTCAGATTGTCAGTTTTATTTTAATATTTGGAAGATTACCAAATTTCAAGATATTTAAAAATAAGGGGTTAATCATACCTATTTCCATATCAAATCCATCAAGAGATCATTTATGTTTTTTTGTCACATTATATTTAGGAAAAATTTCCAAATCTCAAGAACAAAGATATTTATATATTTTTTTATTGTAAAATGGTCTTTAAGAATGAAAACTAAAAACTTAAATTATTTTTTACCTGATAATTATTTTTACTTCTTTTATTTATTGCATGAGGACTTATTTCTCAAGAATATATTAAAATAATTTTATTGTCTTAGGGCTTTACTTTACCTGCTTGTAAATTCCTAGTTCTATAATATACTGATTTAATTCTTTTAGAGTTGTGTTTTGTTTTGATTCTGGTCATATATCTCCTTACACAGTTTTCACTTTCAACATATTCCGTTTTTCTTATCTGCTTATTGGTGAATCCTGGAATGATTTAATTAAGTTCTAAAAAATATCACTTTGGGATTTTGATTGGAATAAATTTACAGTCAAATACTATGCAATCAAAACCAGAACAGTATAACTTATGAGAGAGGAGGCATTTATTTTGTTATATAATTTATCATAGACAATATTTTTATATTTATCACAATTTTGTTTTCATAACAGATATTTTATTCATAGGTATTATATAATGCATATAATTACTTTCTGAACAATACATTTTTATTTTTTTTCTTATTGTTTCTGGTATATCAGAAACATTGATTTTATCTGTGCTTATTAAAACTGAAAATAAGCTAAATAATTTTCAGTTTTAATAAGCACTTTACTTTCTTAATAAAACATTTACATTATTAAGACATCACAACTTTGGACTTACATATATAATGTATAAAATGGAATAAAATGTGTATTACTGATTTATTGTTGACATACTTTATGTATGGTGAAATACAGACCTTTTAGTATATATACAGTGCTCTGAGTTTTGACAAACATATAAATTTGTCTAAATATCAACACAATCAAGATATACAATAATTCCAATACCCCCTCAAAAGTTTTCTTATGTCTGTTTAATCAAACTCTCTCCCCCAATCTGTTTCCAGAATGTCATTTTAATTGTATGACATACTATGTAGTCTTTGAGTCTTCCTTCTTTCACTTAGCATATCACATTTTAAATGTGTCCATGTTGTTGTGTGTGTCAGTAATACATTTCTTTTTCACTACTCAGTAATACTGAATGGATATACCACATTTATTATTCATTCACCAAATGAAGAGCATTTTGATTGTTTCATTTGGGCATAATTATGAATAAAAATGATATGAACATTTGTTCACAGGTTTTTGTATGTACATAAGTTTCACATTTCTTTTGGAAAAATACATAGAATTGGGGTTGCTGGGCCATAGAGTAAATATATGTTTAACTTTGAAAGAAATGCCAACATTCACATCAAAAATCTCTATACAATGTTAGATTCCTACCAGTAATGCCTGAGCATTCCAGTTGCCTATGTCCTTACTAGTGAATGATATTGTCAGTTTTTTCTTTTTCTTTTTCACTTTAGTCATTCTATAGATGTGTAGTGAGATTTCAGTATTACATACTTGTGTGTGTGTGTGTGTATGTAGTATGTTGGATATTGAGTAGTTTCCTGCTTTTAGCTATGATGAATAATGCTGTTATGAACATTCATGTATATGCTTTTTGTGGATATATGTTTTCAATTCTCTTGGGTATATACATCGGTGTGGAATTGCTGGGCCGTATAGTAACCCTGTGTATAAATTTTTGAAGAACTAACATACTGTTCAAAAGTGGCTGTTCCATTTTAAATTCTCACCAACATATATGAGGGTTCTAATTTTTCCATGTCATAGCAGACAGTTGTTATTTCTGACCTTTCGATTAGAGCTATAGTAATTGGTACAAAGTTGTCTCACTGTGATTTTATTTGCATTTCCCTTATACCTACTGATGTTGAGCAACTTTTTGTGTGCTTATCAGCCATTTGTTTATCTTTGGAGAAATATCTATTCAAATCCTTTGTATATTCTTACTGTTTTTTTTAATTGTTTTGTTGTAAGAGTACTTCATATATTCTTTAAAATATTTAATTTTTATATTAAGGTATGTATAATAAAATGCACAAATCTTAGTATCCAGCTTGATGAATTTTGACATATGTATACACTATGTAAAAATCTCCCAGACATCACACATTCTCAGAAATTTTTTCCTTCACCTATTTTACCTATATATATTCTTGATTCAAATTTCTTATCAGATATATGATTAGCAAATATTTTCTTTCATTCTATGGGTTAAATTTACACTTTCTTGATAATATAATTTGAAGCACAGTTTTTAAGAATTTTGATGGTCTAATTTATCAATTTTTTTCTTTTTTTGTTCTGCATTGTGTTCGTATGTATAAAACCTTGCCCAATTTAAGGTCACAAAGATTAACACTTATGTTTTCTCCTACTAATTATATAGTTTTAGATCTTACATTATATCTTCGATTTGTTCGAGATTTTTTTGTATATGTTGTGAGGTATTGGTCCAAAATAAATCTTTTTGTATGTAGATAACCAGTTGGCACAGCAGCATTTGTGTGAAATCCTAATACCATTGTTAAAAATAATCAATGAATAAATGTAAAGGTCTATTTTTTATTTCATTTTCCTCATTAACCTATGTCTACCCATACATAAAAATAACACATGCTTTTGATTACTGAATATTTCTAGTAAAGATTTGAAATCAGAAAATATGATTCCTACAACTCTGTTCTTTTTCAAGCTTGTTTTGGCTCTTCAGTGTCCCCAGAAATTTCCTATGAATTTTAGGAACAGTTTGTTGATTTCATCAAAAAGTAATCTTCAATTTTGATGTGGCTTATTTTGAAATATGTAGATAACTTTGGGTAATAGACCTGCTAACAAAACTAAGTCTTCCAGTCCATGAATACCGATGTATTTCCATTTATTCAGGCCTTCCATAATTTCTTTCAACAACATTTTAAAGTTTGTAGTTTATAAATCTTGCATTCATTTTATTGAATTTATTTCTAAGTATTTTATTGTTTTCAATTCTACTGTAAATTGAACTGTTGGATTGCTCATTTGGATTGCACTTTTGCTCATTGCCAGTGTAAGGAATACAATTGATTTTTCTATATTGATCTTGTATCCTGCAGCCTCTTTGAATTCATTTATCATATAGATTTCCCCCTAGATTACTGAAGATTTGCTATATACAAGTCTGTATAATCTGTGACTGGAAAGTTTAACTTTCTTCTGTCCATTCAGATATCTTCTATTTCCTTTCCCTGCCCTAATTTCCCTGGCTTGATCATTCAGTACAATGTTGAGTAGAAGTGGCATAAGTGGACATACTTATCTTGATCTTAGAAGGAAATCTTTTAGTCTTTCACCATTAAGTATGATGTTAGGTATGAGTTTTTCACAGATTTTTTTGTCAGGTTAAAAAGTTCCCTTGTATTCCCAGTTGGGTTTTTTTTAGTGTTTTTATCATGAAAAAAACTTTGTCAAACTTTTTTCCATCAGTTCAGATTATTGTTGGTTTTACTTTTATTCTGTAAATGTGGTTATTACATTGATTGATTTTCTTAGGTGAACCAGTTGTGAATTCCTCACTTGCAACTTGTTTGGTGATAGGATATAATACTTTTATATATTGTATACATTGCCGGGTCTGGTTTGGTAGATTTTTGTTGAAGTTCAGTTTTTCTTCTTCTTTTTTTGCATTTATATTTCTGAGGGATATTGGTCTATAGGTGCAGACTTTGTTACTTCTATTTCTGTCTTTGTTATTATTAGGGTAACACTGGCTTCATAGCACACATTTAAAGTCTTTATGTAAACCATGAACTTTAGATAATACTAATGTTGGTTCATCAATTATAATAAATGTACCATGCTATTGTAAGATACTAAAAATAGGGGAAAGTATGCAGGGTGGGGAGGGAGGAGTAAAGAGCATATTGGCGTTTCTATAATATCTGGTGAATTTTTCTATAAATCTAAAACTGTTCTAAAAGTAAAGTTTATTAATTAGAAAAAATCAACTGACCATTGTTGGAAGTATTGCTGAAATTTATATTTTATTCCATTGGTTTACATATCTTTCCTTTGATCAATATTGCTCTATTTGGATTAGCAGCATTATAATGATCTTGAAATCAACTACTGAAAATTCTTAAACTTTCTTCTTTTTCAAAATTGTTCTAGCTATTCTAGTTTCTTCGCATTTGAGAAAAATTATAGATTCAGCTTGTCTGTTTCTGCGAAATAATGCTATAGGGTTTTTGAGAACTGTCATCTTGAAGAAAAATTAAAAGTTATGTTTCTTTTTTATCAAAATTACATACACATTATCAGCATGAAGGTTTAAACAAGTATTAGCATTAATTAAAATGCACATACTGCCTAAATTAACAACCTATCTAATGAGTAGTAGAAGCCAGACTTAGAATTTTAGTACATGCATATTTCTCTTTGCTTAATGTTTACAATAAATATTTTGTTGAATGGGTGGAGTTCTCTTGGTGTTTAATCATTGTGTAATTGTATACACTTGTATTTGAAATAATATGTTCTTGAATTCTTTTCAAAATTGTTGCCAGCTGTAGTCAATTTGACTGTTAGTAGAATAGAACCAGAAGTGACCACAGTTTTTGGTTATCTAACTAATGTGCCAAGTCCTATCCTTACACATGTGCATGCACACACACACACACATATCTCAAATGCAGACGTTAAGGATTAAATATGTAGGTATAATATGAGATAATGATCATTTATACTTTGGGAGTAAAGCAAACCAATTTGCTGTCAAGTTTAAGTTCTTCTGGAATAGTCAAATGCTGATGTGATCTGGTAGCTTAACAAATATCTTATTCCTGTCTTTAAATTTTTATTCTGTTTTTGTAGAATGAAATATGAATAGGTGATTGGAAAATTTGCTTCACTATAGCTTTTTAGTTAGTTTTAATCCCAGTTCTTAATTTACTATATTCCTAACACTGATGCTTCAAGTTTAGATAACAGTTCATATCTAATGGCACCTAACTACTCAGAGCCAGTTCTAGAGATTTCCAATGAAGGAATAAAAATTTGCTGCACATATACCAAATATTATAAGACAACAGTTGGAAATAGGAAAACTAAAAACTTAGTCAAAGTTATCTCAACAATCCTTATACTGTAATTTTCCTTTATAATTGACAGTTGCATCAATTACAGTATTAGGGTAATACTGGCCTCATAGCAAGAATAAGCCTTATGCAAACCATGAACATTAGATAATAATTAATGTTGGTTCATCAATTGTAACAAATGTACCATGCTATTGTAAGATATTAAAAATATGGGAAACTATGCAGGGTGGTAAGGAGTAAAGAGTGTATTGGAATTCTCTAAATTCCATTCTCTAAATTCTCTAAAATTTTCATTAGCTAAAATATTTCCATTGAGATATTTATCTTTAAGACATATTTATCTTAAGAATGTCAATTAGTTATAAAATTCAAAGTGAATGAATGCAATTTTTGGAGACTGTTATTCTTTGCAATAAAAATAAAATATTTAGATATTACTTGATTCTTAGGTGCAAGGTCTATAAAGTTTCATAGGTGAAGGGATGTGACTGACAGACAGAATTATTTATTTTTTTAATAAGGTCAATTTACACAGAATAAATTGCATAGACATTATATAGTCACAGGACCTATCAAGAAGCATGATCTTTCCATAACCCAAAGGAGTCCTTCTGTGTTTTTCCTGTAAATCTGAACTTTACTCATCATAGGTAAATAAAGTTCTAATTTCATTCACCAAATATTGTTTGCCAGAAGTAGAACTGCACACACATCAATGAAATACATCATGTATTCTTTGGTATCTTATTTTTTCTGTCAGAATAATTTTTTAAAAGATTCTTTCAACTTGTGTGTATAAGTAATCTATTCTTTTTTGTTGCTAAACATTCCATTACCTCAATTTCTTTATACATCATTCAGTTACTGAAATTATGAGGGTTTTTTATTTTTTCAGTTTTAGGCTTCTGTGGACTTTTTGTACAAGTCTTTTTATTAGCTTTTCTTTCCTTTATTAGCTTATATCTTCATTTCTGTTGTGAAAATAACTAGATATGTAATTGTTAGATAAGAGCATAGGTAAACCTTTAATATTATAAAAAAATCTTCTAAGCCATTTTCTAAACTGATGATATCATTTTGTAGTCCACCAGTACATAAAACAATTGTTGCTACAAATCCTCACCAGGTTTTGTTGTTGTTGATACATTTTACTTTATTCCTTTTCACTATGACTGTAGTGTCAGGAGCTCATCTGGGCTGTCAGAGAGCTGAGCCCCCAGGTGTTGGGAGTAGCCTATTAAAGCAACAAGCCTAAAATGAAAAAGTTAAGCCTTTAATCACTTACTGTGAATGGCATAAGCAAGAGGCAAAAACCAGAGAAAGTGCCCCAACTCTCCCTGCTCCATTTCTTTCCATGGAACCGCACACTGGTCTAGGGTCACTGGCTCAGCACAGATGTATAGTTTTTTTCTGTTGAGGAAGCCCAAACAAAAGGTTCTGGTAGTTTTATGGACCTTGGGAGTCAGAAAGAATGACAAGGGATAAGGGCTGGGAGTGGAAAAATACTGGGTACTGACTGTGCATGAGGGCTGGGATGCAAATATGTGAAGATCATGACCTGCCAGGGGCCTGAGTTCTTGACTGTGACTCCTTTCAGTCTACAATTCATTGGCTGTACACCAAGGCTGGTGTGGGGAGGACAGCTTTCCCAGTGAGACCTACCAGATAAAGCTTTGGAATTATCTATCCTCACACCTGGAAAATCATAGGTTTTTAACTAGGAGCCTGATTTCTTCTGTAGCAGTAGCTCACTGGTATATTAATTTGCATTTCTCTCATGACTAATAATGTTGAGTATATTTTCTTGTCCTTATTGACTATCCCTTCCTTTATAAAGTATCTCTTTGGTAATCTTGTCCATTTTTAACTGATTTACTCTTTTAAATTTATTATTGAGTTGAAGGAATTCTTTATATGTGAGAAGTACAAGTTCTTGTCAAATACATATGCTGTGAACATTTACTACATAGTCTAGGTTTTCCTTATTTATTTTCTTCATGGTGTTTCTTCTTCTTGAGCAGATATAATTTGACAAAATTTTATGAAATATTTGCCTTTCTATATTTATAGTGCAACTTGTGTAAACATTAAGTAGCTGTCTTGCTTTTTTATCCAATTTTGACAATTTCTGCCTTTAGTTGGCATGTTAATTCCATGTAATTACATATAATAGTTGCAGTCAGATTCAGGCCTGCCATTTTAATAGCTGCTTTCTGTTTATCTCATCTGATTTTTATTCCCTTTTTCCCTCTTTCCCTTCCCACATTGTGATTGACTGAGTAATTTTTAAATATTTCTTGGCTTTCAAGGTATAGCTTTTTCTTTAGTGATTTCTCTAGGGATTCTAATTTATATCACTAACTTTTAACAATGTACCTTAAATTAATATTACACAGTTTAATTTGTAATATAAGAATAATGCCACAGTATAAATCCATTTATTCTTATTCATTTTTTTTTTGTACTTTTGCCGCTTATACCTCTGGTTATATTACAAACCCTTAGATACATTGTGGTCATTTTTTCCTTCAACTTTTTATTATCTATTAAGGAAATCAAAAAGGGATAAAATTATGTCTTTTGTATTTATCCACATACTTATTATTTCCAAATATAGTTTTCTTTCTAGAGGTTTTGGGTTTCCATTTGGTGTCACTCTATCTCTGTTTGAAGGACATCTTTCAGTAATTCTTATAGTACAGAACTATTCATTTCAAATTCTCTGAACTTTGATTTATCTTCAAATACCTTTATTCTGTCTTTTTAAAAAATATTTTCATCTGATAAGGAATTATAATTTGACAGATTTTTCTTTCAGCACTATTTCTCTTGTTCAACAGGATGCTGTTCCACTGTTCTCTCAAGCTCCAAAATCATGCACTATTTGCTTTCTAACATGTGAAAAAGTTTCTTCCTATAATTTATCTAGTTTTATTGTTTCACAAAAAGAGGTTAGGCTGGTAAGAGATACATGGCTGTGATTAAATGCCTAAATTTGACATTCCTGACAGCAAATAATATATTTCTTTTTATTAGATTCATATTCACTTTCTGTGAATAAGAAGTCCAGTACATATAGCACTATGCTTGACTTAGTAATAATATTGGAGCAATGTTGTGAAAAGTATTTCTATTGCCTATCATAACAATGTAACTATATTATGTTCTATATTTCTATGTCAATATTGATGACCATAGTTTTTCATAATTATTAGCTGCTGAAAAAGTTACATTTTACAAGTATCACATGATGTTATTACTAATGCAATGGTACTGAAATGTGTTCTTTCTGGAAACGTTATAGATAATAAAAGCAGCATGACTAGATGATTTAACTTTTATAGAATAAGCCCTTTTTTGCATTATTATCATGCAATAGTATGTTGTTATACTATCAGTACAGTAGAGAGTGCTTCCAAGTGTCTTAGCAACTGCTTGAGTTAAACTCGTGGTAACTGGTTCCTGATGATTTTGAAAGCAATAAAAATTAATAAACGTCTTAACTTGTTAATGTTCTGAAAACTATGATCTTGAACCCATAGTACTTGAGATTATCACTGCTTCTTGAATATTGAAAATTCTGCTGAATCTTGTGGGCTTATAGAACATTTGCTGACTGCTGTATTGAATGAGATCCATGGAAGCAATATTTTGTAGTTGAAAATTGTCAACTCTTGTACAGTCTGAAAGAAACCTTACAGAAATCAGAGCAGCATTGCATAGTATTAATATTTTAGATATTGCTTACTTTTAGGGGAAATCTTATTGGTGATTTATTTGAGCTAAATAAGTGATGGTCCTGACTGCATCCATTTCCCCAGATTTTGCAGCCTTATTTGTATTCTTCATTTCCATTTCCAATAATATAGCATACCCCTCTTATATTGAACTATTCACAATTCCCTGAAAACATCTAATTGTATTAACTCTGAAATTTGTCCTATCATTACACTCCTTGGAATGGTCTAACCTACTTGACACTGTTGAATACCAATGGATCATTCAAGGCTTGACTCAAGTGTCACTCCCTCTGAAGTGTTCCTGTCTCTGAGACACAGTTGATGAGTTCTTACCTTTTGGCACCAAAGCAAAATGACATGTTCATGCTTTTAAAATGTATTCCTATTTACGGACATAAAATTGAGGGGTCTGGGAAAAACATGTATGTAAATTAATTTAATTGTTGGGGTCTGTGTAAGGTATTCAGTCTCTAGCCATGAACTTGCCAACTTACTGTATCTCTGCACGTCTTAGTTTCCTCATCTGAAAATAAAAACTAACACCTGTGGCTACTTACAGAGTGGTAGAAATTACCTGGTCCAATGACTATAAAATACCTAAAACAGTAGGAACACAACAAACCCATGGTAAATGTTATTACAATGTCTCAACACACAAGGTGTCTCCACTTTCTAACACAGATTGCTCAAAGGGCAACTAAGCAGACTCTTAATATTACCTCAATGATAACTAGTAAGTCAAAAAAATTAATCAAAAGTTATTTAAATGATGCTTAATTACATCTGCTCTGGCTAAATACAGCATTTATTCTTCATGGATTGTTGGATTGTTAAATAAAATTACTTCAAACAAACAGGGCTCAAATTGGAACTCATAATCACCAATGATTTGAAATGATTTTTGAATATGTCCAACAATTAATTCAAGGAAAAAGGTGAAATACTGCTAAACCATACATATAAATAAGGTTGGAAAAGCAATTGTCATGGAAATTGCTTTTTCACATTTATTTATAAAATATTTCAAAATTTATTATGTGAGATAGCCTTTTTAAGTAATTCTGTTTCATGAACACTGACCTAAATAAATGTTAACTGAAAAAAGTGGGTTTAGGTTAGTTACTTCTGTAATGTTAGGAAGAAGTTGTTATGAGGAAAAAGAGAAAATGGCCCTGTTCTGTAGTGAAACTTCCTAAATAAAGTTTTGCTTCAACACACACTGCTTAGGATACTTTATCAAATAAATACAGTTTTTATTTATAAAGCTTCTTAATGCTTCTTGGAAAGTAACGGGAATATTGTATTTAAAAAGTGAAGAAAAGGATCTACTAAGTACTAGTGTCTTTATACACTTAGTCTGGACTAAGTGATATTTACTTCATTTAAAAATCAAGCTAATTTTTTTTTCAAGTTCCTCATTAAAATATTTAAAAGGATTTTCTTTGGAAGTTATATACAAACTCAATATTTAATATCTTTGCTAGTACTTTGTATTATTTTATTTTTCTTATCATAATTCTATTTTGAAAAGAAAATGTAATTCATTTGTAGATGCCTCCCAATGGACCTACACGAGGTCTGCAGAGGAGTGAAACAATTGGCTTTTTGGTGAGATGGTGACAGCAAGTGGGAAATTCCTAAGTGAGGACCTTGCCAAGGTCAGAGGAGTTCTTTTTTTTTTTTTTTGAGAGGGCATCTCTCATATTTATTGATCATATGGTTGTTAACAACAATAAAATTCTGTATATGGAACTCAATGCACAGTCATTAATCAACCCCAAGCCTAATTCTCAACAGTCTCCAATCTTCTGATGCATAACAAACAAGTTTATACATGGTGAACAAGTTCTTACACAGTGAATAAGTTTTTACATGGTGAACAGTGCAAGGGCAGTCATATCACAGAAACTTTCAGTTTTGATCACGCATCATGAACTATAAACAATCAGGTCAATTATGATTATTCATTTGATTTTTATACTTGATTTATATGTGAATCCCACATTTCTCCATTATTATTATTGTTATTATTATTATATATTTTTTTTAAATAAAATGCTGAAGTGGTAGGTAGATGCAATATAAAGGTAGAAAACATAGCTTAGTGCTGTAAGAGGGCAAATGTAGATGATCAGGTGTGTGCCTATAGACTAAGTATTAATCCAAGCTAGACAAGGGCAACAAAACATCCACGGATGCAGATTTCTCTCAAAACAGGGGTGGGGGTGAGGTTCTAAGCCTCACCTCTGTTGATCACCAATTTCTCACCTGATGGCCCCCCTGCGACTTAAGTTGTTCCTCCCTTGAGGAATCTTACCCATCTCTGGCTAACCAGTCATCTTCCGGGGCCATACAGGGAAATGTAAAGTTGGTGTTTGTTTGAAGCAATTTTGTTTGAAAATACTAGTTCACAAAAAGAACCTCAGTTAATTCCAAAATATTGAAATTCTACCAACCAACTTTTCAGACCACAAAGGTATAAAACTAGAAATAAATTCTACAAAGAAAACGATCACAAACACATGGAGGCTTAACAACATGCTCCTAAATAATCAATGGATCAACGAACATATTAAAATAGAGATCAAGGAATATATGGAAACAAATGACAACAACAACACAAAGACCCAACTTCTGTGGGACGTAGCGAAAGCAGTCTTAAGAGAAAAGTATATAGCGGTCCAGGCACACATGAAGAAGGAAGAACAATCCCAAATGAATAGTCTAACATCACAATTATCAAAACTGGAAAAAGAAGAACAAATGAGGCCTAAAGTCAGCAGAAGGAGGGACTTAATAAAGATCAGAGAAGAAATAAACAAAATTGAGAAGAATAAAACAATAGCAAAAATCAAGGAAACCAAGAGCTGGCTCTTTGAGAAAATAAAGTAGATAAGCCTCTAGCCAAACTTATTAAAAGAAAAAGAGAATCAACACAAATCAATGAAATCAGAAACGAGAATGGAAAAAATCACGACAGACTCCACAGAAAAACAAAGAATTATTAAAGACTACTATGAAAACCTACATGCCAACAAGCTGCAAAACCTAGAAGAAATGGACAACTTCCTAGAAAAATACAACCTCCCAAGACTGACCAAGGAAGAAACACAAAAGTTAAACAAATCAATTACGAGCAAAGAAATTGAAAAGGTAATCAAAAAACTACCAAAGAACAAAACCCCAGGGCCGAACGGATTTACCTCGGAATTTTATCAGACACACAGAGAAGACATAATACCCATTCTACTCAAAGTGTTCCAAAAAATAGAAGAGGAGGGAATACTCCCAAACTCATTCTATGAAGCCAACATCACCCTAATACCAAAACCAGTCAAACACCCCACCAAAAAAGAAAATTACAGACCAATATCCCTGATGAATGTATATGCAAAAATACTCAACAAAATATTAGCAAACCGAAATCAACAGCATATCAAAAGGATCATACACCATGACCAAGTGGGATTCATCCCAGGGATGCAAGGATGGTACAACATTCGAAAATCCATCAACATCATCCACCACATCAACAAAAAGAAAGACAAAAACCACATGATCACCTCCATAGATGCTGAAAAAGCATTTGACAAAATTCAACATCCATTCATGATAAAAACTTTCAGCAAAATGGGAACAGAGGGCAAGTACCTCAACATAATAAAGGCCATCTATGATAAACCCACAGCCATCATCATACTGAACAGCGAGAAGTTGAAAGCTTTTCCTCTGAGATCTGGAACTAGACAGGGATGCCCACTCTCCCCGCTGTTATTTAACATAGTACTAGAGGTCCTAGCCACAGCAATCAGACAAAACAAAGAAACACAAGGAATCCAGATTGGTAAAGAAGAAGTTAAACTGTCACTATTTGCAGATGATATGATATTGTACATAAAAAACCCTAAAGACTCCACTCCAAAACTACTAGAACTGATATCAGAATACAGCAAAGTTGCAGCATACAAAACACACAGAAATCTGTGGCTTCCTATACACTAACAATGAATCAATAGAAAGAGAAATCAGGAAAACAACTCCATTCACAATTGCATCAAAAAGAATAAAATACCTAGGAATAAACCTAACCAAAGCAGTGAAAGACCTATACCCTGAAAACTACAAGTCACTCTTAAGAGAAATTAAAGGGGACACTAACAAATGGAAACTCATCCCATGCTCATGGCTAGGAAGATTTAATATCGTCAAAATGGCCATCCTGCCCAAAGCAATATACAGATTCGATGCAATCCTTATCAAATTAACAGGAGCATTCTTCAATGAACTGGAACAAATAGTTCAAAAATTCATATGGAAACACCAAAGACCCCGAATAGCCAAAGCAATCCTGAGAAAGAAGAATAAAGTAGGGGGGGGATCTCACTCCCCAACCTCAAGCTCTACTACAAAGCCATAGTAATCAAGACAATTTGGTACTGGCACAAGAACAGAGCCACAGACCAGTGGAACAGATTAGAGACTCCAGACATTAACCCAAACGTATATGGTCAATTAATATTTGATAAAGGAGCCATGGACATACAATGGGGCAATGACAGTCTCTTCAACAGATGGTGCTGGCAAAACTGGACAGCTACATGTAGGAGAATGAAACTGGACCATTGTCTAACCCCATACACAAAAGTAAATTCAAAATGGATCAAAGACCTGAATGTAAGTCACGAAACCATAAAACTCTTAGAAACAAGCTAAGTTTTTTAATGATGCAAAAAATACAACTTTTGCACTTAAAAAAAAAACAGAGTTATCACATTTAATTATTGTGTGACTGATATTAGGTTTAGAACAAAAGACAGCTATGCAAAAGGTAAAGCTCAGCTACAGGTAGTGTTTCCCCACAAACAGAAACCTTATTGGCAAACATTCCTCTAGAATAAAATTGTAGCCAGGATCGACTGGGTTATATTGAGAATAGCTACAGTAATTTTCTGTTTGAATAGATTATTTTAGTTTCTTTATCTCATGTGAATGTGATTAACAAGATGAAAGACAGCACTAAAAATCAATAGGCTTTAAAAGTCAATAGTGAGAACAAATTAAATGATACATAAAATAGCTGATTTTTGCCATCATAGAATCACTCTTCTTAAGTGGGATCTATTGATTTATCAGGTTCAAATTTGGGGGTTATTTTCAAAAGTAGATATGAATAAATCATTTATTAAATGTATGCTTTTTTATTGGGAAATATATAATTATTAATAATCTCCTTAATTGATTTATTCTCAGGTTTACTTTTCTTATAGTTTAGCTAATGAGCAGAGGATATGTACTTTAGGGGAATGTCTTTCAGTCAAAATATATTTTCTAACTCTTCAAGCTGTGATTTCTCAGGTGGATTTTCTAGTCACTAAAATGAATAAAATCAAAGACATTGTGAAGATTTGGACATATTTATAAATAATCATTGCACAACCTTAAGTCCAAACACTGGTCCTAGTTCATTACCAGGACAAGACCTTCTTTTCATTCTGCTCATATAATCCCATCTCAGGGCCCTGAGTAGAATAGCATTTCTCAGAATGATCATACTAAATTTTTTCCTCATTCCACTTCAGGTATTTAACGAAACAGACAGGATACAAATATAATGAAAATTGACCTAATGAACCTGAACTTCATAAATTTTTCACCATGTGTATGACATTAATATATTGATTCTTAACTCTATTAATGTCATCTCTAGTATTGCTATTTTCATTACTATTTAACTTTTTATGTTTGCATATTTTGACTTCTTCTAGTGGAATTAAGTTAGCGCACTGAGTACCTAGAGCAGCTGGTTTCAGTGCTCAGCCAGTATCTCCTCGGATGTCTTTATCATTTTCATGTATTTAAGCTCTGTTGTGCCTTCCCAACAGCCAGCCCTCGTCAGAGGGCTTTCCTGCACTGGCAGAGCTCAGGCATGGAGTATGGGAATTAGAAAGATGCCCTGAACCAATGACTTGTGGGTATGGATATATAAATATTATGACCCTCCTGCCTAGACAAGACAATGATGTGACCCCCGCAGTGACTCAAAAGATCCCCTGTGGAACTGAGTCAAAATTATCCACTGGGATACCAGACTTGATGTTGTCACTTTGCTTGGCTTCCTTCCTTTCTTTGTCTCACATCCCTGTCTCTGTTAGATAGTCCTGTAAATAAATGGCTTTCATGCAAAATTTCCAGGACCGATTCTGTGGAACATAATTTAAAACAATACCTACTCCCAACTTCCTTCTCTTTTACTTGATTTTACTAATGGAGTTTGTCAAGCTAAATACTCAATTTCCCTGCTTTCTTATAACTTGACTAACTAGAGACTCAGAATCTTGGGCCTGACTTTATTGAACTTCTGAATTAAAGGAAACGGCAACCTAACTATGGTTCTTGTTATGCGAGACAAACTTTCATTCCTATATTATTCTAGCTGGATATCCAATATTTGCAAATAGAGTACACTTATTGGAAAAAAGGCATCATATTTTCTACCTCTTTGTCTTTTTATTGTTCTCTGTAATGTAAAAAGCTTTATCATGTATGTACAAAGAGGATATTATGTGCAATTATGATACATTGTGTGTTGATAAGTAAAAAGCACTTAACATATTATGAAATATTATATCATTTATTGATTTTTATACATGAATACTTTCTTTCTTATCTCAGCAGAACATAAGCTCAGTAAGGGCAAGGAAATAGATATAATCAATTTTTTTTCCTAGAAAAAATGCCTAGAAAAATGTCTAATTAATAGTAGAAATCCATGAAAACTTGCTTAAGTAATTAAATTAATAAAAATAGAATATATGCATTAAACAATGTAATGCTATAGTATTTTTAGAGCTTTCAGAATAACATTGCTATATTGTTTTGTTCCTCAAAGAAAACTTAGAAAATATAGTAAGAGATTATTATATTAAATATGCTGCCTAAATATTTTTTATGGATAATAGAATATCTGCTATATGGCTAGATAAGTAAACAGATGAATAGATGAATGCAAGAATGAATAAAAGCCAATAATTTGACTGCAGTTTCTATAAAAGATTAATGCTAAGTTTATGAAAGGAGTGTATATTTTATTTCAAATTGCACATTTTCTTTTTTTTTTACTTGCAAGAATTGGGATAATAAGCAGCAGGGAGGTCACAACATGGCATATAATCAAAAGTACCCTGGACTGAAATCAGGGACTCTCAGTGTACCATTCATTAGTGATATAATTTTAAGTATCTTTAAACCCTCTTTACAGTAGGGATGACCATGTGCTTGCAAAGCTGCAGTGCCATCCAGTAGTGGCTGTGGCATGCTGCTCATGCTATTACTATCAGCTACACTGCCAATAGATGCTTTTTAAGACCTCTGCTATTAGGTGTCTTAAACTATATTCATTTACTGTTTTTATAAATTTAAAAAGTAGCTCTTAACAATTCACTGTTCAATTTAATTTAGATAAAGGATATTTTAGACAATATAAAAATCAACCAAGACTCTGCCCTGCTGCTAATGTTCTGTTAAAGGATGTGGTGAAGCAAATGTGATTTTGTATAAATCACACAGTTGACTCAAGCCATTTAGAGTAACTTATTACTGTTAAAGATGGTTTTCAGTAACAGTTCCTAAATGCCCCAATGGAGGATTTATTCATATTTTTTATTATTTATGATCATTGATACCTTTCCACCATTTTGGTGATTTTAGACTAGTGTATGTTCATATGCTCATATGTATGTGTTAAAAGCACCTACCCTTAACAAAAATTATGGGAACCACCTTGTTTCTATAATAATCTTAAGACAATAGCTGGCAATTGAATATTTAGTCCAATATTTTAGGCTACCAACAGGTGACCAATAGGTCTTTGGAATGAATTAGGGACTCTAGGTCACATCTTTACCCCATTACCAACATAATGAGATACTGTCTTTCCTTAATTAAATGAAAATTGCTCTGAGGCATTTTTAGTCATAATCTCAACTAACTTCATAATTTCAATATATTGCTATTTAATTGCTTAGGATACTTTATCAAATGAGTTAATTCAGCAGGAAGAACATCCTTAAGGGAATTCATTGTGCATGATTTACTGAATATTTTCTGATCTAACACAGGTAAATTATCAGTGATTTTTTGGTGTAAAAAATCCTTGTATTTGTTTTTTAGTTATATCAAATATCAAAAAAAATCATATGTACCATACATGGCTAATTCGTGATACCTAAAAGAAAAAGGAAATGAAAATTCTCTTTTAAATTCCCTTGTGGAGAGAGCAGTTGCCAGTTTAATTACCTTTTCTCTTTTTTTTTCATTCATAAAGTAGATCCATGAAATTAGACACTTTTTTTGCAGTGATTCAACTGAGCTTTATATTTATGTCAGCTTCTAGAATCAGGCAAAAATTAGTTTTGGGAGAGAACTTAAAGGTCATGTACTCCAAACAGATAAAGAAACAGTTGTGTGAGATTTAATGATTAATTGAAGACTGTGCAGTTATTTAAAAGTGGACATAATATTTGAATATAAGGGAGGAGTAAGAGGGAATAATCAGAGAAGAGGTGTCAGGTTACAAATTATAGAAAGAGGTGTCAGCAAGCAATGATAATTTTTCAGTAGAATGAAGAGTTAGCTTTTAGATGTGTTGAATGTGAAATGGAAGTGCCTAGCAGACAGTAAAAGGATCCAGGACAGAAATTTAAAGTAGAGAAATTAGAGGCTGGAGATGTAGATTTTAAGATCAGTCCCCAGAGGTGCTTGTGAAGCCCTGGGCTCTAGGACCTTGCTGGAGAGGGTTAGGAATGGAGACTGAAATTTGCAGTAAGCATAAAGAAGGGTTGAAAGAATGGAAAGATATAAAATGACTTCAGGAGAGATTTTCTCATCTGTCTCACTCGTGCTTCTGTATTCATTGTCCTTGCTATTCTGGTTTATTTCCAACACTGTTTCAAGATTATTAAGAATCTGCCATCTTGAATACAAAAAGAAACAATACCCTCTCCTCAAAACACATACATACAACTATCTACCATTTTTTTCATAGACACTTTTCTTTAAAGAGTATATACTTACTGTCTGTATTCCTTCTTTTCCCATTTTTATTTTTTGTTTGTTTAGTTTATGCACTCTGGCTTTATCTCTCACTGATCTACTTGGTCAACTTTTTTAGATTACCAATCATGGCTCCTTGTAGTAATAACAATGAACAAACTTTAGTGCTTGTTCTACTTGACTCCTTGGAAGGAAGTGATTGTACTAACCACTTTCTTCCATAATATTCTCTTTTCTGTGGATTAGACCAACTTCTGTAGCTTATCTTTCTGAGCTATCATTTTATTTATTTATTTTTCTTCTTTCTTATGTGTTAGTGTTCCCTGAATGCTGCAAGAGCTGTACCTCATTTCTTACCCAAGAATAATACCTGGATAATTTTACTCACAATCTTTTGTTAAAATGAGTTAATATCCATAGGGCATTTAGAGAAATGCCTAATACAGAGTAAGTGTTATAGAGCTAAAAAACAAAATGCGTCTTATCACCTGTGTGTTAATTAATCACAGGATATATCTCTACTTTCTCCAGGATTTTGCACATGAGCAAACTCAAGTTTCCAACAATGCGAAAGCCCTATGAACTGCATTGAGGAGAGATGGAAGCCCTGAATGTACTCATATTAACCCACATGCAAGTAACTTGGCACCATAGACTCAACAGGCTTAAAACTTACCTGAGCACTAAACCCCTTCCCTCAGCCTACTCTCTCTGTGGAATGCTGATTTCTCTGTGTAGAAACATACGATATGCGTTAGTTACCTGGTCTTTTGCATTATGAGGTGCTTAGAATTTCCATGCTTACAAAATAATACCCTCTATTAATTTGTAAATTAGGCTTCCAATATGAATGCTTCAGCACAAGTTGGCATATTAAAGGCAATTGTCATTTTCCAAATCAAGCCTTTAATATCTTAATCTAAAAACAATGATTTGTAAAGTATAGAGCATGAAGAACAAATCTAAATGAAGAATGTAGTCTTTTTCATTTGCTTATGTGAGGTTGAGGGGAGAATCACAGATGTAAATCTATCATGTTTATCATAATATTCAAGTCAATGTTGATATTTTTCTCTTTCACAGTAGTAAAACTCAAAGAATATGGTGTTCCAAGTTGAAAACCAATTGTATCTTTATACATATCTATTTCTCCCACTATAAAGTGCCTCAGAGAGGCCTTAAAGTGTCTGGGGCACTCAGTACATCCTTGATGTGTGAGGGAAAACTAGGAATAATAAATCTCATGGATTTAAAAGAGAAACAATTTCTAAAAGGGTAGTCAGTATTTTGATGAAAAGAAGACAATTAAGAAGTAATCAATGACTTTTGGTAGAGAAGCTTAAATTAAATGGTGGGATATGAAACTAGAGTAGGATAAATGAAAAGATAAATAGGAATTATGGTAAAGAGGTTATAACTAGGATAGGTTTGATGTTAATATGGTAAGCTAGATAATCCCAAAATTTGACTTAAAAAGCTCTCTATGACTTTTTACATCAAAGGTTGAATCCTTCCTTATGGTTGGGAGGGATTCTGCTGCACCCAGTCACTGAGAGTTCCAGGTGACATAGACTTCACCTATGTAACCACCCATTCTGTAGCTGTGACATACCTTACATTTCTGTATTGGAAAATTGCAACAAATAGCCTCCTTAATATTTGTAGCAAGAGGATGAAGCTGAAGAACCACAAATGAACTTTTCCTGCATCACTTTGGGAGGTTTTAGATTCCAGATCACTAGTTAAAACTACGGACGTGGCTCTGCCTTGCCGAATGATGGTTTAAGAGATTAAGAACAGATAATAGGATGTTTGGTGAGCACTAGTGTGATTGCCGTAGGTACCTAATTGCAGAAGAACTTGACAGAATTACATTTAGATTTAGCTCCTCATAATACATGACAAATCCAGAATAAAAATGGCTAGAAAAGTATGTTACAATGGCTAAAAAGACAGAGATTACAGTGTACAAGATGTGATTAAGTTTTGGCCTAGACATAGCTCGCTATTAATGTTTTTCTTCCTTTATTTCCCTTCCCTTCCTTTTCCTCCCTTTTCTCTCCCCTCCCCTCCCTTCCCTTCCTTTCCTTCTTTTTTATTTTTTTCTTGATTCATCTCTTCAATTTCTAGCTGCTAGTCTCCTAGGGTATTGTCATGATTGTCCTCATTTTCAATTTTTTTCTTAACATTTTGTCCTTCTTCCTGGGACTGGGTTAGCTTTCAATTACCAACCAATCCCTGGTGTTGGGTGTGCTAGAAATAGCCCCTAAGTTTGTATGGAGCAGCTACTTATCTGGCCCTGAGCACCATCTGGCCAATTATATGAAACACTTCATCTAAATGATTGTTAAGTTTGCCCCTTTCCTCTGATGTTATTTCAAGACTCCGAAATCTTATGCTGAGCCAAGATACATGATTGGATAAAGGAGGGTGAAATGATGTGACTGTCATTAACCAACTATAAATTGTTTCTCTAGCATGGTTGGGAATTGGGACTGACGAGGTTGGTTATCCCATGCCACTGTGTCTTACACACTAAATGATCTCAGGAATCTCTCCATCCCAGAAATGATGCCAGCTAGTGGAATACAGGTTCTCTTTTCTCCAGGACTCTCGAACTTCTTTCTTTCTCTTTAAATTAAATTTCCTCCGGACTATTGAATAAGGAAATGTTGTTAGACCCCATGATTTTCCAGGACCTTTTTCTCTTCTCTTTCTCTTTTTTAACAATCATCTAATGTCACCCAACAGCTTAGGATTTTGGAATAAAAAGCCAGAAAAATAGCCTACTTGTGCTTTCTGCCCTGCCACATATTTTCTCTAAGGTAATGAGAATCATTGAATTTGCAGAAATGTAAGAGAAGGTTTATGGAGGAATAAAAACAAAAACCATAAATACATATACCAAATTAGTATCAACTACAGGAACAATCCAGAAACTATGTATTTTCTGTTCCAACACATAAAAGATATCACTCATATCTACTCCACAGTCCTCTTCTTTTACCACTTTATACACATCAATTTATGATGTTATTTTCTATCCTTGTACTTCCTAATTTATATTCTGGTACATTCCCATGAATCAATGTCCAATTTTAAGTGAGGTCCTTCCCCTGAACATAGCCCTCCTGAGAAGAAATGACAGCTGAACATTACAGAGGGCTAGATGCCACATTTGTGTATGATTGTTCTGTCATAATGACACAAAGTTTTATCTTGTTTATCATCACTGAAACTAAATAATCTCTTTTCATATTAACAAATGCTAAGACCTATATTGAATAATCTATACATGCAATGTTGCATTTGCATTTTTTAAATTCAAGCCCAAGACTAACCATTTACCTCTATTGAATTAACTGACATTTAGTAATTTATTTTAACATCTTAGTATTTATATTTTTGAAAGTAGTGAGAATTCTAGGTTATCATACCTTGTGTGTTTTTCATGAAACAAAAATTCACCAATTTGGACTGTATTATTCTTCAAAGAATTTTTCATTAATATATCAGAAAAGAAACTACCAAAAATAGTTGTGAAAATCCATGGATTTGACTTAGTTCATTAGTTGAGTAGACACATATTTTAAATATACATTATTACTTATGTTTTCATCTTAAGGAATTTATGCTAATCTTCCATTACTTCCTTTCCTAAGGACCCATAGAAATAATGATCAGATTCTAGAATACTGTAGAATAAATGGTAAGGGTTATTAGCCTATAATTTTGAAATTTCTTTATATAAATAAGATGATTTATGTCAGTCTCAAGACTTAATGACCTCTTGCATTATCCATGAATGACTATTTTTATATATGCAGTGTATAATACTTTCCTAATATATAACAGTTATTCAGAAATTTTTCAGATGGAAGGAGAGTGAAAGAAGGAAATTATTTTCAAATAAATGAGTTGAAAGGAATCCTTCAAATAATGTGTTCTTTCTTCTTTCTGGGATTAAAAATATATAATTAGCAGAATACTTGAAAGATAGTCATATAGCCTCTGCTTAAAATTAAATAACAAAGAATATCTATATCATTTCCAAAGAACTTGGAATGTTTCCAAATAAAAGAGCAGTGTAACATTTTACTCCTCACTGATTTAGTTATACAAATGTCACTTTTCTATCACTAGCATTTATGTTTTCCTCATTTAAATGAATTTAAGACAGTTAAAAACTGTCTAACTTTTTCAATCAATGGCTTCAATTTTATGAGTATTGAAATGTGCAATTACAAAGGCACATAGACATACAGCCCTGGAACTTCTTCGACCAGAAAGTTCTTAGACCTGGAACTTCTTAGACGATATATATTTATAAAATAAATGAATGCAGAGTCTACAAATGGCTATTTAAGAAAATCAGTACTGTATACTCAAGCAAGTCACTTAATATTTTAATAATCCTGCTATTTTGCTGAAAAAGGAATATAAAAATAAATGTCATATAATTTTTCTGAAGTCTAAGTAGATGAAAGAACTTATACAGTTGTTTAAAAAGTTATTTTTCAGTATTTTTGTTATATTACCATTCTATATATTTCCTTTTTGATAGCCAAACTTCTTGAATGAATTGCCTAATTTTATCATCCTTTATATGTCAGTCTACTGAAATCTATAATTTTCTTCAAAATGATTTTGTTCAATTTCTTTGTAAGCTACTTATCTCTTAAATTCTGATATCCTTTAGATTCTTTTAGTCCCATTCTTGTTTCATTAAAAAAAGTAACTAAAAATAAAAATAAAATGTATCTTCTATATCCTCTGGCACACACTACCTCAAAGACACCTGAGTGGGGAAGTGAATATGTGAGGGTGGTTTGAGATCAAGACAGGATGTACGTCAAAGTCTTTAAGACTATCAGCCCTAGCCTACAGCCACATCTGGGTCCACATTCTGGTTAACTGTCTTCTTATTGTCCAATTATTAATTTCTGCAGTAGAGGTATTGATTTTTCAATACTTTTCTTTCCTCTGGAAATGTTGCTAGGTTCCTACATTGATACTTCATAATTTCCTTTCTGAAAAATTGGGAGACCTAAGAAATTTTCCTTAGGTTAAAATAGTTATGCTGGATGAAGCAGGAATAAGGTTCAGGAAGATGCAGCATGCTCCTAAGAGATAGGAGCTTGTAAGAAAGCCATTTGGTAGGACTAAGTACAGTGCATTTAGGAAACAGAAAGAAAACAGCAATGACAGCATGTAAAATAACAAGCATGTAGAAGAAATCAAGAAAAATACAGAAAAAACAGGTTTGAAGGACTTATAAGTATCAGTTTTAAAGTTAGTGTATTAGTTTGGTATCTCAATCAAATTATAGATAAGACACAGATGTTGATAATGGAATATTAGTACATAAAAATAGAGTGATATGAAGGAATTGGTTCAACATGGTGGTAGGGGCTGGCAAGTGTGAATTCTGCAGGGCAAGCTGGTAGGCTGGATCCAGGATAGAGCTGATGTTTTAGTTTTGAGGCAATCTAGGCACAGAATTCTTTTCACCTTCAAAGGATCTCATTTTTTTCTTAATCAGCCTTCAACTGTTTGAATGAGGCTCACCCATACTATGTAGTTAATCTCTTTATTCGGAGTCTAATTATTTAAATAAAATGTTAATCACATTTTAAAAACACCTCCACAGCAATATCTAGATTGTTGTTTGACCAATAATCTGGGTACCAGAGTCTCATAATAGGAATTGTTGGTCTATTCTTCCATATAAAAATAGCACCACAATTAGTAATGGAGAACAGGGGCTATAACATGATAAGACAGGTCTGCAATCTCAAATCTAAATCTTTGGGCTATATATGTTTAAGAACTCTGAGGAGGTGGTGATCTAGAGAGATAAATTGCATGGAAATGCATAAATATTCAAACTAAATGGGATAAATAAATTGCATTATGTCAGTTAAGATGAAGTTTCATTTCTAATGGGTTTTGGCAATAGATTTATAAAAGATGTACCAGATTAAGACCATAAAAAAAGCTACAATATTAGGTCAACTTTTTGTTTCCGTCTCTCTTTTCCCTTTAAATTGTGTTTCTTCTCTGCTCTGTCCCATATTATGAATCACAAATATTAAATTTTACATAGCCACTTCCCTACTCCTTTGAACTCTTGACACCAACTGACACTTGGCAACTAGGTCCCTTCTAACTACTGCCAACATATGTATTGCTTTGCCCAGTGGAGTTCTGGTTTACATGTGTGTACTCTTTTGCCCTCAGTCCATTATACTGTGACACCATTTCTAAGTCAAGCAATTAATCTAAGTATTTTTTCCAAGTAATGCCATTTTTTTCTAAGTGGATTTCTAGTTCTATTGATACATTAATTCATTTTCCTCCATTTTATAGAGTAGCTGGTAGTGGAGATAGAAATTAGATGTATATTTCTAATGTGAAACATGAAGGACCTAATTAGAATTTAAGGTGCTGCAGTTAAAAGGTAAAGAAATAATTTTCATTTTCAAAGTATTGAGCACAACCTGGGATTTGCCCCAGTGGAATGTCCCAAAGCTCTGTTTTAAACACAACCCCTTTTAAACATAACTCCAACAGATTCTTTCATAATCTTGGTGAACTTAACCTCCTCTAGCAGAGATGCTTTTATTGACCAAAAGAATAGTGTTTCTTCAGATACAACAAAATATCTCTACCAATAGTCTAACAGTAAAGGAGTACAGGAGTTGTAGGTCTATTCGTCTATTAGCAATAAAAGGAAATGTGTCTTAGTATATCAATTTGGAATTCTGAATGCAATTTTCAAATTTTTCAGCAAATAGTTTTCAGTGCCTATTTATATGCCAGATCCTATTCTAGGCATAGGGCTACTCTACTGCTCATGTACCACTTATGTTATAGTAGGGAGAAACAGACAATGAATTCTACACAGAATGAATATGTAAACTGCAAGAAGGTAATAAATGCAATACAAATTTTAAAAAGAGAGTAGAATATGTTATTCAGGGTACCAGCATAAATAAATGGCACACTCAGAAATATGATTAAGGAGAAATTAACAAATGGGCTATCATAAAAAGTGGACATGGTTATGGAAGCATATACGGACTAGCAAAACTGGAATGCCTTGAGCACATCCTGAACGGAAGTGGCAAGGGAAGAGAACCATAAAGCAGTGCATGGTGGGTGCTCTTCCCATGGGAATTTGCTTGCCCCACAGCTACTGTACTATTAAATAAAGAAATGCACCACGGCCAAACTAGGATTTAGGAAGAAAGGAACCACGAGGTAGGTGGAATAAAAGATCTCAGAAAAGAAAAAGAGAAAACATTTGAGGGAAGAGTGAGGAGAATTAGGGAGAATTTAGTTACAAAACAGTCATTTGAAGAGGGAGTTTCAATAATAATTAATAGAAATAACCATTCATAAATTTGTGTGTATCACTTTGTAGCTTTATTTTTCCTGAATTTTCCAATACACATTTTGAAATCTATACTTATTACCTATGTAAAATTAGATTGCTCTTATCAAAAAGTTGAAGATTTTTGCAAATAGCTAATAGACACTTCAGGGCTAAGTATAGTGATTTCTATTTAGCCCATTTTTATTTACTTTGAATATGAAAAGGGCCTGGTATACCCTAAGTGAATGACTTATCTGTTTTATATTATTGGTAAATGTGAGCAGTGCCATATCCTTTCTAAACATTGATTTCACAAATGTATTCTAGTAAATATGCTTAAGATAAACAATGATGTGGTAGTACAGCAATATTCGTGGAATTTATTTAAATATATAACTTAAACATAACCTCAATTACATAGAACAAAACTATGGCATATGAACAGTCATGGATTATTTCCAAAAGAAAAAGAAAGAAGGATTCTGCATTTTTAAAAATAAGTTCAGACATAAGAGGAAACATTTCATCTTGGAAAGAACATAAGGTTTAAATTTAGAAATATTTGTGTTGAAATCTGATATCAAGTATTAGCAGTGCAACTTTCAACCTGTTATGGATACATATTAAAAATCAAACTGACATCTCTTTAAATATTCTTGGAGAGAGACACAGCCTTAATCAAGGTGTTTCATTTTTTTCCAGCCTCTCTGATGAAAATATGTTTAATTGTTCACATGTATTCAGGGAATTGCTTTCAATAGGCCCCAAAGTATTTTATTGATTGAAAAGAATGTATCATTGTGAGGTACATGGCTTCATCATGTTATTATTTATTGATAAATATTTAATAATATTTGATTATTTTATTTACAATGATGAATATTTAATACTTGTTTTATTTACCTAATATTGATTTACATAAATTAATTATATTTTTCTCATCTAAAACCAAGAAACTGTCATTTTTTTTTTCCTTTTTATTTTTTTCTTAAGGTATTGAAATATACTCTTAGGAAGTTTTCACATGAAAACAATGTGGTTACTATATTCACCCATACTACTGAGTTCCCTCCCATACCCCATCGCAGTCACTGTCCATCAGTGCAGCAAGATACCACAGATCCACTATTTGCCTTCTCCCCTGTGATCCCCCACACCATGCATGAAAATTATAATACCCCTCAATTGCCTTCTTCCCTCCCTCCCTCCCCAACTGCTCTTTCACTCCCCTCACTGGTACTTGTCTTTCTCCACCTGGCTTATTTCACTGAGCATAATATCCTCAAGCTCCATCAATGTTGTTACAAAGAGTAAGATTTAGGGGAGACAAGATTAAAGATGGCAGCATGAGAAGTGAGACAGAGGCTTCCTCCTAAAACTGCATATAATATGAAAATATAATTAATACAACTAATCCTGAAAGAGCAACAGGAAAGAGGACTGTACCAAACTGAATACACCTGGAGAAAAGAATAAACCTCACAGAACAGGGTAATGTACCAAAGCCATGGCCCAGTGGGACCCAAGCCCTTCCCCCACCCCAGATCACAGGTGGGAGGAAGAGAAATGGAGCAGGGAGGGAATGGAGGCCTGACACTGCTGAATACCTACCTCCAGAGATCTGCTCTGGGAGAACAAATGTATATTTCATGGTGCTTTCATGATACTCTTGATATTAGGGGGTTGGAAAACTGAGACAGGCAGAATACCTGGAGAGACTGAGATTTCAGCTGCTTGTGGAAAGCAAGGATCCATATATGGCTGCTCTGGGACAAGGGAAAGGCAGGCAGTCTGAGAGACATCCTAGCAAGGAAGCCCTTAGCAAGAGGGCTGCTAAAGGGGCAAGGATTGCACAGAGCTTACTGCTCAGGAGAAAGGACAGGTGGACAAAATTGTCAAGGTGCACTCTACCCAGAAGGTTGGGAACTTTCATGATCTACAGGTGCTCCAGCTCCCTGGCTGGCTACACAGCTCGAAGGATCCCCTCCATGATATGCAGCCCACTGCACCTTTCTCCCGGCCAGCCCCACCTAGCTCACAAACCGGCAAAGCCTACTCTAGTATTAGGCCATGCAGAGGGAAGCCCCATCTACAACAACTATAAATGCAAAGCATAGAGAATTATACCTGTGTGCTCAGCCCACTGGTTCAGGCAGTGGAGACAGGCATAGCAGCCAAGAAGCAGGAAACAGCTCTATCCTCCCCCAAGGCACCAATACCACTCCTCTGCGATCCCTGACATTGCTTCAGAGGCTGAGCAGCTCCAGAGAGTAGAGCTTTGGGGTACTAGAGGGCACCATATACAAATATGAAACACCAAAGGGACCTGGTTCAAAGTAAAATTATGAATATAATAGCTAAGAAAGATTCAAATGAAATCGACCTCATGAATCTTCCTGAAAGGTATTTCAAAATAAAAATCATTAACATGCTCATGGAGGTACAGAAAAATATTCAATAACTCAGAAATGAATTCCAGTTGGAGATCCAATCATTATGGACCACAGTATCAGAAATGAAACATAAAATGAAAAGTTTTAAAAAATAGATTAGAAATGGTGGAGGAGATGATAAATGAAATAGAAATTAGAAAATAGCAATACAAAGAAACTAAGGCACAGAGAGAAAGATCTCTAAGAATGAAAAACTATTGATAGAACTGTGTGACCAATCCAAACAGAACAGTATTCATATTATAGGGGTACCAGAAGAAGAAGAGAGAGAAAAAGGGGTAGAAAGTGTCTTTGAGAAGGTAATTGCTGAAAAATTCCCTAATCTTGGGAAGGAGACAGTCTCTCAGGCCATGGAGGTGCACAGATCTCCCAAGATAAGAGACCCAAGAAAGACAACACCAAGACATATAATAATTAAAATGGCAAAGATAAATGATAATGACAGACTATTAAAAGCAGCCAGAAAGAGAAATAAGATCAAATAAAAGGGAAAGCCCATCAGGCTATCATCAGACTACTCAGCAGAAACACTACAGGCCAGAAGGGAGTGGCATGATGTATTTAATGCAATGAAGTGGAAGGGCCTTGAACCAAGAATACTTTATCTGGCAAGATAATCATTTACATTTGAAGGAGGGATTAAACAATTTCCAGATAAGCAAAAGCTGAGAGAATTTACCTCCCACAAACCTTCTCTACAGTGTATTTTGGAGGGACTGATATAGATGGAAGTGTTCCTAAGGTTTAATAGCTGTCACCAGAGGTAGTAAAACCAGTAAATAAAGTAAAACAGTTAATAACCAAGCAAATGCAAAATTAAATCAACTATCCCCAAAGTCAATCAAGGGATAGAAAAAGAGTACAAAATATGATACCTAATCTATAAAGAGTGGACTAGTAAGAAAAAGGAGAAAAAAAGAATCTTTAGATTGTGTTTGGAATAGCATATTAACTGAGTTAAGTTAGACTCTTAGAGAGTAATGAAGTTAACCTTGAACCTTTGGTAACCATGAATCTAAAGCCTGCAATGGCGATAAGTACATACCTATTGATAATCACTCTAAATGTAAATGGTCTGAATGCACCAACCAAAAGACATAGGGTCAGGGAATGGATAAAGAAACAAGACCCATCTATATGCTGCCTACAAGAGACTCACTTTAAAACCAAAGACATACACAGACTAAAAGTGAAGGGATGGAAAAAGATATTTCATGCAACTAATAGGGAGAAAAAAAGCAGGAGTTGCAGTACTAGTATCAGACAAAATAGACTTCAAAACAAAGAAAGTCACAAGAGACAAAGAAGGATTTACATAATGATAATGGAGTCAATCCAACAAGAAGATATAAGCATTATAAATATCTTTGCACCCAACACAGGAGCACCTACATATGTGAAACAAATATTAACAGAATTGAAAGAGGAAATAGAATGCAATGCATTCATTCTAGGAGACTTCAACACTCCACTCACTCCAAAGGACAAATCAACCAGACATAAAATAAGTAAGGACACAGAGGCACTGAACAACACATTAGAAAAGATGAACCTAACAGGTTTCTACACAACTCTCCACCCAAAAGCAGCAGAATACACATTCTTCTCAAGTGCACATGGAACATTTTCAAGAATAGATCATATACTAGGCAACAAAAAGAGCCTTAGTAAATTCAAAGATTGAAATTGTACCAACCAGCTTCTCATACCATAAGCATATGAAACTAGAAATAAATTATGCGAAGAAAATGAAAAATCCCACAAACACATGAAGTCTTCACCACATGCTCCTAAATAACCAATGGATCAATAACCAAATAAAAACAGAAATCAAGTAATATATGGAGACAAATGACAACAATAATTGAACACCACAAATTCTATGGGGCACAGCCAAGGCCGTGCTAAGAGGAAAGTATATTGCAGTACAGGCCTACCTCAGGAAAGAAGAACAATCCCATATTAACAGTCTAAATTAACAATTACTGAAACTAGTAAAAGAAGAAAAAATGAGGCCCAAGGTCAGTAGAAGGAGGGACATAGTAAAGATTAGAGCAAAATAAATAAAATTGAGAAGAATAAAACAATAGAAAGAATCAATGAAACAAGGCTGGTTTCCACAATGGTTTAACTAGGTTACATTCCCACCAGCAGTGTAGGAGGGTTCCCCTTTCTCTGCATCCTCTCTACCATTTGTTGTTCTTAGTCTTTTTGATGTTGACCATCCTAACTGGTGTGATGTGATATCTTATTGTGGTTTTAATTTGCATTTTTCTGATGAATAGCGATGTGCACTATCCTTTCATGTGCCTGTTGGCCATCTGAATTTCTTCTTTGGAGAAGTGTCTGTTCATATCCTCTGCCCATTTTGTAATAGGGTTATTTGATTTTTGATTGTTGAGGTGTGAGTGTTCTTTATATATTTTGGATGCTAACTCCTTGTCAGATATGTCATTCACAAATATATTCTCTCATACTGTAGGATGCCTTTTTGTTCTGCTGATGGTGTCCTTTGCTGTACAGAAGTTTTCCAGCTTGATGTAGTCCCATGTGTTCATTGTTGCTTTTGCTTCTGTTGCCCAAGAAGATGCACTCAGGAAAAAGTTGCTCATATTTATATTCAAGAGATTTTTCCCTGTGTTTTCTTCTAAGAGTTTTATGGTTTTATGACTTACATTCAGGGTTTCATCCTTTTCAATTTAACTTTTGTATATGGGGTTAAACAACAATCCAGTTTCATTCTCTTGCATGTAGCTTTCCAGTTTTGGCAATACCAGTTGTTGAAGAGGCTGTCATTTCCCCATTGTATGTCTATGGCTCTTTTCTTATATATTAATTGACTATATATGCTTGGGTTTATATCTGGACTCTCTAGTCTCTTCCATTGGTCTATGGTTCTGTTCTTGTGCCAGTACCAAATTGTCTTGATTACTATGGCTTTGTAGTAGAGCTTGAAGTCGGGGAGCATAATCCTCCATCTTTATTCTTCTTTCTCAGGATTCTTTGGCTATTTGGGGTCTTTTGTGGTTCCATATGAATTTAGAACTATTTGCTTTAGTTTGTTGAAGAATGCTGTTAGTATTTTGACAGGGATTGCATTGAATTTGTAGACTGTTTAAGGCAGGATGGCCAAGTTGACAATATTAATTCTTCCTTTCCATGAACACGGGATGTTTTTCCATTTATTTGTATCTTCTTTAATTTCTCTCATAAGTGTCTTGAAGTTTTCAGAGTATAGGTGTTTGACTTCCTTTGTTAGGTTTATTCCTAGGTGTTTTATTCTTTTTGATGCAATTGTGAATGGAATTGTTTTCCTGATTTCTGTTTCTGCTACTTCATCATTAGTGTGTAGAAATGCAACTGGTTTCTGTATATTAATTTTGTATCCTGCAACTTTGCTGAATTCAGATATTAGAATAATAGTTTTGAAGTGGATTCTTTATTTTTTTTATGTACAGTATGTCATCTGCAAACAATGACAGTTTAACTTCTTCCTTGCCAAAATGGATGCATTTTATTTCTTTGTGTTTTCTGATTGCCGTGGCTAGCACCTCCAGAACAATGTTGGATAAAAGTGGACAGAGTAGGTATCCTTGTTGTAGATCTTAAAGGAAAGGCTTTCAGCTTCTTACTATTAAGTGCAATGTTGGCTGTGGGTTTGTCATATGTGAGCTTTTTTATGTTGAGGTACTTGCCCTCTATACCCATTATGTTGAGAGTTTTTATAATGAATGGATGTCGAATTTTGTCAAATGCTTTTTCGGCATCTATGGAGATGATCATGTGGTTTTTGACCTTCTTTTTGTTGATGTGGTGGAGAATGTTAATGGATTTTTTAATGTACCATTCTTGCATCCCTGGAATAAATCCTAATTGATCAGGATGGATGATCTTTGTGATGTATTTTTGAATTGGGTTTGCTAATATTTTGTTGAGTATTTTTACATCTACATTCATCAGGGATATTGGTCTGTAGTTTTTTTTGTTTTTTTTTTGGAGTGGCTTTGCCTAATTTTGGTATTAGGGACATGCTGGACTCATAGAATGAGTTTGGAAGTATTACCTCCTCTTGTACTTTTTAGAAAACTTTAAGGAAGATGGGTATTATGACTACACTAAATGTTTGATAAAATTCATTGGTAAAGCCATCTGGTCCAGTGGTTTTGTCCTTAGATAGTTTTTTGATTACCAGTTCAATTTTGCTGCTGGTAATTGGTCTGTTCAGATTATTCTGTGTCTTTCTGGGTCAGGTTGGAAGGTTGTATTTTTCAAAAAGTTGTCCGTTTCTTCTAGGTTATCCCATTCTTTAGAATATAACTTCTCACAGTAATCTCTTATAATTCTTTTATTACTGTGGTGTCCATAGTGATTTTTCTTTCTCTTTCTGATTCTGTTTATATGTGTAGACTCTCTTTCTTAACTTGATAAGTCTGGCTACAGGTTCATTTATTTTTATTTATTTATTTATTTATTTTTTGAGAGGGCATCTCTCATATTTATTGATCAAATGGTTGTTAACAACAATAAAATTCAGTATAGGGGGGTCAATGCTCAATGTACAATCATTAATCCATCTCAAGCCTAATTCTCGTCAGTCTCCAATCTTCTGAAGCATAACAAACAAGTTCTTCCATGGTGAACAAATTCTTACATAGTGAATAAGTTCTTACATGGTGAACAGTACAAGGGCAGTCATCACAGAAACTTTCAGTTTTGATCACGCATTATGACCTATAAACAATCAGGTCAAATATGAATATTTGTTTGATTTTTGTACTTGATTTATATGTTGATCCCACATTTCTCCCTCTGTCATTATTATTATTATTTTTATTTTTAATAAAATGCTGAAGTGGTAGGTAGATGCAAGATAAAGGTAGAAAACATAGTTTAGTGCTGTAGGAGGGCAAATGTAGATGATCAGATGATCAGGTGTGTGCCTATGGACTAAGAATTAATCCAGGCTAGACAAGGGCAGCAAGACATCCACGGATGCAGAAGATTTCTCTCAAAGCAGAGGGGGTGAGGTTCTGAGCCTCACCTCTGTTGATCTCCAAATTCTCACCTGATGGCCCCCCTGCGACTGTGCCTGTCTTAGGTTGTTCCTCCCTTGAGGAATCTTACCCGTCTCTGGCTAACCAGTCATCTTCCGGGGCCATACAGGGAAATGTAAAGTTGGTAAGTGAGAGAGAAGCCATATTGTTTGAAAAGGTTAGCTTTTTACTTCTTTGCAGATTTGTGCCCTGTGGCTTCTATGCCCAGCACTTGTCTCAAGGTATCTTTACCACCTGGAGGAATTATGATACTCGGTAAATTCGATATGAGGCACGAATTCTATTTAAGGGTTGTAATTAGAAAGGAAGAAAAAAAGCTATAGATGTAGCATATGGAAGGAAACATGAGAGGATTGATTATTTCTTTGACATATCTTCTTGTAGAGTACCTTAAGTATGTATAGGTTTTAAACTACTAACTAATTTGCACACACATATTAACATAATAGGAATACGGTGGCATAAACAAAGCAAATCTATAATTACCATCCATCTCCAGTGAAACCAAGAAAACCATTTAGGCACCCTAGGCATTTGTGAAAATTTATCTATGATATGATGGATATTGTCCAATTGTACTTGAACAGTCTGAGAAAAATCAGACAAATTAAAGCAGCCCATTTCTGGGACCTGTTCACATCCCATATGTTCTTTTAACCGTAGATAGTCTATAGTCATGAGATTTTGGAGTGCTACAACTTGCACCCCTCCCAACTCCTGGTTGAGTTCCAACAGTACAGATCTGGTCAAATTCGTTGTCTCACTGTATGCACATGCCAGCCTAGACATCTCCCTCCTCATTCCTATGGCAAGTCCAAGAGATGGTGGGCTGGATGCAGCCACAGCCGCAGCATCGTCCGGATCCCTGTGGAGGCTTTTTGATGATCATCCCCCGGCACAAGTCCTCCAGAGAGTGCTGATGCCGGAAGCTCCTCCTCATATCATATCTTAGTTCATTTTCTGGGTAGCCAAGCTAGGCCTTGATCTTCTGCATAGAAACAAACAGACCCTTTGCCCACACTTTGACATGCCCTCTATACCACTGTGCAGAACTCATTGGAGGTCAGCACACAGTAACTGCTTTTTTTTTTTTTTTTAATTAAGAGAAAGGAATATTATTGTCGCGTGCCCTGTCCTCGCCGGCAAGAACAGCATGCAACAACAGCAGGATTCTTCTGCAGAAAGCTTTATTCTTCAGCTCTTTGTGAAACAAATGAGTTGGGCAGGACCCAGAGGGGAAGGAGAGGCTTGCTTATATAGTTCTCATGCTCTGACCTGGTTGGTGCGGCTCCATATGCCTTATTAGCATAACCATTTGGTGGGTCTCATTGGTCCTTATGCCAAGGCGCAATTAGCATGTAGTTTAGTGGTGTGGGATGATTTGTCATTAGGAAGTTCGGGGCCTTCCAGCTGCCCTGCATGGGGCGCTATTTTCTGAGCACGGCTGCCAACATCTCCCCCTTTTTTGTCTAACAGAAGCTCAAGGCGGAACTTGCCAGCAGAGGCGGAGACAGAGGCCTGACCTCCATCATACTTCCTGATGCCCCCTTTTTGGAGAGGGGTTCTGGGCATCTACCCCTATGCAGTCAGGCATGCCTCTCAGAGGGGTCCAAGACCTCTTGCAGTGCTTTGCCTCGCATCCTCTGGCTGGCGTTGGGACCGCTTGGTACAAAGGGTTTGGACCCTTTTTCTCAACCCTCTTGCACCATGAGCTTCTTAAAGAAAGCTGTGATTAAGCATTGAGGTACTCGGGCCTGGTGCAGTGCCACATGGGCTCAGGGTGCAAGAGCTACCTCAAGCTAAAGCTGAGCTTCCTTCTTAAGCATATTGAGCCACACTTGGGGAGAGGCGCCAATGTCTATCGCCATTAGGGCTTGAGCAAGGATCACCTTGTCCTTATGTTGATTGCGGAGTCTGCATAACAACCAGAGTAAGAGCATGAGACCTCCAAGCAGGAACACGCCCATCCCAGCCATGCCCGCCCACTCCTTGACGTGGGAGAGAGCTCTGAGGAACCAGGAAGAGAGTCCTTCTGCTACGGAGATATCTAGACGGGTGGAGTTGATGTGGATTATTTCTCGCCGCAGTTCTAGTGCTCCATCAAAGTCCTGGGACCAGTTTCCTGAAAGATACTGGGACAGGCCTCGTGACAGATTAGTGAAAGCATTTAATACTTCTGTTAGTGATCCTGGCTTGTTTGTGGCTCTGTAATATGGCTGCGGCTAGGCCCGCGTTGGTGAGTGGCCCTCCTATTTCTCTACAGGCTTTCAACCAAGCGTGTATCCCTTTCTGTTTCCAGGGTGTTATCGCCTGTCTGCATTCCTTGGTACATTGTTCAAATACTAATTGCTCCACTAGGGGCATTGCTTGTTCCTGATCTCCAAATATTCTGCCTGCGGCCTCCATCATACGAGCGACAAAGTCAGAAAATGGCTCGCTCAGCCCCTGAATAATTTTTGTCAAATTGCCTGATACTTCTCCTTTGTTGGTGAGGGCTTTCCATGCCTTGGCGGCGCACGTGTTTATTTGTGCATATACCTGTAAGGGGAAGGCGGTCTGGTCGGCTACCCACTGTCCTTGGCCCGTCAGCATATCATATGACCACGCAGGCTGTCCTTCGGCCGCGTTTGCGCGTGCCTGGGTCATGCTGATATCATGCCACAATGCCTTCCATTCTATGTATTGCCCCATACTAGAAAGGCATGCCTTAGTTACATATTGCCAGTCTGCGGGTGTCATGGCTGTCTCTGTTAATCTCTCAACTTGTGCTATGGTGTAGTTGGCACTGACTTCATAAGCCCGAACGGATTCTGCTAACTCCTTAACTTGTTTATGGCTCAGGGGCTGGTGAGAGCGTACACCGTTATCCTCAAATACAGGAAACATTTGTCTAATTGCCTGAAGAGTATCTGGGTGGCAAAAGGAGAGTGCGCCACTCACATAAGGTGGCGGGGCAAAGGGCGTCGGGGGACACCCTGCTTTCATTTTTTCCTTGGTCCGCTTTTCAACTTTGCTGGTTCCCTTACTTCTACACTCTGCGGTTTTATTTTCTTCCCCTTCCTCTGCGGATGCTAATTCCTCCTCAGATTCCCTGTTGGAGAGTTGGAGGTCCCTCAACTCTTTCCAGGGGTATTTACTATTTTCTCCGAGGCGATCGTCACTCGCTTCTCGGGGCTCTTTCGCTTTTGCCCTAGGCGGGCTTTCTCCCTCACTCTGAGGTTTCTTTACCTTCGTTTTTGTGGCCTTTTTTCGGCCGCGCGCGCTCTCTGTTTCCCGTTCCGTTTCTGACATGCTCTCTTGGATATCTGTCAATGCTCTCTGACCTTCTTTTATTACCTTTTCACATCTCTCATCTTGCAGACAAGCTCTAATCAGTTTCCAGAGGGGCCTGGTGCCTCCCCTCAGGCTACCCTCCTCCTCCTCTCTATCAAGATCTTTCCCCAGTTTGTCCCAGCTCGGGATTGAGAGGGACCCTGAACAAATGAACCAGGGGGCCACACGGTCTATCTCCTTCACAAAAGATCCTAAGACTTTGCTGGAGACCTTCAAGTTTCGCTCTTTGAGAGCTGTCTGCAGCGCCGTGACTAATGACGGTGCATTCCCCATGGTGCCTCCTTATTTACAGAGAACCATCAACCATTATCCTAAAAAGCAGGGGCCTCTCGGAACTTACCCCTCCGGGCTTTCTTCTGACCTGCAGTTCTGAATCCTCTCCAGATGTCTGAAGGGTCCTCCCTGTGCCGGTGATGTTCTGGTTCCCGGGATTCGGCACCACTTGTCGCGTGCCCTGTCCTCGCCGGCAAGAACAGCATGCAACAACAGCAGGATTCTTCTGCAGAAAGCTTTATTCTTCAGCTCTTTGTGAAACAAATGAGTTGGGCAGGACCCAGAGGGGAAGGAGAGGCTTGCTTATATAGTTCTCATGCTCTGACCTGGTTGGTGCGGCTCCATATGCCTTATTAGCATAACCATTTGGTGGGTCTCATTGGTCCTTATGCCAAGGCGCAATTAGCATGTAGTTTAGTGGTGTGGGATGATTTGTCATTAGGAAGTTCGGGGCCTTCCAGCTGCCCTGCATGGGGCGCTATTTTCTGAGCACGGCTGCCAACATATTATCAGAAAAGAGTATCTCCATAGCTGATCATCTGACACCCTTTAAGTGATCAACATTAAGGATATTTAAAGCATGCGTTGATCTTTGATTTACCAACAGTTTTATCCTATCAAGGAGTAATCCCCCTTTTCTTTCTTTCTTTCTTTCTTTCTTTCTTTCTTTCTTTCTTTCTTTCTTTCTTTCTTTCTTTCTTTCTTTCTTTCTTTCTTTCTTTCTTTCTTTCATTCTTTCTTTTTTCTTTCTTTCTTTTTTTAAATTTTTAATCAACACTTACATGAAGAATACTATGTTTACTATGCTCTCCCCTATATCAGGTCCCTCCTAACAACCACTTTACGGTTACTGTCCATCAGCTTGGCAAAATGTTGTAGAGTCACTACTTGTCTTCTCTGTGTTGTGCAGCCCCCCTCTGCTTTCTCCCTTCCTCCCATGCATGCTAATCTTAATAACCCCCTTCTTCTTGCCCCCCTTATCCCTCCCTGCCCACCCATCCTCCCCAGTTCCTTTCCCTTTGGTACCTGTTAGTCCATTTTGGGGTTCTGTAATTCTGCTGCTGTTTTGTTCCTTCAGTTTTTCCTTTGTTCCTATACTCCTCAGATGAGTGAAATCATTTGGTATTTCTCTTTCTCCGCTTGGCTTATTTCACTGAGCATAATACTCTCCAGCTCCATCCATGTTGCTGCAAATGGTTGGATTTTTCCACTTCTTATGGCTGAGTAGTATTCCATTGTGTATATGAACCACATCTTCTTTATCCATTCATCTACCGATGGACATTTAGGTTGCTTCCAATTCTTGGCTATTGTAAATAGTGCTGCAATAAACATAGGGGTGCATCTGTCTTTCTCAAACTTGATTGCTGCGTTCTTAGAGTAAATTCCTAGGAGTGGAATTCCTGGGTCAAATGGTAGGTCTGTTTTGAGCATTTTGATGCACCTCCATACTGCTTTCCACAATGGTTGAACTAATTTACATTCCCACCAGCAGTGTAGGAGGGTTCCCCTTTCTCCACAGCCTCTCCAACATTTGTTCTTGTTTGTCTTTTGAATGGCAGCCATCCTGACTGGTGTGAGGTGATACCTCATTGTAGTTTTAATTTACATTTCTCTGATAATTAGTGATGTGGAGCATCTTTTCATGTGTCTCTTGGCCATCTGTAATTCTTTTTTAGAGAACTGTCTGTTCAGTTCCTCTGCCCATTTTTTAATTGGGTTATTTGGTTTTTGTTTGTTGAGGTGTGTGAGGTCTTTATATATTATGGACGTCAAGCCTTTATCGGATCTGTCATTTTCAAATATATTCTCCCATACTGTAGGGTTCTTTTTTGTTCTATTGATGGTGTCTTTCGCTGTACAGAAGCTTTTCAGCTTAATGTAGTCCCACTTGCTCATTTTTGCTTTTGTTTTCCTTGCCCGGGGAGATATGTTCAAGAAGAGATCACTCATGTTTATGTCTAAGAGGTTTTTGCCTATGTTTTTTTCCAAGAGTTTAATGGTTTCATGACTTACATTCAGGTCTTTGATCCATTTTGAGTTTACCTTTGTATATGGGGTTAGACAATGGTCCAGTTTCATTCTCCTACATGTAGCTGTCCAGTTTTGCCAGCACCATCTGTTGAAGAGACTGTCATTTTGCCATTGTATGTCCATGGCTCCTTTATCAAATATTAATTGACCATATTTGTTTGGGTTAATTTCTGGAGTCTCTAATCTGTTCCAGTGGCCTGTGGCTCTGTTCTTGTGCCAGTACCAAATTGTCTTGATTACTATGGCTTTGTAGTAGAGCTTGAAGTTGGGGAGTGAGATCCCCCCTACTTTATTCTTCTTTTTCAGGATTGCTTTGGCTATTCGGGGTCTTTGGTGTTTCCATATGAATTTTTGAATTATTTCTTCCAATTCATTGAAGAATGTTGCTGGTAATTTGAGAGGGATTGCATCAAATCTGTATATTGCTTTGGGCAGGATGGCCATTTTGATGATATTGATTCTTCCTAGTCATGAGCATGGGATGAGTTTCCATTTATTAGTGTCCCCTTTAATTTCTCTTAAGAGTGACTTGTAGTTTTCAGAGTATAAGTCTTTCACTTCATTGGTTAGGTTTATTCCTAGGTATTTTATTCTTTTTGATGCAATGGTGAATGGAATTGTTTTCCTGATTTCTCTTTCTATTGATTCATTGTTAGTGTATAGGAAAGCTACAGATTTCTGTGTCTTAATTTTGTATCCTGCAACTTTGCTGTATTCCGATATCAGTTCTAGTAGCTTTGGAGTGGAGTCTTTAGGGTTTTTTATGTACAGTATCATATCATCTGCAAATAGTGACAGTTTAACTTCTTCTTAACCAATCTGGATTCCTTGTATTTGTTTCTTTTGTCTAATTGCCATGGCTAGGACCTCCAGTACTATGTTAAATAACAGTGGGGAGAGTGGGCATCCCTGTCTGGTTCAAAATCTCAGAGGAAATGCTTTCAGCATCTTGCTGTTCATTATGATTTTGGCTGTGGGTTTATCATATATGGCCTTTATTATGTTGAGGCACTTGCCCTCTATTCCCATTTTGCTGAGAGTTTTTATCATGAATCGATATTGAATTTTGTCAAATGCTTTTTCAGCATCTATGGAGGTGATCATATGGTTTTTGTCTTTCTTTTTGTTGATGTGGTGGATGATGTTGAGGAATTTTTGAATGTTGTACCATCCTTGCATCCCTGGGATGAACCCCACTTGGTCATGGTGTATGATCCTTTTGATATACTGTTGAATTCTGTTTGCTAATATTTTATTGAGTATTTTTGCATCTACATTCATCAGTGATATTAGTCTGTAATTTTCTTTGATGGGGTCTTTGCCTGGTTTTGTTATTAGGGTGATGTTGGCTTCATAGAATGAGTTTGGGAGTATTCCCTCCTCTTCTATTTTTTGGAAAGCTTTAAGGAGAATGGTTATTTTACTTCTCTGTGAGTCTGATAAAATTCGGAGGTAAATCTGTCCGGCCGTGGGGTTTTGTTCTTGGGTACTTTTTTGATTACCGTTTCAGTTTGTTTGCTTGTAATTGGTTTCTTTAACTTTTGTGTTTCTTCCTTGGTCAGTCTTGGGAGGTTGTATTTTTCTAGGAAGTTGTCCATTTCTTCTAGGTTTTCCAGCTTGTTGGCATATAGCTTTTCATAGTAGTCTGTAATAATTCTTTCTATTTCTGTGGAGTCTAGTGATTTTTCCATTCTCATTTCTGATTATGTTGATTTGTGTTGATTCTCTTTTTCTCTTAATAAGTTGGGCTAGAGGCTTATCTATTTTGTTTATTTTCTCGAAGAACCAGCTCTTGGTTTCGTTGATTTTTGCTATTGTTTTATTCTTCTCAATTTTGTTTATTTCTTCTCTGATCTTTTTTATGTCCCTCCTTCTGCTGACTTTAGGCCTCATTTGTTCTTCTTTTTCCAGTTTTGATAATTGTGATGTTAGACTATTCATTTGGGTTTGTTCTTCCTTGTTCAAGTGTGCCTGGATTGCTATATACTTTCCTCTTAAGACTGCTTTTGCTGCGTCCCACAGAAGTTGGGGCTTAGTGTTGTTGTTGTCATTTGTTTCTATATATTCCTTGATGTCTATTTTGATTTGTTCATTGATCCATTGATTATTTAGTAGCATGTTGTTAAGCCTCCATGTGTTGTGAGCCTTTTTGTTTTCTTTGTAGAATTTATTTCTACTTCAATACCTTTGTGGTGTGAAAAATTGGTTAGTAGAATTTCAATATTTTGGAATTTACTGAGTCTCTTTTTGTGAGCTAGTATGTGGTCTATTGTGGAGAATGTTCCATGTGCACTTGAGAAGAATGTATATCCTATTTTGCTTTTGGATGTAGAGTTCTATAGATGTCTATTAGGTCCATCTGTTCTAGTGTTTTGCTCAGTGCCTGTGTGTCCTTACTTATTTTCTGCCCGGTGGATCTATCCTTTGGGGTGAGTGGTGTGTTGAAGTCTCCTAGAATGAATGCATTGCAGTCTATTTCCCTCTTTAGTTCTGTTAGTATTTGCTTCACATATGCTGGTGCTCCTGTATTGGGTGCATATATATTTAGAATGGTTATATCCTCTTGTTGGACTGAGCCCTTTATCATTATGTAGTATCCTTCTTTATCTCTTGTTACTTTCTTTGTTTTGAAGTCTATTTTGTCTGATATTAGTACTGCAACCCCTGCTTTCTTCTCACTGTTGTTTGCCTGAAATATGTTTTTCCATCCCTTGACTTTTAGTCTATGCTTGTCTTTGGGTTTAAGGTGAGTTTCCTGTAAGCAGCATATAGATGGGTCTTGCTTTTTTATCCATTCTATTACTCTGTGTCTTTTGATTGGTGCATTAAGTCCATTTACATTTAGGGTGTCTATTGAGAGATATGTACTTATTGCCATTGCAGGCTTTAGATTCGTGGTTACCAAAGGTTCAAGGTTAGCTTCTTTAGTATCTTACTGCCTAACTTAGCTCGCTTATTGAGCTGTTATATACACTGTCTGGGGATTCTTTTCTTCTCTCCCTTCTTATTCCTCCTCCTCCATTCTTCATATGTTGTGTGTTTTGTTCTGTCCTCTTTTTAGGGGTGCTCCCATCTAGAGCAGTCCCTGTAGGATGCCCTGTAGAGGTGGTTTGTGGGAAGCAAATTCCCTCAGCTTTTGCTTGTCTGGGAATTGTTTAATCCCACCATCATATTTAAATGATAGTCGTGCTGGATACAGTATCCTTGGTTCAAGGCCCTTCTGTTTCATTGCATTATGTATATCATGCCATTCTCTTCTGGCCTGTAGGGTTTCTGTCAAGAAGTCTGATGTTAGCCTGATGGGTTTTCCTTTATAGGTGACCTTTTTCTCTCTAGCTGCCTTTAAAACTCTTTCCTTGTCCTTGATCCTTGCCATTTTAATTACTATGTGTCTTGGTGTTGTCCTCCTTGGATCCTTTCTGTTGGGGGTTCTGTGTAATTCCATGGTCTGTTCGATTATTTCCTCCCCCAGTTTGGGGAAGTTTTCAGCAATTATTTCTTCAAAGAGACTTTCCATCCCTTTTCCTCTTTCTTCTTCTTCTGGTACCCCATCATACAAATATTATTCCTTTTGGCTTGGTCACATAGTTCTCTTAGTGTTGTTTCATTCCTGGAGATCCTTTTATCTCTCTCTATGTCAGCTTCTATACGTTCCTGTTCTCTGGCTTCTAGTCCATCAATTGCCTCTTGCCTCTTATCCATTCTGCTTATAAATCGTTCCAGGGATTGTTTCACTTCTGTGATCTCCTTCCTGACATCTGTGATCCCCCTTTGGACTTCATCCCACTGCTCTTGCATTTTTCTCTGCATCTCATCCCATTGCTCTTGCATTTTTCTCTGCATCTCTGTCAGCATGTTCATGATTTTTATTTTGAATTATTTTTCAGGAGGACTGGTTAGGTCTGTCTCCTTCTCAGGTGTTGTCTCTGTGATCTTTGTCTGCCTGTAGTCTTGCCTTTTCATGGTGATAGAGATAGTTTGCAGAGCTGGTACAAGTGACGGCTGGAAGAGCTTCCCTTCTTGTTGGTTTGTGGCCTTCCTCTCCTGGGAGAATAGCGACCTCTAGTGGCTTGTGCTGGGCAGCTGTGTGCATACAGGGCTTCTGCTTCCTGCCCTATTGCTATGGGGTTTATCTCCGCTGTTGCTGTGGGCGTGGCCTGGCTTGGGCTGCTCCTCCAAAATGGTGGAGCCCCGTTGGAGGGTGAGCGGCCGGGAGGCTATTTATCTCCGTAAGGGGCCTCTGTGCTCCCTGCTGCCCAGGGGCTTAGAGTGCCCAGAGATCCCCAGATTCCCTGCCTCTTGTCTACGTGACCTGTCCTGCCCCTTTAAGACTTCCAAAAAGCACTCTCCAAACCAAAACAACAACAGCAACAATGAGAGAGGGAACAGAAAAAAAAAAAAAGAAAAGGTAAAAACACACGATTTTTTTTTGTCCTCAGGCGCTGGTCCCAGGCACCCGCACACTGGTCTTGCTGCCCTGTCTCCCTAGCACCAGGGTCCCTGTCCCTTCAACGCTTCCCAAAAGCACCCGCCCACTGGTCCCGCAGGGAAAAACGTGCGATATTCTTTGTCCTCAGGCACCAGTCCCAGGCACGCTCTCACCAGTCCCGCCGCCTTGCCTCCCTAGCACCGGGGTCCCTGTCCCTTTAAGGCTTCCAAAAAGCACTCGCCAAAAAGAGGAATAAAAAGGGGAAAAACGCGCAATTTCCTCCGTCCTCAGGTGCTGGTCTCAGGCACCTGCCCACCGGTCCCACAGGGAAAAACGCGCGATATTCTTTGTCCTCAGGCGCCAGTCCCAGGCACCCACTCACCAGTCCTGCTGCTCTGCCTCCCTAGCACCAGGGTACCTGTCCCTTTAAGGCTTCCAAAAAGCGCTCGCCAAAAAGAGAAAAAAAAACAAAGGGGAAAAACGTGCCATTTCCTCCGTCCTCAGGCGCCGGTCTCAGGCACCCGCCCACCAGTCCTGCAGGGAAAAATGCGGGATATTCTTTGTCCTCAGGTGCCAGTCCCAGGCACCCGCTCACCGGTCCTGCCACCCTGCCTCCCTAGCAACGGGGTCCCTGTCCCTTTAAGGCTTCCAAAAAGCACTCGCCAAAAAAAAAACCGCTCCGGTTTCTTTCCACCCGCCGGGAGCCGGGGGGAGGGGTGCTCGGGTCCCGCCAGGCCAGGGCTTGTATCTTACCCCCTTCACAAGGCGCTGGGTTCTTGCAGGTGTGGATGTGGTCTGGATGTTGTCCTGTGTCCTGCGGTCTCTATTTTAGGAAGATTTTTCTTTGTTATATTTTCATAGCTCTGTGTGTTTTGGGGAGGAGATTTCCACTGCTCTACTCATGCCATCCTGGCTCCACCCCAGGTTCATTTATTTTATTTATTTTCTCAAGGAACCAGCTCCTGCTTTCATTGATACTTTCTATTGTTTTATTCTTGATTTTTCTTGTTTATGCTCCAATCTTTATTATGTCCCTCCTTCTATGGACTTTGGGCCTCATTTGTTCTTCTTTTTCTAGTTCCTTTAATTGTGAGTTTAGACTGTTAATATGAGATTGTTCTTTCCTGAGGTAGGCCTGTATTGCAACATACTTCTCTCTTAGCACAGCCTTCACTACATCCCACAGATTTTGTAGTGTTGAATTATTGTTGTCATTTGTCTCCATCTTTGCTTGATCTCTGTTTTGATTTGGTCATTGCTCCATTGGTTATTTAGGACAATGTTGTTAAGCCTCCATGTGTTTGTTGGATTTTTCATTTTCTTTGCATAATTTATTTCTAGTTTCATACTTTTGTGGTCTGAGAAGCTGGTTAGTACCATTTCAATCTCTTTGAATTTACTGAGGCTCTTTTTGTGGCCTAGTGTATGACTATGATCTATTCTTGAAAATGTTCCATGTGCACTTGAGAAGAATGGGTATTCTGTTGTTTGGTGTAGAGTTCTGTAGATATGTCAGGTCCATCTGTTCTAATGTGTTGTTCAATGCCTCTGTCTCCTTACTTATTTTCTGTCTGGTTGATCTGTCCTTCAGAATGAGTGGAGTGTTGAAGTCTCCTAGAATGAATGCATTGCATTCTATTTCCCCTTCTAACTCAGTTAGTATTTGTTTCACATATGTAGGTGCTCCTGTGTTGGGAGCATATATATTTATAATGGCTATATCTGCTTCTTCTACTGACTCCATTATCATTATGTAAATCCTTCTTTGTCTCTTGTGACTTTCTTTTTTCTGAAGTCTATTTTGTCTGACACAAGTACTGCAACTCCTGCTTTTTTTCTCCCTATTAGTTGCATGAAATATCTTTTTCAATCCCTTCACTTTTAATCTGTGTTTGTCTTTGGGTTTAAAGTGAGTCTCTTGTAGGCAGCATATAGATGGGTCTTGTTTCTTTATCCATTCCCTGATCTTATGTCTTTTGATTGGTGCATTCAGACCATTTACATTTTGGGTGATTATCAATAGGTATGTGCTTATTGCCATTGCCGGCTTTAGATTCATGGTTACTGAAGGTTCAAGAGTAACTTCCTTAGTATCTGAGAGTCTAACTTAACTTAGTATGCTATTACAAACACAGTTGAAAGGCTCTTTTTTTTTCTTTTTTTCTCCTCCTTTTTCTTCCTCCTCCATTCTTGATATATTAGGTATCATATTCTGTACTCTTTGTCTATCCTTTGACTGACTTTGGGGATAGTTGATTTAATTTTATATTTTCTAAGTAATTAATTGTTCTACTTTCTTTACTGTGGTTTTATTAGCTTTGTTGACAGCTACTTACTCTTGGAAACACTTTCATTTATAGCAGTCCCTCCAAAACACACTGTAGAGATGGTTTGTGGGAGGTAAATTCTCTCAGTTTTTGCTTATCTGGAAATTGTTTAATCCCTCCTTTAAATTTAAATTATAACCATGCCAGTAGAGTATTCTTGGTTCGAGTCCCTTCTGCTTCATTGCATTAAATATATCATGCCACTCCCTTCTAGCCTTTAGTGTTTCTGCTGAGAAGTCTGATAATAGCCTCATGAGTGTTCCTTTGTATTTGATCTTTTTTCTCTCACTGGCTGCTTTTAATAGTCCTTCTCCTTGATCTTTGCCATTGTAATTATTATATGTCTTGGTGTTGTCTTCCTTGGGTCCCTTGTCTTGGGAGATCTGTGCACCTCCATGACCTGAGAGACTATCTCCTTCCCCAGATTGGGGAATTTTTCAGCAATTACCTCCTTAAAGGCACCTCTATCCCTTTTTCTCACTATACTTGTTCTGGTAGCCCTATAATATGAATATTATTCCATTTGGATTGTTCACACTTTTCTCTCAATATTCTTTCATTTCTAGAGATCCTTTTTTCTCTGAGTGCCTCAGCTTCTTTGTGTTCCTCTTCTCTAATTTCTATTCCATTTATCATCTCCTCCACCATATCTAATCTGCTTTAAAACCCTCCATTGTGTTCCGTAATGATTGAATCTCTGTCATAAATTTGTTCCTGTGTTCTTGAGTATATTTCTGTTCCTCCATGAACATGTTTATTATTTTTATTTTGAAATCTCTTTCATGAAGATTGATGAGTTCAGTTTCACTTGACACTTTTTCTCATGTTTGTGGGATTTTGGGTTGAACCAGGTTCCTTTGATGTTTCATATCTGTATGTGGAGCCCTGTAGTGCCCAGAAACTCTACTCTCTGGAGTTGATCAGCCCCTGGCATAGTGTTGGTGGTGGCAAGGGAGCGGTACTGATTCCTGGGGAGAGGAAAGAGCTGTTTCTTGCTTTCTGGCTGATATGCATGTATCTACTGCCAGAACCAGTGATCTGAACTCACAGGTGTAAGCCTCTATGCTTCATGTTTCTGGCTGCTGTAGGTGGGGCTTCCTCCTAGCTGGCCTGACATCAGGGCAGAGGTTGCCGGTTTGCTTGCCAGGTGAGGGCTGGATGGGAGGAAGGTGCCGCAGGCTGCATATCACTTTGTGGGACCTTGGAGCTTCCTACCCAGACAGTAAGATGGAGCACCTGAAGCTCCTGAAAATTCCCAGTCTGCTGGGGAGAGCGTATCTGGACTATTTTGTCTACCTGTCCTTTCTCCTGAGCAGTAAGCTCTATACAACTCTTCCCCCTTTAGCAGTCCTCTCACTGTTAGGAAGTCTCTCAGACTACCTGCCTTTCTTTTGTCCCAGAGCAGCTGTTCCACATGCAGCTGGAATCTCAGTCTCTTCAGGTATTCCACCTGTCTTAGTTTTCCAACCCTACTAATTACTAGAGCACCATGCAATATAGGTTCGTGCCTCCAGAGCAGATCTCCAGGTGGAGGTGTTCAGCAGTTCCACACCTCTACTCCCTCCCTGCTCCATTTCTCTTCCTCCTGCTGGTGATTTGGGGTAGGGGAAGGGCTTGGGTCTCACCAGATCATGTCTTTGGCATGTTTTCCTGTTCCATGAGGTCTGTTTTTTTCTCCAGGTGTTCGCAGTCTGGAGCAGCCTTCTTTCCTGTTGCTCTTTCAGGATTAATTGTATTAATTATATTTTTGTATTATATGTGGTTTGGGGGAAGGCCTCTGTCTCACCTCTCATGCCACCATCTTTAATCCTAAGACCTCAGAAACTATCTTTGTATCTCAAAAGTAGCTTATTTAAATCCATCAAACCTATTTAAGTTTATCAACCACAAAACCATTTTACTGATATGAAAACAATGCTTTCAAATATGAAACCATTCCCTCCAATGTTATACAACTGTGTGCTATCAATGAATTTTTTAAATTCAATTCTGCCTTACTTAGAAGATGGAACTCTTGAAATTCACTATAATGTCTCCTTGGAGATGGCCTACTGGATTTCACTAGATAAAGAACACATAGCATGACTAAATATAATTTTTTAAATTCTGTATTTATCGAATAAATTTGATCTATGACATTGTGTAAGTTTAAGGTATATAGCATGTTACTTCCACATATTTATATATTGTAATATGATTGCTAATGTGGCAATATTTATCACATTACATTATTATAGTATAATATTATTTTCTATTATAGTATGCATTGGGTTTCTATGGCTTTTAATACTCATTGTAGGTTTTGTAACCTTAAATACTATCTCTCTTACTCCTCCCAACCCCCAGTACCCACCATTTTTATCTTGCTCAGTATAATGTGATAAAGGTCCATCCATATGGTCACAAATGGGAAAATATCTTCCTTTCTCATGGCTGAATAATATTCCATCATGTATGTATCACATCTTATTTTATCCATTAATCCATTGATGGGCATTTGGGTTCTTTCCACAGCTTGGCTATTATGACTAATGCTGTGATAAAATGAAAGTACATACATCTTGTCAAAACCCTGTTTTCGTTTCCTTTGGGTTCATACCAAAAGTGGAATTAATGAATGGTGTGATAAGTTTTTTAAAAAATTTTGAGGAAGCTCCATATTATTTTCTGTGGTGATTGCACTGATTTACATCCCTATCTACAATGTATAGGAGTTCTTTTTTCTCCATATCCTTGTCAACACTTTTTATTTCTTGTATTTTGGATGGTGGCCATTCTAACAGGTGTGAGGTATCATTTCATGTGGTTTTGATCTGTATTTCCTTGATGATTAGTAATGTTGAGCATCTTTTCATGTGTGTGTTGGCCATTTTGATATCCTCTTTGAAGAAACATGTATTTAATTCTGCCAATTTTTAAAGTAGGTTTTTTTGTTTTGTTATTGAATTGACTGAGTTCTTCATATAGTTTAGATATTAACCCATTATTCAATATATGGTTTGTAAAAATTTGCTCCCATTCTGGAGGTTGTCTCTTTTTTTGTTAATTTTTTCCTTTACTGTGCAAAGGCTTTTGAAATTGATGTAGTCTCATTTGTTGATTTTTTTCTTTTGTTGTTTGTGCTTTTGGTGTCATGTCTAAAAAATTTTTATCAAGACAAATATCAATGAACTTCTTTCCTGTGTTTTCGTCTAGAAGTTTTATAGTATCAGGTCTTATGTTTAAGTATTTGATCTATTTCAAGTTAATTTTTATGAGTGGTCTGAGATACAGGTCCAATTTTATTGTTTGTTATGCGTTTCTCCAGTTTTCCCAGCACTACTGTTGAAGAGACTATCCTTTCCTCATTGTTAATCTTGGCTTCCTTATCAAAATGTTGACTACATATTACAGTGTTTAGATCGGGATCTTTATTTTGTTCCATTGGTGGATATGTCTGTTTTTATTCCAATGCCATACTGGTTTCATTATTCTGACTTTATAGTATAGTTTACAATCCAGAAGCATGATACCTCCAACTTTGTTTTTGTATTTTTTCTCTTTTCCAATTGCTTGGGCTATTCAGAGTCTTTCTTGGTTCCATGCAAATTGTATAATTGTTTCTTCTACTTCTGCAAAAAATTCATTGGTATTTTGATAGGTACTGCATTAAATCTGCAGGTGGCTTTAGGTAATATGGCCATTTTAATAATTTAATTCTTCTGATCTATGAATGTAAGTGTCTTTTCATTTATTTGTTTCTTCAATTTCACTCAGCAAAGTTTTATAGTTTTCATTGTACGATCTTTCATTTACTTGGATAAATTTATTCCTACATATTTTATTGTTTTTAATGCTAATGTGAATGGAATTTTTGTTAGATGCTACATAAGTAGTGTAAAGGAATGCATTTAATTTCTGTATGTTGATTTTGTATCCTGTTACTCTGCTGAAATAGTTCATTAATTCCAACAGTTGTTGACTGACTCTTTAAGGTTGTCTGTATAAATAATCATAACATCAGCAAATGATGACAACTTTATTTTTCTTTTCCAATTTGAATATATTTTATTTCTTTGTCTTGTGTAATTGTCTAGCTAGGACTTCTAGTACTACATTGAATAGGAATGGTAAGAGTGGGTGTCCTTATCTTGTTTCTGATTTTAGAGGAAACACTTTCATTTTATCTCCATTGAGTATAATGTTAGCTGTGGGTTTGTCATATCAGGCCTTTATTATGTTGAGATATATTCCTTCTATAACCAGTCTATTAGTGATTTGTTTCATGAAAGGATGTTGTGTTTGTCAGATGTTTTTTATGCATTTATTGAGATGATTATGTGATTTTTATCTTTTATTTTATTGATGTGATATATTATATTTGTTGATTTGCATATGTCAAATAATCCTTGTATCCCAGGGGTAGATCATAGTTGGTCACCGTGTATAAACCTTTTAGTATGTTCTTGAATTTGTCTTGCTAATATTTTGTTGAGAAGTTTGCATCTGTGTTCATCAGGTATGTTGATCTCTAGTTTTCTTTTCTTGTGACACCCTTATCTAGTTTTGGTATCAAGACAATACTGGCTTTGTAGAATGAGTTTGAAAGTGTTCCCTCTTCCTCAATGTTTTGGAGGAATTTGAGGAGGATTGGTGTTAATTCTTTAAATATCATGTAGAATTCACTAGTGAAGCTGTCTGGTCCTAGAGTTTTCTTTGTTGGGAGGTTTTTGATTACTGAATCAATCTCTTGACTTGTTATTAGCCTGTTCAAATTTTCCATTTCATCCTGATTCAGCCTCAGTGAGTTTTGTGTTTCGGCATTTGTGTAGCCATTTCTTCTGTTATGTAATTTGTTGGCATAGCATTTTTCATAAAAGTCTCTTATTCTTAGTCTCTTGTAGAATTCTCTGTATTTTTTAGTACCAGTTGTAATGTCTCTTTCATTTCGAATTGTATTTATTTGAGTTTTCTCTCCTCTTATTTTAGTCTAGATAAAGGTTTATCAGTTACATTTAAATTTTCAAAGAACCAGCTTTTAGTTTTATTGATCCCTTCTATTGTTTTCCTGGTTTCTATTTTTTTTATCTCTGCTTTGATCCTTACTTCTTTCCTTCTGCTAACTTAGGGCTTAATTTATTATTTTTATAGTTGCTTGAGGTATAAAGTTGGGTTGTTTATTTGAGAGCTTTCTAACTTTGTAATATATGTGTTTATTGGTAGAAACTTTCCCCTCAGACTGCTTTTACTGCATCCACATTTGATATGTTGTTTTCACTTTAATTTGTTTTCAGATAATTATTTATTTTTCCTTTTGATTTTGTCTTTGACTCAGTCATTTAGAAGTATCTTGTTTAGTTTCCACATATTTGTAGATCTCACTTTCTTCTTTTTGATTTCTAGTTTCATACCATTGTGACCAGAGAAGATAATTGGTATGATTTCAATCTTTTAAATTTACTAAGATTCATTTTGTGGCTTATCATATGATCTATCCTGCAGAATATTCCTTGTATTCTTGAGAAGAATGTGTGTGCTGTTGGGTGGAATGTTTGTATGTCTATTAAGTCAATTTTTTCTAGCGTGGTTCATGTTGATTTTCTATCTGGATGATCTATCCATTGCTTTTGAATGGTATTGAAGTCCTCTATAATTAATATATTGTCTATTTCTCCTTTAAGATCTGGTATTAATTGCTTAATATAGCTCAGTGCTTGGGTGTTGGGAACATATATTTATAATTTTATGTCTTCTTGATGTTTTTACCTCTTTATCACTATATAATGAACTTCTTTGCCTCTTGTTACTATTTTTGAATTTAAGTCTATTTTGTTTGATGTAAGTAGACAAAGAATGGATATGTCCACCTTCTTTTCATTTCCATTTGCTTGGAATGTCATTTTCTATCCAGTCACTTTAAGTCTGTATGTGTCTTTAAAGTGGAAATACATCTCCTATAGGAAGCCATGTAGTGAGATCTTATTTTTTTGTTTTGTTTTGTTTTTTTAGCTATGCAGTCACTCTGTGCCTTTTGATGGGTGATTTCAATTTAGACTTAGAGTATAAATTTACATTTAGGGTGATCTAATTCGGGAGGGGAAATATTTTCCCAGCCTGGGGCAAAATACCTTCGAAACCAAAATTAGTCAATGGGAGAAACCCCTTTATTGCTTATAAGCAGTCATCCACTTCTGCTCACTTGGGTCTCTCGTGACCTGGCTGCAAAAAGGGACCCCACCCAACCTCTCCAGTCCACATATGCCCTTGTTCCTCCTTATAATTACCTATTGATATGAAAATGCATTAAAGCCAGGCAAGAGATTCTGGAAATATTGCAATTTTACCCACAGGTGATTATTGATATGTAAAGATTTACTACTGCCAAGTTATCTTTTGCCTTCTGGTTATTTTGTCTCTCCATTGTCTCTTTTTCTCTCTGTTTTTGTCTATCTTTGTAAGTTTGTGATTTTCTGTGGTGATTTGTACAGTTTCCTCTTCTTTTTACATTTTGTGTCTCTGGTCTGTATTTTTTTTTTTTTTTTTGGTGATTACTATGAGCTTTACATAAACTTCCCATACATAAAATGGTCCTTTTAATGCTGACAGCAATTTTTTTCACATATAAAGTTTCCTTCCTTTTACTCTTTCCTTTTACTTTTTTTATGTCACCAATGATCTCTTTTTATGCTGTGATTTCATTACAAGTTGTAGTAGCTATAGTTATTTTTAATGTTCTTTTCTTTTAACTTTTATGCTATAGTTGTGTTTTACATACTATTCTAAAAAAAAAAGTCACAGTGTTTAATTCTGTTTATCACCTTAATTGGAGTTTTATGTATGTTTGTCTTTTCATTTCAGCTTGAAGAACTCCTTTCAACATTTCTTCTAAGGCAGGTCTAGTGGTGGTGAACTCCTTCAGCTTTGTTCGTTTGTTTGAAAGATAACTTTCCCAGATAGAGTATTCTTGGCTGGTAGTTTTTAATCTTTCAGTATTTGGATATGTCTTTCTACTCTGTCCTGGCTTGTAGAGTTTCTTCTGAGAAATCTGCTCATATTCTTGGGTGGGGGTTGGGGGGAGGATACTTTGTAGGTTATTGTCTTTTATGCCTTGGCTCTTTAAAATTCTTTCTTTATCAATGAACTTATAGTAATTTCATTATATCTTGGAGGAGATTTTCTTACACTGAGATGATAGGTTGTTCTGTTAGCTTTGTGACCTGTATATCCAGTTTCTTGCCCATGTTTGGAGAGTTCTCAGCTATTATTTCTTTAAATACGTGCTCTTCTTTCTTCCTCAGTCTCCATCTGGGCTACCTGTTATTCTTATGTCAGCTTTCTAATGGAGTCAGTAAGTCAGGTCTCATTAAGTTTCTTCACTTTTTAAAAATCTTAGTTCTCTCTCCTCTTCCACCTGAATCACTTCTGTATTTCTATCCTAAAACTTGTTAATTCTCTCTTCTATATTATCTTCAATATTTCTAGTGCATTCCTCAACTCATTTATTCATTTCTTCAGCTCTAGAATTTCTGTCCGGCTCTTTTTTTAGAATTTCAATCTCTTTAGTAAAGTATACATTCTCTTCATTAATTTTATTCCTGAGATCCTTGTATTGCCTTTCTGAGTATTCTTACAGCTTGTTGAATTCGTTCATAACACTATTTTAAGTTCTTTATCATTTAGCTTGCAGTATTCTATGTCTTTGGGTTGGTTGCTGGGAAATTGTACTTTTGTGTTATCATGTTACCATGATTTTTATGTAGTTTAATGTAAAGTGTCTCTGTAGCCACAATTGAAGTAGCAGAGATCTTCCTTACTTAGGCAAGGCTTTGTTTTGATTCTAACAGTTCAACAGGTTGGTTGTTAGGAGACTTCCTTTGGTTTTCCAGAAGGTGGTGCTACAGCACAAGTTTTTTTTTTTTCTCTTATGAGAGCTGACCCACCAGTAACGTTGGGAGCAGGTGCATAAAAACAAAATAAAATGATGCTTGTAGAGTGGTGTAGGACATATGTACTTAGCACGTGGGGCTTTGGATATATCCATGGCCTGGTAGGGGTATCCTCAAGTAGGGGGCTCCCGGAGATCTGTGGGCAGACCTCTTGCCCGTGCGGGCAGGCAGCAGGAGACACTTTTCTTCAGTTATGTTTCTCTGCCTACTTCCCTTTCCTTTCCTTCCCCCAGTCACTGTGGTCCCTTAAGAGAGAGAAAATGGCCCCTTCAGCTGCAGACCACATGGCTGGGCAGAATCCCACTTGCTGCCTTCACGCTCCACCTTTTCTTCCAGAAAGGCTGCCTCGGTGCCGGACTGCTGTTGCCTCACTGCCACTCCCCTCACTCTGCCGCCTCCTTTGTGGTCCGGTCCACCCACTCCTCGGTGCAGAGATAGATGGTCTCTCATGTGTCTGAGTATCCTGTGCTGTGGCACTTCTTGTTTTCTTTTTCATTACAGATGTCTGCTTAGGTGTAAATCAAAGGAGACAGAAAAAGAAACAAGTCACACATTATGATGCTGACCTAAACATTTCTGAAAATTGAGGTTTAAAATCCAATAAACAATTAGATTGACTTCTTATTAAGTACAGCAAATTAAACATATGTATTTGCCCCAATATCTTCCACAATTTTGCTAAAATGACAGAAAAGTGTGTGTGTAAATAATCCATCTTTAAGTACAAATTTATAATAAAGGAATCTCTATAGGAACAGAGTTTTAGAAATTGAAAAGCTCATGGGATAGTCGAAACTGAGATAACAAATTTGAGAAATATAATACTTGAGTTACAGTAAGAAAAGCATAAAACTAACATGATTTCCACTGCAGAAGCCATCAAAACCTCAGAAATTGGTAACTCTAAATTTGGGAGCAGAGATGGCTTGAAAGCAAAAAAGATACGTTGACTTGTTGGGCTCATATTTTAAAAATGGGTAGATCTTCAGAGTCTTCCTTTACCTAGCAGAAAAACTGAAAACTTGGGTTTTGAGAAGGTGATTCAGAGGTATCTGTACACCAGGAATATCTAAGTTCAGGAATACAGTACTAAAAACAAAATAAGTCGAAAACTCACATAGTGACAGACATGCCCAGGTGCTTTCCCTCTTATACCTCTCTCTTTCTCTTTTTTTTAAATTTAAGGAACTTTTTAATATTTTTTTAGAGGCAGTCCATTCTAAATTAATAACAACGATTTAGAACAATAATATGAAATGAGACAGGACTCACCTCTAAAGGAAAAAAGAGAGTTGGATTCATTGTCACCATCAAAAGAAACACAGATTCATTATACAGAGCGGGAGCCTGGTGTTTACAAGGGAGAGGTCCATTGCACCCTCACAGTGAGCTTGGTGAAATAATAATGTGGGAAAATCAGTTTGAGGTTAATATTTTAAAAAGTAAGCTTTACAGATGTATTCTATGCATTTAATCACATAAAATTACTTCTACCTAGAACTAAAGCTGGACTTCATTTGGCAGCAAAAAACAAAAAAAATCTACATTTTGAAGTTGGAGAAAAGTCCTTTCAAAACTAAATGTTGTATTGTTCTATGCTAAAGTGTTATCAACGTAAGTGCAGAGGAAATTTTATTCAAGATATAGCAAATTAAAGTTTTTTTTTGTTGACTCCTCCTTAAACAAAGATTTGTCTGACTTCAAAAGAAGAGCAATAACACTGGGCTTTGGAAATTGACTGGAGAGGGCATGTAAACGTGCCCTTCAAGGATCAATACCTCAACTGGTAATGAGAAGTAGAGTCTATTTCAAGAAGTCAAATAACAAAAATCATAGATTAGGAGTTCTATTATATTTAAACTTTCAAACTAAAACAGGAGGACTAAAGAATTCATAAGAGAATGAGAGAGAGTAAAAGGTATTTAATAAATCACCCTGTGATTTTATCTACAACCCATAACAGTCATGTTACAAAGACTAAATTAAGATCTAGGTTTCTCATCTTATTTTGAAGGTGTTTCCAGGGGAAGAGGCTGTGGCAGTCAATTTTCCTTTTAAAAGAATCACATAGGCAAATGCTCATATGCCAGGAAGCTTAAATATCTTTCTGGATAAAACAGTCCTTGAGGCAAGAAAAATCAAACAAAAATCTGTCTTGAGTTTTGATGAGTCTTGATCTTTTAAAGTTTTATTTCTTGAGCTTAAGCAAGGTTTTGTGAAGTCTGCTTTATATTTAGGATTATTTTAACTATAAGCAATGTATCTTATGCCATAAGTGCCATTTAATTTTTTACATTAATTTGCTTGTCTTTTTATAATATGAATCAGATGGAGGATTAGATTGTGCCATTATTTTTCTTGAGTCTGGAATTTCTTTTTTGGATTTTAAGCCATGGACTGTTCAGTTCTAGATACATTTCTCCCACAATTTTTCATTAGTTTCTAAATATGATAAAACATTTAAATCAGTTAGGGATTATTATAGGATTATGTAGGATATAGGTGTTCAACATAAATGTCAGTGATCCATGCTGTTGAAAGAAAGAGGATCCCCTTTTCTAATTTTGGGATTGTATAATTATATTTCTTAAAATGTCTATTTAGGCAGCTTTCTGTCTCATTCCCAATAAGAATGTAAGCACACACACACATGCCCTCCATAAATACATACACAGAGTTTAAGTATATGGTAAACTTACAAAAAGATAATTGAAGAGTTATTAACCATTTATAGATACTGTATCTATGACTACTGCACACATACCACTTTGTTACGAATCCCTTTAACCTAAAATAATAATGTCAACTAGCAAACCAATGATTATTTTCCAGACTTATGAATTCAAGTTCAGGAGATTGTGGGGTAAATGGAAGTTTTCACCCAGACTGTCCAGAATTTCCAGCCTGTCCTTAGTCCATTTACATACCATAGCCGTTTACCACAGTAGAGCCTCCAGTCGATCTGGGGCAAGGGGTGGAGAGAAAACAGCCGTTCTCTCCTCCTCTCCATTCCTGGTACCTAATTGGTCTGGCCCTTACCAGTCACCAAGGACCTGCCCATGAAGTTCCTGTCAGAAAGGGCGGGCAATGGGGCAAAGTGCTAGCTGCTGCTGGAGAGGATGAACAGAGCTGGGCCTGGCAAGCCAACTCAAGCAAGCTGGGAGCAGTAAAACCTTTGGCCCAACCTGCCCTTCCCCTTGTCTTCCTTTGGTTTCACCAGATTCATAGGGAACTTGCCCTGGGAGGGGAACCCTTTACCCTTGGAGCTACAGAGATAATCTCATTTTAATTTTTGCATGCCAAACTGGTTTGTGATGAGAATAACAGACTTACCAATTTTTGAAATTAAAGTTATTGTTGTGGTCTTAGTATATTTGTTTTTTGTCTATAAGTTTCTTCCTACATAATTCATAATAGTGCTATTTTATTTATTCCTTAATAAACGATTCAATACTTTTGTATCTTTATCTTATTTAATCTTAACAACCATATAAGCTATTATTTAAATTAGTTCAGGAAAACATGGTTAAGAAACAGGTCCAGTAACATACACAATATAAGATTTTGAAGATGCCAAGACCAGGCCCTTTGACATCATACCCAGAAAGTATTGCTTTTGTTATACAGACAATTGTGCTTCAAAATTTAAAGTTAAGCATGAGAAATTCATTCCCTGCCCTACATTTAGCTTTCAGTACTCTTGGGTAGAAAAACAAGCAAAATGATTCTTTTTTATTTTTACCTGTATGCAGTGTTGCAAGATTCCCTTCCTCCCTTAGTAAGTACCTAACCCCTAACAAAACTGGAGACAGTTGATGACTGTCCCTCTGGAGACATTTAGGGAATACTATGGATTCCAGCCATAGTATTTCCTGTCGCCATTGTGTGGCAGACTAAAAGCCAACTTCTGAATGGTGATTGGATCCATTACCACAGTCATTAAGTGCAACCCCTTTCTCTCCTCCCCACTTGCTCTTAGGTTTTCCCACTTGCCTTTGAATCTTTTCTTTGAATTGTTTCCTGGAGAGTCTGTGACTTGCAACATTCCCTGAAGCATCTTTCCTACGGTGTTTGTTGATGCTTGATGCTTGACATGGAGGGGAGGAAGGCTAATGCTGTTCCTCTTATTAAGTTTCACTGTTAGGCAAGAACTGTATAGCTGGGTCTTTGGGGTCTAGACTTCACAAGTCTAGTATATCTGCTTTCTTTCAGATATAGCTCTGAGTTTAACAGTATTCTTGCCCCTCCTTTTCATGTACATTTTCTTTCTCTCTTGTGTATCTCCACCAGTTCCTTCAAGATGGAGCTTTTATCACTCCTCCACCTGAAGATTAAGACATTTGTTTTGTAGGAGAGAGAAGGGAGATAGGCTTGAGTGTACTTGTTTTTTTTACAGTGGCTGCCATTCTTTTCTCTCAGCTGTAGTAATTTGCCAGTTAATTCAATCTACAGTTACTGCTTCCCAGAAACTAAGGGCTTTTTTCAGTAGAAGAGATGAGAGAAATAATTCTTGATGGAGTCCAAAAGTGGCTTGCCCATCTTCCCCACCAGGTACCTTTTCTCTCTGTGGATGTGTGGGTTCCTGGAGGAAAATCCTGCATGAGGTTGTAAATCCTTTATGTCTACAGCTCCAGGGTCTTGATGTTCTCATGCTGAACTAAGCTATTTGTTAGAATATGTAGTGAATATTCTTATTGGCTTATAAGGATGAGTCAGCCTTCCCTATCCCCTGCCATCTTCCTGTCCATCTCCCATCCATGCTAATCAAATATTTAGGTCCTATTTTTTTCCTTCAAGTTCCTCTCAGATTAACTGTTTGGCCTGATACCTTACTTCTTTAACAGGTTTAGGACAATCACTAATTTATAGCTGCTCTGATTCTTTCTTATTTTAAGTGTAGGAGCATTCTTGCCCCTTTCTCAGTCTCCAATATGAAACTGCAAGTCCCAAATTGACCTTTTTTTTTACTGTTTTAAATTTATGCTTAATTTTCTTAGCTTTTCTTATTTCTGTATACAACTATATTTCTCACTACATTTGCCACAGAATCAATTTTCCATTGAAGTCCTCATATTTTTATTTTTATTTTTATGTGTTTTGTTTTATTCTTGTATTTATTGCATCATATCTTCTCATAGTTTTCACGTATTTTTCCTGTGTATATCTTTCCTACACAGTAGCAACTAAAAAAACTTCTATTCTTGACAAGATTCTTGAACCCTGTCTTCCATACGTAGTGGCAGTATTTTTCTTGTAAATTTTTCTTCTTAGTCATGCATTTCTGTTGTTCACTTCCTCACTTATTTATACCTTAAGATATCCTCACTTCTTTTTTGAACCAGGCAAAATCCAGGGAAGCTACAGCTGTTATCCCTTCTAAACACAGTTCCCCATCCCACTGTTGCAAATAAAAGGTAATTGCATTGCTTTTGAACTCCTGATGCCTTTGCTGAGGTCAGCCAGTAATGGACCTTTTCAATATTCTGTGTGCTTCTACTTCTCACTTTCTTGTCCATAGTTTCTGCCTGATTTTGATGCTTTGGAAAACTCACATATTTTGGAGTATTTAAAACATTTTTGTTTCCAAATAGTTATCTAAGTATATGTTAATATATGTACACAAATGTATGCATATATTTATTTTTCATGATAAAACAAAAAAGATTTACACATTGCATATCCATTAACTATACATACTGTGACTTAAATGTATGTTGTATCATAAACTTAAAGTCTAGTGTTATTTGCCATTAACAACAGACACAAAATATACTTTGGATGACTATATACACCCTTGTAATATGGATGTGACTTTATCTATGTGGAAGAGATTACATATGGATCATTTTATATACCTATGTCTAGCATTTTATGATATTTAACATCTGTCTTGCTAATGGGTTTCAGCCCCGTGCAAGTTCACTACGGATTCAATGTGACCAAAGAAATGACACTAGAACATTCTTGGGGTGAAAGGGTTATATGCAACTTTATTTCCATGGTGGCAGGTCAGTCACTAGAATCCTGTTCACACAGAACGAGTCTGCATGCAGCAAGCTGGTCTCTGACCCTGGGCCTCTCTGCTCGCATAGCAGTCCCAGTCTCTGTCCTCAGCCCTGTCACCACTCCAGCCTCTGCTCTGCTATCCTGCAGCCTTGCAGCCATGCCACTGTGTTGCCCAGAGCACTGGGCGGAGCTCTTTATATAGAGTCAATAACAATGTATTGCCCAAACATATGTAGTGAGCTAGCCAACCAGGGCCAGGTGAGAATTCTGGCCACAGGAACCTTCATTTTATTCACAACATCAAGCAAAGTAATGAGAAATGACTATTTTAATTTAAATAAGATGTGTTTAAAATGTTTGGACCTAGATAGTAAAGGGAAATTAATCATTTCAATGTTGTTATATTTATTAGTAAATATTTCTTACTGTTGATCTATTTCATCAACTTCTAATGCTAAACAACTTCTAATGCTAAACAATCCTTAATATGAACCAGTAGTGAAATGTTACCTTGAGTTGTGAGTAATATATTCATCCTCACTTTATTTACAGGAAACTTTCAGGATGTAATCTTACTTATTAGGTTGCTTCAGATTAAAACTTGGCTCACGGGTTTATGATTTTATGCATATTTTATTCACCAATTATTTAAATTCATACATCTGACTTTGATTTAGAGATCAATAAAGTGAAACTTCATGGCTTTAGTAGATTTTTAGTATTCTCTAGATAGGACCTGGTTTGTGGAAAACACAATTTTGTAAGTATTTAGGTTTTAATGTCGGTATATTGAAGTAAAAGTGCCTCTAAAATCTATTCATACTTCTAAACATCAAAATTTATCACTGAGCATATGTGGAGGGTAGTTTTATTTTTTCTCTCAAGTCAGCATTGGCAGCATATTAGATTTTTGTAATGGCATAATTAAACAGATTATTTTCTCAGTTTTGCATTTTGACTATTCCTAAATACACTAACTTCAAATAAGATATTTAAAGATATGATCACAGGTATATATTGAGTTTTTACAAAACTCATAATGGTCCAAAAGCATAAAAATAAAACACATTGCTGTATTATATATAATATGATTTTTTATAAGTAGAATATATCATGTTAATATGTACTTTCTTTTACAGTATTATAGAAGTCATATATATGTGATTATTTATAGCCACGTTTTTCAAGAGGCTCACATTTATATTGCCAGAAAAAAAAAACATGTTTCTTGCCTTTCCTTATCATTTGGAATGCACTCTCCTGTAAATATTTTTCCCACTGTATCATATCCCTAGCCTTTCCTTATCCTTCTATGCCTGGTACAGGTGGGTCTTTGGCTTCAGGTGGAAAATAGATGCAGTGCAGCATTCTCTTGTAGCCAACCAAATCCTTGGAGCAAAAAAATTTCCCAGGTTGTTGGTAACTGTTGCCTTGCTATCTCAAGATTTGCCCTAAGGATGCCATAGCATAAATACAACTTGTAAAGAAAGTAACAGTAATACGAACATTTATTTCTACTTTGAGCCGTGTGTTTTCAGATCCAGTAGAAACTTACATTGATTTCATTTCAGTGTTAAGCTCATTGATCTTGTGAGTATAGAAAAATAAAATGATGTTTCCTTATTTTTTGGAGTTTGCTATAATGAAACATGGGGTAAACATGGGGGATATAAGTGAGGCATAAGAAACCCTAATATATTACTGAGATTGCCAATCACCATAATGCCCCCCACTTCTTGATAGCAATCAATTTAGAATTGGCCCCTGCTTTCATAATGCCCCCTAAATTAATCTGTAGAAAGCAAAATCCCACTTATTCTTCCAGATGCATTGCTCCTAAAGTTCCCCTTAGATTCTTTCTACCTTATTTCAGGCAGGTAAAGAAATCTTACTATTTACTTTATCTAGATAAAAGTGTTTTTGATGGTCTTTGCTGGTGAGTTTCAACAGTGCTGGAGCTTCCACTGAGTTTTTGTTGAAACCCTTATTGCCACAATCTAAAACCTTTAACTTAGAAGTAGTGTGCTCACTTTGTCTAACCCTACTAGAGGCAAACTTGCCAATGACAGTGAGAGTAGTTAATACTGAATCTGTGCTCCAAATAGTTCATTAAGCCCTTCAAGAGTAAAAAAAAAATTTGTTTCTACCTTAAGAATGAAGGAACCAGAACTCTAATCTTGTTGGAATTGTGAAGGATCCAAATGATGTTTAAAACAGGTATAGTGACAACCTCTCTCATCAAAATTTTGCATCAGAGATGAAATCAAAGTTTGCTTCTTCCCGTCTTGTAAAGGGAGCACAGTGAGTCTCTTATATGGACCTGTAAGTCTCCCCAGGTTTGTCTGTAGTGGGTTTACTCTAATTTCCTTTTTTTTTCCTTCTCTTCTTTCCCCTTCACTTAGGAAATTAATTTATCATAAGTATGTACACATTCTAGGAATATTTGCTGCAGACAAATAAATCTAACACAAAAGGGGGCAAATTATAACATAATGTTTCTGACATTCTAATGGTGTGAGGTTTCGTCATAGGCTTTTACCAAAACTGTAATATGCTGAAGGTTTATACACATTTGAAATTAGGAAATTCAAGAATTTTAAATAGAAAACACTTCTCTGTTCTTTAATTTTGTTGGTTCTTTTAAGAAAGGAGCTCTGCAACACATAAATAATTAAATAATTAAGTTGCTACACTATTGGCCTCATTGACAGCATCACACAGTAAAAGGGAAAGCAGAAACTCACAGTTTTAAAACATGACTAAATATTCTTTACAATTTGATTTTTAAATAGAGAAATTTCTAAATTATATCAGAAAAAAGTTTATGTAATATTTCTATTAAAATGAACATTTGTGTATCTTAAATGGTTTTAAGATTTTAATTTTTATAAAAGTACAAAAATATTTTTATATAGTACAGGACAACAGTATTTCAGTTTGTACATAATTAATATTCCTATTTAACTTTTTGAATTTCTTACATTAGTTTTAAAAATCAGAAAAATTGTAATTGATTCTACGAGTTGTTTAAAACTGCAAAAACATGAAATTGTCTATTCAAAGAAATGATAATACTGGAAGTCTTGTACAGAAGTTTAATCTTCTGAAATTTTTAATCTTACAGATCATAAAGACTTAATGTGCGTACTTTATGCTGCAATTTCCAGATCTTTAATTAGCTTTAAGACTTTAAAGTAGTATAATTTATAGATAATAATGTTGTATTTATGTACAATATAATTTTAATATACTGTGCTGTTTTAATGTATCCTAGAGAAGTCATCAGTTAAAATGTTAAAGAAGGATGCATCAGGACAATTGGCTTATATTAATGTCAATGCTCTCTTCTAAAAAAATGTAAAATAATGTATGTAACAATACAATGTATATTTATGCAATATCATAGATATGTTTGTTTATTCAAAGAAACATTTTTATCTTTCAAGGAAAAATTTCAATTAATACCAGGAATTTTTTTAAAAAGGATTAAAGGTGAGTTTGAAGGTATATACATCAAATAAACTTTATTATCTTCCTGTAAAATGAACACAAGTAATGAGATCGATGAGAACAATGAAAAATGTTAAAATGGCAGAAGTAGTTAAACGTGTTGGTGCTTATAAGAAAGAAAAGTGTAAGATCTTGATTGTACATATTAACTTAGATATATAGAAAAGAATAAAACTAAATTTAAAATTTTCTTTATTTTAAAATGACTAAATATTCTGTGTCCAGTTGTCCTTTTATCACCAAAATATTCTGTTGTTTTGTTATGCTTTTAATGTAATCTTAAATCATTTTAAATATGTTATTGCTTAAGAAAAATACTGTTTGAAATATAATTGAGACTCATTGCTGTATTCTTAAAAAATTGTCTCTAACTTTGTTTTATAAACTTAAGACTTAGTTCCTGAGAATATAAGAAGACATTTTCTTCTCTGAAAATTTCTATTAATTTTCTCTTTCCCTAACTAAAGCACCAAATTCAGAATAAAAAATCTATTAAAGTTATCTTTACACCGAAAAGACACCAAAAAACTCCCTTTAGGAACCTAAACAGCAATTGAGTAATATGAGGATTTGATCTTTCATGTTATAAAAGGAAAGAAAACAAGAATAATTTTGTTTATAAATCTCTAAATTTTGATTAACTTACATATATTTTGAGAACTCATTTGTTTACCAAACTTTGCAGTCAAAACAAAATGTAACAAAGCAAAGAAGAATTTTGGCCTACCTGGGTTGTTGTTTTTTTAACATATTAATATGGAAATGCTTTGATGATAGTGTATTTTTCAGGTAAAACAATATACCCATGTTCATTTACAGAAAGACACAAATATTAGCAACAAATTAATTAGAAAAACAAAGTCCATCTCTAGGGTTCTACACTTCATAATAGACTTATGAACTAAAGGCCTAGAGATTTATTAATGTCTTCCATGTTCATATTATATTCTTACCCTCAGAATAATTAATGAAGAAATATATTTGTTGTATGTTGAAACACAATGGAATATTCCATCTACTACTGTCTATACTGGTCAATATAAAAAAAGAAAATCTAGAACTATCCAGTGTTATCCTCAACAAGTACTTGACTGTCTTCTCTTGACAAGGAAACACACTACACAATCCCAAATTAGTAGGTAGGAGGGTATTTTCATAGCATCCTCAGAGAAGTATTGCACTTGAAAAACATTGGAAAACGTCTCATCGGTAATATTAATTGATTATCATGGCAGTAAAACTTCAAGAGATTGATTTTTGAATGCTTATTTCCTGCTAAAACAACAGTGCTTGATACCAGCCATAAAAATTAGCAATTCTGCAATATTAGTGTTGGATTCTCCCAGAGGAGGCCGCCGCCCCAAATCACTCACGGAAGGCGTCTCTTGATGCAACAAGCAAGAGGAATTTATTCAGGAACCAGCTAGCTGGGGTCCAAGTGTCAGCCCAACGCAGCACATCTCAACAAGGACCCCGAGCACTCAAAGCCAAGGGTTTATATAGCATTTTCAAAACACTTAACTCATAGTAATTTTCCGCAGCTGCACATTATTCTTGCAAGACATACATCCTGGGGTTAGGTGAGAGCAAGATAAGACCACTCCTCAATTGTCAGGGAGGTTCTGCACGATAAGCTTGGTATGTAAGATTAGCTGACCAAGGTTAGCTGACTAAAGGCCACAGCTGCCCACCACCTGGTGTTCATGATTAACTTGTTTTTCAAGGCCTTACCCAGTTCCAGTTTTTCTTTCTAAGTCACATACTCAGAAAATGGCTTATAGGCTCTTAAGATGGCTATGCTTATGCTAACCTATTTCTATTCTCTTTTAATGCTTAGATTCTACATTAGAAACTGAAACAGGGGATTCTTAAGAATCCTTCAAAAGCAGACAATCTTAGGAGGGAGGCTGCCAATCCAAGCCCTTTTAATTAACCATATAACAGTCAGAAGCAGAAAGATTCCACCCAAGACAAGAGAAGAATTATCTCTCTGAGAATATTTCTGCTTTTCTTCTTCTAGCTTTATTTTTAGTCATCTGTATTGTGGTTACACTCCTAACATCCTGCAGCATTTCTATAGCTTCAAAGGAAATTTCATTTTCCTCTTAAATCAGATAGCTGAATTGGTCACCACCCCCACATGATTTCATCAACAAAATATTAATAGATGTTCTCTTAAGTATTACAGAACATAGGTAGTCTTCCATTAGATCTTTCTGATACTGATTTTTCTCACCTTAAAGGGAAAGAATTGAACTTTCAGTTAAAAAAAAAAGCAACCAAAATGATAAGACAACAATTATTACTGAAATCATCACATTGTCATTAAAATCAAGCTCATCAGAAATTAAAACAGATAACGATGCTATCCTGCCACAATGGTCAGTCTGTTTTCTTCCGAGACTCTCCATCCTGTTTGCAGGAATTATTCCATTCTGCATGGGGAAATTTTCTTCCTCAAGAAGCCAAAATCATAGGAATCAGTATGGAAATTCAGAAGCAGCTTGTTTAAATATGGCAACAAGAATATTATGCCTTTATTTTCTTGTCCAGAGTTGTTGGGAACTGTACTTTGTCTTAATATTGTCTCTAGGGATCTTAGTCATCTTGAAATACTACACATGTATAATGTTGATTTATTTTGTTGTTGACATTATAAATTCATACTCCTCCACAGAAAGTAGGAACCCCCTATATTCCTTGATAAGACATATATATGCCAGAGAATATACAGAAAATCTTATGAAGTTTATAGGCCTGGTCTTGGGCATGCAGAAATAATATCTTAAGTGAGAGACAAAATACTGCACATTACATTGCTCACCATGAAAACAGAAAAAAACACACATAGTGGCCTCCGGATTTTGGAGGTAACATATTTATTTGCTTTTACCTTTGTACTGGTAATTCTAAGGGCTTCAAATGATATCGAGAGCAAAAAATGGCTCTTCATCAGTGGCTCTAGTGCTATCTTCTTTGTGTAAAGGAATGCAGAACATCAAGAATCAGGATTTAACTGCACCTTAGAACAAAACCACCCAGTTTACATACAAACTGCCTGAAGCTAACATTCCTGGACCCTGCCCTAAGTTAGATAACTAGGAGTGGGTGACCCCCTAGGGCCAAAACTCGTGATAAGTCACAAAGGAATAGGCAACCGGTGTGTTCCCCTTTCAGTTTTATTGGCTAAAGTATAGAATGTGTTCCAAATTCATTGGTTGTGGTAACGTGGGGGCTTCGGTGCAACAGCTGTGAAAACCCTATACAATCCATACCTAAAGTTGCTTGGGGGTCGGCAGCTCGGACTCTACCTGCGAGTCAGGAGAGGTGCTGTCAGCCCCAGCTAGCTGGCTGATTAAATACTTTGCTTGAATTTACATCTCTGCATCCGTGTGGTTTGTTCTCTGGAGGAACCTCGGAGTCTCGGACCCTAACATTTGTAACTTTGACTTTTTAACCTGAAAGAGCAATGGAATCAAAAGTGGCTCTTGCAGACAGAGATAATGCACAGGTTCTCAGGGAAGCCCTACTGTGCTGGGAAACCTCTGCTAGATTACTAAGATTTTGAAGAAATCTATGCATTCTCTGATGAAAATCATTAAGTAGTAGCTGTGGATTGCTGCTGGATCCTGATAAGAGACTGAAACCTTGGCCACATGACCACTGAGCTATAATATTGGACTTGCATGGAATCATGCCATGATAAAAGGGAAATAGTGTATATATTCCAGACTAGGTTAAGTAGCTCCAAATCTTTATAAAATGTGGTCCTATACTCTTAGTTCTTCTCCCTCAATCTGTAATTATTGCTTTTCAGTGAATTTGCTCTGATTATTTAATAAAAGAAAAGTGCAGGTTGAGTCTACAGGATGGGCAACAACCAGTCAAGATAAATGGCTTCTATACTAGAACTTCACCCAAAAGTGACCTTGAAAACACTTATGATACAATGAATCATCTCTGGCTTTAGGCAATGCATCTGTGGGTAGAATTGCAGTATTTCCAGAATCTCTTGCCTGGCTTTAGCGCATCTCCATACAATGGGCATTTCCAAGGGGTGGAGAGGACCAGTCCATCCCCATATGAATAGGTAATTACAAGGGTGTGCAAGGGTTTACCTGGACCTGAGAGGTTGGCTGGGAGCTTCTTCTTCTGCAGCCGGGTTGTGAGAGACATGGGGAAGCTGAAGTAGATGATTGCTTGTAAGAAATAAACTTTATTTCTCCCTTTGACTGATTGTGGTTTCAAAGGTATTTGCCTGGTATTTTCCTCCTGGAGTTACACTTGGAAGTAGCCAGCAGGACCTCTGAGCCTGAAATCTATCTATGTGGAGACAACCTTTGGGTGGGCTGCCACTAGAGATGATGGGGAGATGCCTGGAACCCCCCTGTGGATAGTGGGGATGCCCCACTGGCTGCAGTGGTAGAGGGTGCAGCTTCACCCTGGAGGGGGCTTCCAATTGGGGAGCCTCTAATGGGGAATAATTGATCTAGAGTAAAGCACCTCCTAGAGGGGTGAGGCCTTCCCCAGAATTGAGGAAAACTGGAGACACCAGATGCTGCAGAATCAGCCCCCCATGAGACAGAGGGCTGCTTAGAGGCCCTGAGTGGCCATGTAGCAGCTGGCATTGTAGGGTCTCTTTTCCTCGTGATAGAGGAAAATGTTACTGAGGAGGGAGAGAGACTTCAGCAGGAGAGAGATATGCTTCAGCATCTCTTGGAGGAGCTAGGCAATGACCTATGGGATGCCCTTAAGGAAGAAAGACAGTTATTGAGAAGATGGGTTGAGCTCTCGGAAGATTCCTTAGCAGCAGTGAGAGGGAAGGCAGCAAGAGAAGCTGCACTGAGGAGGTTGTGGGGGTGGGGGGAGGAAAGAGCAGTGCCTTCAGCCCCGAGGATGGTAGAGGAGGTGTCAGGAGAGGATGAGAGGGTGGGACCGAGGGCTGATCTGTTGCCAAGGTCACCACCCAAGGCCCTGCCTCTCCTGTATTAAAGGCTTGCCCAGTTGTAATTAAGAAAGTAAAGCATAACAACTGCAGGCTCCTCAGTGGAGCCCTCTATGCTCTGCCCCATACCCAAGATGAGTTGGTGGACATGAGCATCTGGTATAGGCAGAAGCCATCAGAACCTCTGCCTATATGGCCTTTATGTCTCTGAGATGGAGTGGAAAACATTGTTATGTCATGTTCTGAAATGGGTAGACTGGCTTCCCTGGCAGCTCACCCTCCCCTCTGTCAGTGGTTGCAAAGTGCCCATCATGTTTCAGGGAACCAAGTGCTTCTAGTTTGGTTGACAGCTGCCATCAGGGAAGTTTGGCCTAATCAGGGTTATTTACCATACTTACCCACTAGCTGGAAAACATGTGCAGAGCTCCAGCAGGTATTACAGGAGCTGAGCATGAAAAGTATCATCTATAATATGGACCCCCAGGGCCCAGCTGAGGAGTTGCTCACCATAGGAATGAGATATCTGATCCTGCATACAGCTCCCCCATCTCTCTTTGGGTCCCTAGTAACTATTCTTGTCCCCCACATAGGCAACCCATAAGTGAGGCTACTTGTACTGTAGTAGATCTGGGGGAGGCTGAAACAATAAGAGGACAGAAGGAAGTACAGGCTAGGACTGAAAGGAGAGGTGCAAAGGGCCCTGTGAAGGTCTTGAAGACCTAGATGTGGGTTGATTGGATAAAGGCCAGGAGAATGAAAGAAAAATTTGATGGACAGCCCAATAGCATTTTGTTAGAACTGTGGCACCAATTAAAGAGTAGCAGTTCCAGCTGCTGAGGTCTAGGACATGGAAACTGGAGTCAAAGCCTCATGCCTGGCCTATGTCCCTGCAAGACTTCCTGGGGGACAGTACTCAGGATCCACCTGGGCCCTCACCTTGACAGGAGGATGATTGAGCATAATGGTTTGACTGGGGGGGGGGCAAGTTCAAGGTCCTCATCTTGGGGGACATGGTGTGGACTGGAGTCAACATATAGAATTAGCAATTCATTGGTCCCCTCTGAATGTGCCACATGTCCTGGTGCTGGTGGACACAGGAGCTGAGTGTTCTCTGATTTATGGCAACCCTGAGCATTTTCCTGGGACCCCTGCTGTGATAGATGGCTATGGGGGTAAGGCAGTACAAAGGAATATGTACTGTGTACATTTCTCTAATCCCTGGATATATTTTGGGGGTCAAAATCCTGCAGGGCCTGTGGTTACAAACACTACAGGTGAGTTCAGATTGACAGTATGTGTGGTAAAGGCAGGACTGAGGGAACATGCTAAGCAACTGTAGCTCTGCCTCTGCCTAGGTGAATGACAAAAACCAAGCAGTATAAATTGCCTGGAGGGGACAAGGAAAGTAGAGAAACTCTACCGGAGTTGGAGGAAGTGGTCATCATAAAGCTCACTCAGTCCTTTTAATTCCCCAGTGAAAAAGTCAGATGGCTCCTGGTGTATGACCATGCACTAGAGGGAACTGAATAAAGTCACACTTTGCATGCTGCTGCCCTCTCTATATCAGCCTATATGGATAGCCTCAGTCATGAACTAGGGACATATTATTATGTTGTGGACCTTGCTAATGCTTTCTTCTATATTGACATAGCACAGGAAAGTCAGGAACAGTTTGCCTTCATGTGGGAAGGTCAGCAGCACACAGGGATACCTCCACAGTCCCACCATTTGTTATGGAAGGTAATGGGCTCCAGAGCCAGAAAGGTGTGGTACACAACAACCAGTCACTTGGCCCAGGACTTGGCCACATGGAAGAAATCACAAACAGTGTGGATGTATCACCACACTGATGATATTAAGCTCACATCTGATTCTCTTGCAGATTTAGAAGGAGCAGTTCCTTTACTGCTGTGACAACTACAAGAGAAAGGATGGGCTGTGAAGTGTATGAAGGTTCAGGGACCTGGTTTGTCTGTAAAATTCTTGGAGGTTGTCTCATCAGGTAAAACTAAAGTTATTCCTGAAGTATTCATAGACAAGGTCCAGGCTTTCCCTACCTTACCACAGCGGCAGTATTAAAAGAGTTTTTGGGTCTTTTGGGCTTTTGGAGAGTGTTTACTCTGCACTTGGCATAAATTCTGAAGCCCTTACACCAGTTGGTATGAAAAGGCATCAGGTGGGACAAGAATGAGACACGTGCAGCTAGTTTTACTGCTGCTAAGCAAGCAGCCAAAGCCATATAGACTTTAGGGGTAATGGACTCATCAAAGCCCTATGAGCTAGATGGTCATGTAACCAAAGATAGTTATAGATAAGGTCTTTGGCAGCAGCTTGAATGGACACACCAACCTATTGGATTCTGATCACAACTATGGAAAGGAGAAGAAGTCTGGTACACCTTGATAGAGAAGCGACTGGTTGTTGTGTACCACACCTTGCTGGCTCCGGAGCCCATTACCAGAATAGCTCTGACCAAGGTAATAATTAACTATGCCATTGCAGGGTAGGTGCGAGACTGGACCAAAAGGCCTTGGAGTGGCATGATGAAGATGAAGACACCTACACTGGCCAAATGGGGTGCATATTTACAGCAGTGTAGTGCCCTCTTTACTATCTCTGTAAGTGCAAAACTCCAATGCTTATTGGGACCAATGATGTATACCACTGGAAAGCAGGAAAAACTTGCTTTTGAACCATTGATAGCCAAGAGTCCTTATCAGGAGGGAAAAGCACCTATATCTGAAAATTCTTGATATATAGACATCTCCAGTTGTGGGCAGCCCCCAAAGCAGAGGCCTGTGGTTTTCCATCCTAAGCTGAGACAATATGGATGGAGGATGGAGAGGGGGAAGAGCAGTTAGTGGGCTGAGTTGTAGGCAGTATGGCTTGTGATCACCCAGGAGCCTTCCCCAATAGTTGTCTGCATTGACAGCTGGGCCATATATCAGGGCTTGACCTTGTAGCTACTGAAATGGTACCATGTCAACAAGAAGGTCGGTCACTGGCCTCTTTGGGGGCAAAAGTTGTGACAAGACCTATGGGCCTCTGGTCAGACTAAGACAGTTACAGTATATCATGTGACTGGCCTTTTGCCTTTGGCATCCCCAGGGAACGATGAAGCAGACACATTGGACCAGATGCATTGGCTAAAAGGAAAGCCTGACTCTGATATGGCCCAATGGTTACATCAGCATTTCTTGCACACAGGGAAAAAGACAATGTGGGCTGTAGACTTTGGTGGGGCTTGCCATTAACCTTTGAAGTCAGCAAAGCCCTGAAGGAATGCCTTCTGTGTTCTAAGAGGGACTTACACCAAGTCCTGCAGCAACATGGGACAATAGTAAAGGGGCTTATACTTCTTATCAGGTGACATATAGACTGTATTGGGCCTCTGCCCATTTTAGAAGGATACCAGTATTCCATGACTTGTGTGGACACAGCTACTGGCCTGTTGGTTGCTTTTCCTTCATGTTATGCATAATAGCAAATGACCAAGAGGGGCCTAGAGCATCTCTTTGCAGCCTATGCCAGCCTCAGGTGATTGAGAGTCATCAAAGCACCCACTTTACTGGACATGCTTGGGTGCAGCAATTAGAGTGCATCATTTAGGGATAAAGTGGAAATTTCATGTACCATATAACCCTACCAGGATAGGAATGATAGAGAAGTACCATGGCTTGTTGAAATACGGCCTGAAGTTGGATACCATTAGTCTACTGGCTGGTCAGTTCGCTTACGGACAGTGCTACAGGGTTTGAATGAGAAGCCCCATAAAGGAGCCTTGAGCCCTGTAAATATGCTAACACACATTGCTGCCTCGCCTATACAACTGTATGTACAAACCAAAGAGGAGTTATTGAAGCCAGAATATGGCCAGCAGGGCCTGCTGCTTGCCCCAACTGTATTAAACCCTGGAGATACTGTTGAGTGGACGTGGCCCTGGATGTTTCAACACATGGACCAGTGATGGCTGGCCCTTCTAGCACCTTGGAGAATAGGACTGGGAGCTGGCCTTGTGTTTATTCATGGAGTAACAGCAGAGAGGCCCCCAAAGATCATGGTAGTATACCAAAAACATCCGGTAGGTAAAAGCATCTTACAAGGAAGTTTTGTTTTATCTTTATGGCCAGTGCATTTATCTCCCATAGCCCTATATATTGACTCATCTGTGACTCCCACAGGGAGGGGAGTGAAAACAAAGTCTGGTATACCAAACCAGGATGAGATCCCATTCCTGCCACTGACCTATTACAGGACCAATGTTTTGCATGCATCCTACCTGATAGACAAGATTTCCCTATGCTAGTGTCATTTAAACATGTATCTTACTGCTCTTAAAGTTATTTTCTTCTATAGTCTTTGTGGCCTGGATGCGCCCCCTGGCTGCAGCTGCTGCATGATTATTGCTCTGAACTCCCTACCTGTTCAGCTACTGACCACCTGTGGAATGGGCAAGCTATGGACTTAATCTCCCTAGAATTTTGAACCTAACTGAATCCTCCGGCTTTATGAGTATCATGATTTTATATTATTAGTCTGGTTACAGTGCTCCAGTTTTCATGCACAAAAGGCCATAGCAGAAGATGGGGAATGAGTAGATTGTGAAGTGAGATTTCTGGAGGGGTGGTCTGTGGGTAAAATTGCAATATTTTCAGAATCTTTCATCTGGCTTTAGTACATTTCCATACAATGGGTGTTTCCAAGGGGTGGAAAAGAGTTGTCCATCTCCATATGAATAGGTAATTACAAGGGTGAGCAAGGGCTTATCTGGACTAGAGAGGTTGGGTGGGGGGCTCTTCTTCTTCTGCAGCCAGGTCATGAGAGAGATGGGGGAGTAGAAGTAGATGACTGTTTGTAGGAAATAAACTTTATTTCTCCCTTTGACTGATTTCAGTTTCAAAAGTATTTGCCCGGGATTTTTCTCCCGGAGTTATAGCATCTCTTTTTCTACTTCATATGGACTGAGGTATGGCTCTGAAATGACTTACAAGTAGTAGCTAATGGATTGGCTTGCTACTCAGGGGCTTGAAAAGAGCAAAGTTGAAATAAATGTTGACACGGTTATGTGGCTGAGCTTTCCAGAAAGTGCCAAGTATGAGGATTTTGGTGTCTTCTGTAAAAACCCACTACTAGACAGCATCCATGGAGAAAAAACATTTTAGTATTTAGATAGACAAGATAGTTGTCCTAAAAATATTGATCAGTCTTTTTATTAGCTATCTTAGTGTTTTTTTCATTGAGAACATACATAAAATGGCCATGGTGAAAGTGATATTGGCTAACCATTGGCTCAGCCACCTGTTTTTCCCCAGATCATAGCTAATCTGACTATTCCTCTTGCAGTAAATGCTAATATGGTACCACTTCCTGGTAACTCAGATAGCTACCTGTTGGCAGATAAATTTTATTATACTGGTGTATGGTAGAGGGGGCAAACTTTTGTCAACATACAATTAGCCATATATGACAGATATGGATTTGCATTCCCTGACCAGAATACTCTGAAAGCTCCCTTATTAATAAATTTATAGAATGCCTCTTGCAGCATTCCGTCATTGTACACAATACTGCCTCTCTCAAAGGGACAAAGATGATTCTATTAGGTCACACAATCTGCCACTGGCCCATTTTGTGACTCTCATGCCTTTGAAACAACAAGCTTGAGGGGAAAATGGTCACTGAATTGTTTTGAAAGACAAATCCCAATTGCAAGTGGCAAATTGGATTGCTGCCCCATAATGATGGTAAAGGATATTATGTTTGGAACTAAGAGGACAAATTGGTGTGCTTTTATCTGTCGTATCTTTCTCAAATGTATTGGTGAACAGCAAATTGTAATATCCAGCCTGGGTTGAAGGATTCAGCTTCTGAAATATTTAAGACTAGGCAGAAAACCCTTTGCAGCTGAGAGGCTGGCAGAAAGTGAATGGAAGGAACATAGGATGGGCAGTGAAAGAAGACAGCCATGATAACTCAAGTCTTGAGACCAGCACTGAGGTGTCTTTGTCTTTTTAAATCAGTTTTTCCCCCTTCTTTTCCCCCTATAAGTTTTATGAAGAACACCAGAGATAGCTGATAGTTTAGGTGTAGGTAGGCATATGCATGAGCTGACCTTACCCCACAATTATATGGTGCTTGTTTGGAATACCTGGATGAGGGCAACACCAATGGACAGTGACAGATAATTTTTACTGGTCCTTCTTATCCATGCTCTCTACTTTAAGAGGCTAGCTTGTGTGGGTTACAAAAACATCACCTATGTCTTCTGGCTTCCAGTTGAATTGGATTAATGGGAAATTTGGTTAAAAAAGGGAAGGGAGGAGAATGAGGTCAGGGAATCTCTTCTGGTTCCCTCCGAGAGCTGCACGAGTCGCCATGTGCTTTGACGCAAGCTCACTGATTCTCTCGAGGAGGTCTGTTGTACCCAAGTCACTCTTTCTGATTCTAATAATCACTCCTTCCACTCACACCTTCAGGCCTGGGATGAAAAGAGCTCTGTTTCTCTTCGCCCTGGGTTACTGCATTCAACAGTCTGTTTATCTGCCACTCCTTCCCAAAAAGACCCTTTGTAAATAGCCTTCCTCTCAGTCTCCTAATTAGAGCATTTCATGTATTTCCGGATGGGACCTAGGTTGAAACGGCCTATTTTGAAATGCAGTATTAAATTATTTCATTGAAAAACTAGTTAAAAAATATTTATGGTAGTAAGAAAAATAATTTAAATAAGCTATGGAGGCCTGACACTCTAAAATGTTCTGTAAAGGCTATAGTGTCCAACAAAACAGAACATTTTACTCTTTAGGATATGCTGTAGAAATGGCAGAAGAAAGTCTACCAAGGAAGCTTTACTGAGAAAGAGAAAGGAGAACGGGCAGAATTCACAGACACCTTGATTGGGGGAATAGTTTACTCTTTGTGGAAAAGACAGGACAGTGTGTGGAACTTACTCATGCCATATCATAATAGCAAGAGGAAAGAATAAATTATACATATGCAAAGTAAGGATAATAAAAGCTATGAATTCATCTGTAATGCTTATACTTAGGTGAAATCGATTTCTTATGTAATGTTAAAAACAAAGAAGCTATATGTGAGTTGTTAGAATTAGATAAATTTATGCTTCAATGTATATACATAAAAAAGATAGGAACAGATTTAAAAAGCTCATAGTCATTAATTTAAATTCTCATTTGTGTGTAGAAATATATGAATAATTTGGTTGAAAATAAAATTTAAGAAAATATGATGCAAGTGTAACTACAGGTCAATGGTTACTATTTGATTAACAGTCACTGAACATATAACAAAGAAAATCTTCCTGTAACCACAAAAAGCAGATTTGTGAGGGAGTTTAAATCATAAGATTCAGATTGTAAGCAAAATGCAGATACCTTTTGGGATAGTCCATGAGCATGCAATCGTGAGAATTCTTAAGTGTTGGTATCTGCTAATACCCTAAATTTATGTTAACAAGGAGTTTTCTGTCAGAATTAAGTAGCAATAAGAAACATTTATATTGATCACCACATTAGAAAATGTTTTTCACATATAGGGACTTATTTAAAGCTTACACAATCTGGGTGTAGGTGTTAGGTTTAACTTATGTTATCCTTTTTTTACAAAAGATGGGAACCAAAGATTAAAGGGTTAAATGAGTTGCTAAATACATCTGGCAAATAGGTAATTGACCTAACGCTAGAATTAAGTTCTTGAGAAACCAGGTTTTATGTTGTTTTTCACAGTATCATGCTCTTCCATATAAGGTTTTTATGATTTGTAGAAGTACATTAGGAACTGGGTGGATGATAAATCTAGCTTTGTATTTTGTTTTTAAAATGTCCTGTAATTACACTATTCCTAAACATCAAGTTATTCAAACTATATCAGCATTTCATGAAAGGAATCATGTCAGTAAACAATTGTTAACTGACTTAAATGTGTACTGGATATAACGTAATTTAGGTTAATGTCAATAATTCATAAAGCCTAAACTTTGAGACCTCTCTAAAGTGAAGGAAAAAGAAAATTAAATTGCTTAGCAAAGATGTTTTTTACTTGCTTTTCAAATAAACAGACAGGATTGGGTTTGAAGATCTGACTTCACCTAAATAATCAAAGTTATTAGTTTATAACTAGAGGCATAGTTGTGAATTTAGAACACAATCAGGGGCATCAGTCAAGCATAACAGGAACAGTTCTGTTCACATATGTTCTGTTTTAAAATGGAACATCCATAACAGTTCAGTGGAGCTCAAAATTACAGCTGAGAAGTGATCAGTTAACTACCCCAAAAACCTGCCTATGGGAAATAGACTGAAAAATTAGTTTCTTAACATTGACATGTTGCTGCAACACTGTATTCATGGGAAGATCTAAAGAACAGTCCCCTCAAAATAAATAGTGGGTATGATAAATATATATATTTAATACTAAATAAATAAATTAATATTTTATATTTAATAAGTAAATTTAATATGTATATATGTTTAATATATTAAAACTTTAAAGGAAAAATAAAATATTATTTGTTTTTAAGATAACATTTAAAAAAACCAAATTGTAAAGCCAATGCTAGGAAGATAAACTAAGAAAATGTATAATGTCTTACTTATTATTATGATAGGTACTGAGTGTAAGAAATGTAATTTAAGAAGTGGTTATCTTTTTACAAGAAAAATATTTCATTTATGTTTCTATTTTGGTTTCTCATTTATTGATTTTTTCCAAAAAAATGATTAGATGTTCACAGTACTGCAGAAACAGACTTAGTGCCAGGAAAATAAACTGTGCCACATAACCTCACTCTTAAAAAAAAAATGTTTCTTTACGGCAAGCATCCTACATAACAGCAGTGCTAGTTCATGCCAGTGCTCGTTGGGTGTGCTAATTAATTGGAAATACACAGTCTGAAAGGAAAAGCAATTGAGAGCAGAAAAGAGGACCAATGATTTAGCAACCTCTTTTTGTAAATGCCAACCAAGAGCAACAGAAATAACTCTGTGAAGTAAATTCACATAGCAGAGAGGCAGTATAGTGAATTGGTGAGGAACATAGATTCTATACTAAACTGTTGCATTCAAATCCTAGATCAACATTTACTGTTGATCCGTTACTACAGTAATTGAGTAATTAACTTATCTGTGCTTCAGATTCTCATTTATAAATTGAGGATAATAATAGCACCTGGTTCATGGGGCTGTTGTAAAAATCAAATATTAGTTAACTGGTAAAATATGCTAAGAACAGTACTTGGCTTGTATTATAGAAATATTAGTTTATTGGTATTTTTATTATTTCATTAAAATACATACCTCCAAACAGCCAACATTTTTCATTAAACAGACATACTAAAATGACCCACTCACAGCATACTAGGCTCGGACAGAGATACAAATTATATTCTAAATTTGTAACTCATTCCCTCCTCTTCTAGCTCAGATAGCTGGATATAATTGAGGTCTACTTTGATTTACAATTTAAAATTTTTCCCCTCCTCAGCTCTGGAATCATTCTTTCTCCCTCCAAAATCCTGACTCATTTAGTGGAGAATGGTACTTAATTGTGCTCACTGCTAACAATCTGTCATTGCTTCTACTCCAATTTTGATCCAATACCATATGCTTCTGTCTAGACTTTTTGCTTTCTATATTTGTATCTGTCTTCTACAACAGTGAGAAACCTCACTTATACTATCCTCAATATATGTATTCATTTGTTCAAACCCAGAATATGCAGATATTAGTTCAGTAATTGCTACCCTATATCACTACAAAAATCAAAGCTTTTAACCAGAGTTCTATATTGATTAACAGTTAGATATTTTTAGGTAAGATTTGCTAAGTGAAGTGTGAAGATCTTAAGAATACAATTTGATGTGTTTTGACAAATGTAGACACTTAAGCCACCCCCATTAATATATATGTTCATATCCCCAGAAAGTTCCCTCATGTTTCCTAGTCAACTTCCCCAAGAAGTAGTCATTTTAAAAAAAAATGTTTTTCATGGTTAGTTTTTTTCTGTTGTAGAACTAGAGGTAAATGGAATCATACATACAGTATGTGCTCTTCTGGAGCTATATTCTGGCACTTAGCATTATGTTCAACAGACATTCATATTACATGCTATTACAAAGGATGCATTATTAACAAAATAAGTGCAAAAGGTAATCAGGGGAAGGCCATGTTTTGTATCCATCTTCAAAGAGTTTCATTATAAAAGTTTTCCTTAACGCAGACAGTGCTTGTATTGGTTCCCCTGCCTTCTTTTATCTTTGAACCTTATCTACAAGTGTTCTACACAAAAGATCAGCAGCTTAATATCATTGGTATCTCTTCTATATTTAGTACATATATTTGTTAACCTGGTGCCAGACTATTTGTCTTGTTAACGACAAGCCTTTTGTAGTCTAAGGACATCTTACAGCTACAGAGGATTAAAACATTTTCTTTAAAGACTAATAAAAACATACATCCAGTGAAATAGCATGTGGTAATCTAAGGACATGTAGTTAATATTATTGAAAAATCTTCATTTCAAGGTAATGCTTTACTTTTAAGGATATAATAGTATGAGTTATATCCTAAAAAACAATTAAAATCTAGGAAAATGAATTAATTTTGTATTTCTTTACACAAGGAATAAGATAGAATTAAGTAACACTAAAAATGCTTTAAAAGTTTTGAAAGGGAGAAATAATAATTTAATTTGAGAGCTTATGAAAATCAATGAAGACTTTTTAAAAAACAAATATATTTGAGAACCTGAAAGAAGTATATAAAAATTGGTATTTAAAGTGGCTGTCTTTGGGGTTCAGAACCAGCAATCCCTGTAGGTAGTAAAGGCAATTTCTAAAGCAATTACTTTTCAATTTCATTACATCATTCTTACCAATATATCCTGTTAAAGTTAAATATTTTTTGATATTGTATTTATTTCCCCTGTCAGAAAACAGGAAGTTAGAGTACTATTAATAAGTGAAAGAGGAATTACTGCCTTCATGATATTAATGCTGCTGTAAATTTTGAGGCTCTAAGATTCAAAATATTAAAAGTTGAGTGTGCAGCACATTGGTTCAACAGTTACCCATATTATTAAATCTTCACCCCCACTAGTACAGCTACTAACTAGGAAGATGTTATAGAATCATTGACTATACTCTCCATGATTTACTGCTATCCCTGTGACCAACCTACATTATGATTGAGAATTTTTGTGCCATTTTATCCCCTTCACCATCGCCACCCACCCACCCCAACCTCTCCCCCATGGTAACCACCAGTCACTTCTCAGTGTCTATGAGTCTACTGCTGTTTTGTTCATTCTATTTCGCTTTGTGTTTATATTCCACAAATAAGTGAAATCATATGGTATTTGTCTTTCTCTGCTTGGCTTATTTCACTGAGCATAATACCCTCTAGATCCTTCCATGTCATTGCAAATGGCTGAATAATGTTCCATTATGTTTATTACCACATCTTTATCCACACATCTTTTGATGGACACTTAGGTTGCTTCCATATCTTGTCTGTTGTAAATAATGCAGCCATAAACATAGGAGTACATGGGTCTTTTCGAATCAGGGCTTTGGTTTTCTCTTAGTAAATTCCTAGAAATGAAATTCCTGGGTCAAATGGTATTTCTTTTTTTAGATTTCTGAAGAACCTCCATAATGCTTTCCACGATGGCTATACCAATTGACATTCCCACAAACAGTGTAGAAGGTTTCTCATTTCTCCACATCCTTGCCAACGCTGTTATTTCTTGTCTTTTGTATAGTGGCCATTCTGACTAGCATTAGGTTGTATCTCACTGTGATTTTGATTTGCATTTACCTGATGATTAGCAATGTGGAGCACCTTTTCACATGCCTATTGGTAATCTGTATGTTTTGTTTGGAGAAATGTCTGTTCAGGGCCTCTGACCATTTTTTAATTGAGTTATTTGTTTTTTTTGGTACTGAGGTATATGAGCACTGTATATATTTTAGATATTCACCTCTTATCAGATAAATCATTTACAAAAATATTCTCCCATACTGTAAATTGCTTTTTTGTTCTGCTGATGGTGTCCTTTGCTGTATAGGAGCTTTTTAGTTCAATGTAGTCCCATTTTTACATTTTTTATATTGTTTCCCTTGCCTGAGATGTGTCCAGGAAAAAATTGCTCAAGCTTATTTTGAAGTGATTTTGCCTATGTTTTCTTCTAAAGAGTTTTATGGTTTCAGGTCTTATACTCAGGTCTTTGATCCATTTTGAGTTTACTTTTGTGTATGGAGTTAGGCAGTAATCCAGTTTCATTCACTTATATGTAGCTGTCCAGTTTTCCCAGCACCAGTTACTGAAGAGGCTGTTTCCCCATTGTATATTCACTGCTCTTTTATCATATAAAAAATGATCATATATTTGTGGGTTTATATCTTGGCTCTCTATTCTGTTCCATTGATTTATGGGTTTGTTTTTGCCAGTATTATATTGTTTTAATTACTGTGGCTTTGTAGTAGAGCTTGAAGTCAGGGAGTGTAATTCCCCTCAGCTTTGTTTCTTCTTTCTCAGGATTGCTTTGGCTATTTGTAATCATTTGTGGTTCCATATGAATTTTAGAACTTTGTTCTACTTCACTGAAAAATGCTATTGGAATTTTGATAGGGATTGCATTGAATCTGTAAATTGCTTTGGGTAGGATGGTCATTCTGACAACATTAATTCTTCCTGTCCATGAGCTGAGGAGATTTCCATTGATTTTTGTCTTTAATTTCTCTCATCAGTGTCTTATAGTTTTCAGAGTATAGGTTTTTCACTCCCTTGGTTAGGTTATTCCTAGGTATTTTATTCTTTTTGATGCAATTGTGAATAAAATTGCTTTCCTGATTTCTCTTTCTGCTAGTTCATTGTTAGTATGTAGGAATGCAACAGATTTCTGTGTATTAATTTTGTATTCTGCTACTTTGTTAAATCCAGTTATTAGCTCTAATAGATTTTTGGTGGAGTCTTTAGGGTTTTCTATGTATAATATCATGTCTTCTGCCAACAGTGACAGTTTAACTTCTTCCTGACCAATTTGGATGCCTTTTATCTCTTTGTCTTGTGTTATTGACCTGGCAAGGACATCTAGTACTATGTTGAATAAAAATGGTAAGAGTGAGCATCCTTGTCTTGTTCCTGATTTTAGAGGAAAAGCTTTAGCTTTTCTGCATTGAGTATGATGTTAGCTGTTGGTTTGTCATATATGGCCTTTACTATGTTAAGGTATGTACCCTCTATGTCCATTTTATTGAGAAATTTTATCATGAATGGATGTTGAATTTTGTCAAATGCTTTTTCAGTATCTATGGAGATGATCATGTGTTTTTATCTTTCTTTTTGTTAATGTGGTATATGGTACTGATTGACTTATATCATCCTTGCTTACCTGGAATAAATACCACTTGGTTGTGATGGATAATCTACATTACAATTATTCTTCAAATAATATTAAGATACACAATCCCTTCTGTTTGGAATGTGTGTCCACTTCTCTTATATCTAGCAAACTTTGAAACAGTCATACTCAAAGTGTTTGTGGACCAATAGGAGGTTCGCAAACTGTTAAATTTCCTTCCATGACAAGAGAAGGGGCTTTCATCAGAAAGTTAAGCTGTCACATGACTAAATACATTGCTTAGTTGGCCCATCATTTTTTCCCGAATTTTTACATATAGGAAATAGTATATGAATTCACAAACTGGCACAAGCTCCTGAACTTGTTGCAGACTAGGGTGTGGCTTGAGTAGCATTTCCCTTAACCAAGGTTCAGTATACTTGTTCAGTAAAGGGCCAGACAGTAAAAATGTTAGATGTGTGGGTCATACAGTTTCTTCTGCAAATAGTGTACTCTGCTGTGCAGAATAAAAGCAGCTCTAGACAAATATGAGTGTGAATATGTCTGGTTGTGTTCTAATACAACTTTTTTCTGGACAATGACATTTGAATATCAAATTTTTACATATCACACAATATTATGAAAAAGTTTTTTCCAATCACTTGCACATATAAAAATCATGCTTAGTTTGAGAGCCATACAAAAAATAAGTGGTTTCCTAATTCCTGCTCTAAGCCATAATTTAAGTATCAGCTAAATTGTCACTTGTAATGCAAAACTTTCTCTAACTTACTTATTCGGATGTAATATTTCCACTATATTTTGTTTATAATTCATGTACACCTCTAAAGGTTTATTGAACTTAATTTGTGTGGCAACCATATTTTTCTCCAGAAGACTGAAGTAAATTAATCTAAGGTTCTACATTTATTAAGTGTGGTTGGTATTTGAACCCAAGAGTCTTGCAGCAGAGAGTGTGTTATTAGTCACAATAGCAAATGTCAATTCTTAACCTATCTGCTATCTAGTACAAAATAGAAGCTGAGGAACAGAGCACAATAGGTGGAGAAGAAAGCGCATTTTGAGAATTCAGTAACGTTTAGGAGATCAACATGTCTAGTGGCTTTTCTTGTATTTTGGATAAGGTACCTAGTTTTTGTGATTCTGTTTTGTCATCTGAAAATTTAAAGTCTCTGATTAAATGTTCTCTAAGCATCTCTCATTTCTTCCATTTTTAAGATTCTAGGATATTAGGACTCTATAGAATAAGAGAATGGTTTATGTAGTGAGTATCCAAAATACACACATTTACATACTGACAGGACAAGAGAAGGAGAAAGTTAAAGAGGTTACAAAAACAAAACAGGAGTTCCTAATGGCTCATTAATCAATGTGAGTACTGCAAATATTCAGTAAACACGTTAGTATATGTTACACTGATTTTATCATCAAATTAATGAAGCTGGAGTACAGTCTTGGGCTGGACTGCAGCATTTACAGATATGGCCTCTACAGACCTGGAAATTATCGATGTACCAGGCTCAGCACTTATTGGATTCTCTGCCTAAAATAATCTATGGCATCAAGAAAACAGAATGAAAATTTCTAGTTTTGCCAGATCTCTGACACTAACTCTTCTGACTTTAGTTTATATTATTAACAAAATAGTGCTACTCCATCAGAATTCTGTTTGGAATTTTGAAGTCCATTTATCACAATTTACCTAAGATTGCTATCATTAAAGATCACAACCCAGAGTAAAAGCCCCCCCTTGATTTCTGTTCTCAAGGGCATGCTACTCATATACCATCTATTTACATAATCTGAGGTCCTCACTAGCTTTCTCCAAAATTTTTCTACTGGGGCCTCTGCACCCTTGATTTAATAGTCATCTAGAATATCAAACCATTCAAAGAAAACCTAGCAATAAAACAAAACCTCAACTTCCTCCATAGGAAGAATAGAGGCTGTTAAATTCCCCAGATGCCATATTCTTTGAGATGAAAGATTCTTTGGCTTTCTTCTTGTTCTCCAAAAAAAACACACTCCCAGGTTACTTCTCCTTAGACTACTTTAAGAAAATATTCTATTTCAATCTTCATATGCCTCATATATTGCCTTCCTGGGCATGCAGACATTCCCTACTGATTTTAATACTTGGTTTAATTTCTTTTCTACTCCATTTGCTGAACACCAGATAAATCACTGGGATGATATTATATGATAATGTCTCCCTAGTAGATAGAATACATAAGTTGTCAGAATTATAAATAAGATACAGAACAACCAGTTAAAATTACATTTCATATAAAGAGCAATTCTTTTAGGTGTAAGTACTCCCCATGCAATACTGGGGATATATTTCTGCTAAAATATTTGTTGTTTGTCTAAAATCCAAACTTAGCTGTTTTTCATTCTATATAATGACAATGGGTGATATATAAGGCATATTATGAAGTGCAATGTATTTTTTAATAAGGAAAATCAATTACATGAATGTGTGTGTGTGTGTGTGTGTGTGTGTGTGTGTGTGTGTGTGTGTGTGTAATAAGAATAAGGAGGATGCCACTTTAATTTCCCATTCCCAAATGATGTGGTAGGAGTGGTAGATCCTATGGCTATATACCTCTTGTCACACTTCTTTTATTATAAAGGGAGTTCCTTAGTCTGAGGCAATGCCTAATGAAATACCACATTAATAAGTCAAATACACTGTGAGCCTCAGATGGTGAGGCTGTCCTGTAAGCAGGGAAGGCAAATCCATACTTGGAATATATAGCAATCCTAATAAGGATGAACTATTGTCCTTTCCAGGATTAAATTGGTATTGAGGAATCAATTCAACTTCAAGTGGTTAGTTGGCCTCCATGACTTATCATAGTATTCAGGAGTCTCAGATCCATTAGTGTCTACTGATGACACATTGGGTAATTAGTACTTTTAGTGCCTAGATTAGCTTTAGCAAGAAAGAGACCTTGTGGTTTGGTCTATGCATAGTCTCTATATCTGCTACTATGGCTGTTGCATTTATGTGCAATCACTGAAGTGCTGGAGAGAAGAAGCTAGTTGATATCTACTACACATCATCCTTACCTCCTGGTTATTAAACATCCCAGAAACACATGTGCAGTGGAAGCTCTCTTGGATGCATTAATGGGTGTTACAAAGGCCTCACATTTTGTGCCTGTTCCTATACATACATTAGCATATCTCTTTTTCAAACCTCTTGTCTATGGACTTCTAATCTCTTTCCTTCCAAGTCCCTGACCAAAGCATTCATTACTACCCAGGAGTCTATGTATGTTTTTTCTTCAGGCCACTTTCTGTTACATAGGTGGACAGCCAAATGCATAGACCAAAACCTCTGTCCCAGGAGTATTTTTCTTTTTTTTTTTTTTTGAGAGGGCATCTCTCATATTTATTGATCAAATGGTTGTTAACAACAATAAAATTCTGTATAGGGGACTCAATGCACAATCATTAATCAACTCCAAGCCTAATTCTCAACAGTCTCCAATCTTCTGAAGCATAACGAACAAGTTCTTACATGGTGAACAAGTTCTTACATAGAGAATAAGTTCTTACATGGTGAACAGTGCAAGGGCAGTCATATCACAGAAACTTTTGGTTTTGATCACGTAACATGAACTATGAACAATCAAGTCCGATATGATTATCCATTTGATTTTTATACTTGATTTATATGTGAATCCCACATTTCTCCTGTTTTTTTTTTTAATAAAATGCTGAAGTGCTAAGTAAATGCATGATAAAGGTAGAAAACATAATTTAGTGCTGTAAGAGGGCAAATGTAGATGATCAGGTCTGTGCCTATAGACTAAGTATTAATCCAGGCTAGACAAGGGCAACAAAACATCCACGGATACAGAAGATTTGTCTCAAAACAGCAGGGGTGAGGTTCTAAGCCTCACCTCTGTTGATCCCCAATTTCTCACCTGATGGCCCCCCTGCGACTATGCCTGTCTTAGGTTGTTCCTCCCTTGAGGAATCTTACCCATCTCTGGCTAACCAGCCATCTTCCAGGGCCATACAGGGAAATGTAAAGTTGGTAAGTGAGGGAGAACAATATTCTTTGAAAAGGTGAGCTTTTTACGTCTTTGCAGATTTATGCCCTGTGGCTTGTATGCCCAGCATTTGTCTTGAGGTATCCGTACCACTTGGAAGAATTATGATACTTGGTAATTTTTGATATGAGGCACAAATTTTACTAAGGGTTGTAATTAGGAAGGAAGAAGAAAAGCTATAGAAGTAGCAGATGGAAGAAAACACGGGAATATTGATTATTTCTTTGACATAACTTCTTGTAGAGTAACATAAGCATGTGTAGGTTTTAAACTACTAATTAAATTGCACACATACATTAACAAAATAGGAATACGGCTACATAACAAAAGCAGACCTACAATTACCAGCCATATCCAGTAAAACCAAGAAAACCAGTTAGGTACCCTAGGCATTTGTGAAAACTTATCAATGATATGGTGGATATTGTCTAACTGAATTTGAATAGTTTGAGAAAAATCAGACAAATTAAAACAGCAGTTTCTGGGAACTGTTCACATCCCATATGTTCTTTTAACAATAGATACTCTGCAGTCACACGATTTTGGAGCACTGCAACTTGCACTTCTCCTAATTCTTGGTTGAGTTCGGACAATATAGATCCAGTCAAATTTGTTGTTTTACTGTATGCACAGGCCAGCTTAGATATCTCCTTCTTCATTCCAATGGCAAGTCCAGGAACTGGTGGGATGAATGTAGCTACAACTGCAACAGCACCAGGATCTTTGTTGAAGTTTTTTGATGATCATCTTCTGGAATGACTCTTCTAGAGGATGTTGATATTGGATGTTCTTCACATCGTATCTTAATTCGTTTTTCGGAAGCCAAATTAGGCTCTGATCCAATGCATAAAACAATACCTTTGCCCACACTTTGAAATGACCTTTTACCATTGTGAAGAACCTATTGGAGACCACCACACAGGAACTGTTTTTTTCTTTTTTAAGAGAAAGAAATATTATCAGAAAAATGTACTTCCATAGCTGATCATCCGACACTCTTTAAAAGATCAAAATTAAGGATATGTAAAGCTTGCATTAATCGTTGATTTGCAGTTAATTTTATCCTATCAGGGAGTAATCCCCCTTTTTTTGTTATCATTAATCTACAATTACATGAAGAATATTATGTTTACTAGACTCTCCCTATACCAAGTCCCCCACACAAACCCCATTACAGTCACTCTCCATCAGTGTAGTAAGATGCTGTAGAATAACTACTTGTCTTCGCTGTGTTGCACAGCCCTCCCCGTGCCCCCACCCACCCACATTATACATGCTAATCAAAATACCCCCTTCTTCTTCCCTGCCCTTATCCCTCCCTTCCCTCCCATTCTCCCCAGTTCCTTTCCCTTTGGTAACTATTAGTCCCTTCTTGGGTTCTGTGATTCTGCTGCTGTTTTGTTCCTTCAGTTTTTCTTTGTTCTTATACTCCACATATGAGTGAAATCATTTAGTATTTGTCTTTCTCTGCCTGGCTTGTTTCACTGAGCATAATACCCTCTAGCTCCATCCATGTTGTTGCAAATTGTAGGATTTGTTTTCTCCTTATGGCTGAATAATATTCCATTGTGTATATGTACCACCTCTTCTTTATCCATTCATCTACTGATGGACACTTAGGTTGCTTCCATTTCTTGGCTATTGTAAATAGTGCTGCGATAAACATAGGGGTGCATTTGTCTTTTTCAAACTGGAGTGCTGCATTCTTAGGGTAAATTCCTAGAAGTGGAATTCCTGGGTCAAATGGTAAGTCTATTTTGAGCATTTTGAGGAACCTCCATACTGCTTTCCACAATGCTTGAACTAATTTACATTCCCACCAGCAGTGTAGGAGGGTTCCCCTTTGTCTACACCCTTGCCAACATTTGTCGTTGTTTGTCTTTTGGATGGTAGCCATCCTTACTGGTGTGTGGTGATATCTCATTGTGGTTTTAATTTGCATTTCTCTGATAACTAGCAAAGTGGAGCATCTTTCATGTGTCTGTTGGCCATCTGAATTTCTTTTTTGGAGAACTGTCTGTTCAGTTCCTCTGCTCATTTTTTAATTGGATTATTTGCTTTTTGTTTGTTGAGTTGCATGAGCTCTTTATATATTTTGGATGTCAAGCCTTTATCAGATCTGTCATTTACAAATATATTCTCCCATAGTGCAGGGAACCTTTTTGTTCTATTGATGGTGTCTTTAGCTGTACAGAAGCTTTTCAGCTTGATATAGTCCCACTTGTTCATTTTTGCTTTTGTTTTCCCTGCCCAGAGAGATATGTACATGAAGAAGTCGCTCATGTTTCTGTCCAAGAGATTTTTGCCTATGTTTTTTTCTAAGAGTTTTATGGTTTCATGACTTAAATTCAGGTCTTTGATCCATTTTGAATTTACTTTTGTGTATGGGGTTAGACAGTGATCCAGTTTCATTCTCTTACATGTAGCTATCCTGTTTAGCCAGCACTATCTGTTGAAGAGACTGTCATCTCCCCATTGTATGTCCATAGCTCCTTTATCAAATATTAATTGACCATATATGTTTGGGTTAATGTCTGGAGTCTCTAATATGTTTCACTGGTCTGTGGCTCTGTTCTTGTGCCAGTACCAAATTGTCTTGATTACTATGGCTTTGTAATAGAGCTTGAGGAGTGAGATCCCTCCCCCATTTATTCTTCTTTCTCAGGATTGCTTTGGCTATATGGGATCTTTGGTGTTTCCATATGAATTTTTGAACTATTTGTTCCAGTTCATTGAAGAATGTTGCTGGTAATTTGATAGGGATTGCATAGAATCTGTATATTGCTTTGGGCAGTATGGCCATTTTGACTATATTAATTTTTCCTAGCCAAGAGAATGGGAATGAGTTTCCATTTGTTAGTGTCCTCTTTAATTTCTCTTAAGAGTGTCTAGTAGTTTTCAGGGTATAGGTCTTTCACTTCCTTGGTTAGGTTTATTCCTAGGTATTTTATTCTTTTTGATGCAATTGTGAATGAAATTGTTTTCCTGATTTCTCTATCTATTGGCTCATTGTTAGTGTATAGGAAAGCCACAGATTTCTGTGTCTTAATTTTGAATCCTTCAACTTTGCTGTATTCCAATTTCAGTTCTAGTAGTTTTCGAGTGAAGTCTTTAGAGTTTTTTATGTACAATATCATGTCATCTGCAAATAGGGACAGTTTAAGTTCTTCTTTACCAATCTGGATTGCTTGTATTTCTTTGTTTTCTCTAATTGCTGTGGCTAGGACCTCCAGTACTATGGTGAATAACAGTGGGGAGAGTGGGCATCCCTGTCTTGTTCCCAATCTCAGAGGAAAAGCTTTCAGGTTCTCACTGTTCATTATGATGTTGGCTGTGGGTTTATCATATATGGCTTTTATTATGTTGAGGTACTTGCCCTCTATACCCATTTTGCTGAGAGCTTTTATCATAAATGGATGTTGAATTTTGTCAAATGCTTTTTCAGCATCTATGGAGATGATCAGGTGGTTTTTGTCCTTCTTTTTGTTGATGTGGTGGATGATGTTGATGGATTTTCGAATGTTGCACCATCCTTGCATCCCTGGGATGAATCCCACTTGGTCATGGTGCCTGATCCTATTGATATATTTTTGAATTCAGTTTGCTAATATTTTATTGAATATTTTTGCATCTATATTCATCAGGGATATTGGTCTATAATTTTCTTTTTTGGTGGGGTCTTTGCCTGGTTTTGTTATTAGGGTGATGTTGGCTTCATAGAATGAGTTTGGGAGTATTCCCTCCTCTTCTGTTTTTTGGAAAATGTTAAGGAGAATGGGTATTATGTCTTCTCTGCGTGTCTGATAAAATTCCAAGGTAAATCCGTCCGGCCCAGGGGTTTTGTTCTTGGGTAGTTTTTTGATTACTGCTTCAATTTCTTTGCTCGTAATTGGTTTGTTTAACTTTTGTGTTTCTTCCTTGGTCAGTCTTGGAAGGTTGTATTTTTCTAGGAAGTTGTCCATTCTTCTAGGTTTTCCAGTTTGTTAGCATATAGGTTTTCATAGTAGTGTTTAATAATTCTTTGTATTTCTGTGGACTCTGTCGTGATTTTTCCATTCTCATTTCTGATTCTGTTGATGTGTGTTGATTCTCTTTTTCTCTTAATAAGTTTGGCTAAAGGCTTATCTATTTTGTTTATTTTCTCGAAGATCCAGCTCTTGGTGTCATTAATTTTTTCTATTGTTTCATTCTTCTCAATTTTGTTTATTTCTTCTCTGATCTTTATTATGTCCCTCCTTCTGCTGACTTTAGGCCTCATTTGTTCTACTTTTTCCAGTTTCGATGATTGTGATGTTAGACTATTCCTTTGGGATTGTTCTTCCTTCTTCAATTGTGCCTGGATCACTATATACTTTCCTCTTAAGACTGCTTTTTCTGCATCCCACAGAAGTTGGGGCTTTTTGTTGTTGTTGTCATTTGTTTCCATATATTCCTTGATCTCTATTTGAATTTGTTTGTTGATCCATTGATGATTTAGGAGCATGTTGTTGATCCTCCATGTGTTTGTGAGCATTTTTGTTTTCTTTGTAGAATTTATTTCTAGTTTTATACATTTGTGGTCTGAAAAGTTGGTTGGTAGAATTTCAATCTTTTGGAATTTCCTGAGGCTCTTTTTGTGACCTAGTATGTCGTCTATTCTGGAGAATGTTCCTTGTGCACTTGAGAAGAATGTGTATCCTGTTGCTTTTGGATGTAGAGTTCTATATATGTCTATTACGTCCATCTGTTCTAGTGTATTGTTCAGTGCTTCCATGCCCTTACTTATTTTCTGTCGAGTGGATCTATCCTTTGGGGTGAGTGGAGTGTTGAAGTCTCCTTAAATGAATGCATTGCATTCTATTTCCCCCTTTAGTTCTGTTAGTTTTTGTTTCTCATATGCTGGTGTTCCTGTGTTGGGTGCATATATATTAATAATGGTTATATCTTCCTGTTGGACTGAGCCCTTTATCATTATGCAATGTCCTTCTTTATCTCTTGTTACTTTCTTTGTTTTGAAGTCTATTTTGTCTGATACTAATACTGCAAACCCTACATTCTTCTCTCTGTTGTTTGCATGAAATATGTTTTTCCATCCCTTGACTTTTAGTCTGTGCATGTCTTTGGGTTTGAGGTGAGTTTCTTGTAAGCAGCATATAGATAGGTCTTGCTTTTTTATCCATTCTATTACTCTTTGTCTTTTGATTGGTGCATTCAGTACATTTACATTTAGGGTGATTATTGAAAGATATGTACTTATTACCATTTCAGAGTTTAGATTTCAGGTTCTAACTTAGGTTCAAGGTTAGCTTCCTTCGTATCTTACTGCCTTACTTAGCTGGCTTATTGAGCTGTTATATACACTGTCTGGAGATTCTTTTCTTCTCTCACTTCTTATTCCTCCTCCTCCATTCTTTATATGTTGGTTGTTTATTCTGTGCTCTTTCATGTTTCGCTTAACTGCTTTTAGTGGGCAGTTGATTTTATTTTCTGCCTTTAATTAGTATTTGATTGGTCTGCTTTCTTTGCTGTGATTTTATTTTCTCTGGTGAAATCTGTTCTGTCTTAGGAGTGCTCCCGTCTAGAATAGTCCCTCTAGAATACCCTGTTAGAGGTGGTTTGTGGGAGGCGAATTCCCTCAACTTTTGCTTGTCTGGGAATTGTTTAATCCCTCCTTCATATTTAAATAATAATCATACTGGATACAGTATTCTTGGTTCAAGGGCCTTCTGTTTCATTGCATTAAATATCATGTCATTCTCTTCTGGCCTGTAAGGTTTCTGTTGAGAAGTCTGATGTTAGCCTGATGGGTTTTCTTTTATAGGTGACCTTTTTCTTCTCTCTAGCTGCCTTTAAAACTCCGTCCTTGTCCTTGATCTTTGCCATTTTGATTATTATGTGTCTTGGTGTTTTTCTCCTTGGGTCCTTTCTGTTGGGATTTCTGAGTACTTCTGTGGTCTGATTGATTATATCCTCCCCCAGTTTAGGGAAGTTTTCAGCAATTATTTCTTCAAAGACACTTTCTATCCCTTTTTCTCTCTCTTCTTCTTCTGGTACCCCTATAATGTGGACCTGCTCACAGGTCTTACTGTCCTGTTTCCATGGTTTTCAGCACCCCACACATGCACTGTGTCTGCGTTCTGGTGTGGATAGCTTGGGCTGGGTGTTTAGCAGTCCTGGGCTCCCTCTCCCTCCCTGCTCTGACTCCTCTCCTCCCACTGGGAGTTGGGGTGAGGGGCACTCGGATCCTGCCAGGCCGTGGCTTGTATCTTACCCCCTTCACAAGGTGCTGGGTTCTCGCAGTTGTGGATGTGGTCTGGATGTTGTCCTATGTCTTCTTGTCTCTTTTAGGGAGAGTTGTATTTTCAAAAATTTATGTGGTTTGGGAGGAGATTTCCACTGTTTTACTCACACCACCATCTTGGCTCCGCCCCATGAGTATTTTTCTTTTAACAATATCTTCCCAAGATAACCCGAGAGGGCATGTAGAGAAAAAGTAATCAATTTTTGGCTCACAAAATAAACTGAATTAGCCAATGAACCCAATATGCTTAGCTTTCCTTCCCTCTATTTCTTTGTTGATTATCTGTAAGACAGTATGTATGTGGTCATAGGCACAAGATAAGAGAAAAACATTAGAATAAGAGACAAGATCCTTAGAGGGTGGGGTATAGAATTAAATTTCAAGATAGTTCTGGTTCTGCCTATATGTGGAGCTCAAGTATCTAGTAGCCTGATTGCAGCCCTCCAAAAAGTGTTATAATTACTGGTTTTTGAAAGTAAAAATATGCAGAAGCCCAAGAAGAGGTCCATCCAAAGGGTAAAATGGATTAGAGGGTAATCAGTGTGCAGCATTGACAGTGCCTGCATATTTGGTAACCCTGTTCTTTTTTTAACATCTGTTCAGCAACTCATAAACACAAATTTAAATAAGTTTTCTTATCTATTTAGCTAAACAAGTTAGAGAAAAATCACTGAACTATTTACATAAATATCATTACAACTTAATGGTCTCAAAACTCACCTCAGTCTTCACTGTTACTGTTTTTGGTCAACAGTTACATAATTAACATTCCAAATTCACAATCATTACCTAAATTTTGCCTCCATAATTCCCAATAGGCAACTTAAAAAACTGAGGTAAACATGGGTTTTCTTCTCAACTTGCTGTGCTCAGGTTTAAATATTATGTCAAGTGATGACTTTACCTATTGCTTTTCCCCTCGTCTCAGATGGTGAGGTATTCTTCCTAGTTAGGATTAACCACTCTACTTGTATCAACTCCATCTTTTGCCCATTAGTCATACATTCTCTACCTCTTTTACTTCTTTTTCTTAGCCTAAATTTATAAATATATCTTTTTATTTAGAAAAAAATCCTTGACCCTGTAGACATTCTCATGACTAAAATTCCTGTGTATGTTTACCTCAAAACTTGGCAAGGATTCTCAAGACAGTGGTGTCAGTAGGGTGGCAGAAATCTCCTCCCAAAATCATATATATTTTGAAAATACAGCAAATACAACTATTCCTAAAAGAGAGACCATAAGATAAAGTACAACACCCAGGCTGCATCTACATCTGTGAGAACTCAATATCTCATTAAAAGGGTAAGATACAAAGCCATGACCTGGCAGAACCTAAGCATTCTCCTCACCCCAGCTCACCAGTGGGAAGAAAAGAATTAGAGTGGGGAGGGTGTGGAAGCACAGGACTGCTAAATAACCAACCCTAGTAATCTGCACTGAGAGCACAGACACACACTGCATAGTGCACTGGATATTAGAGAAATGGAAAAGCAAAATCCGAGACTTAAGACTGCAAACAGGTCCCTGCAGCTGGCTGCCCTGGGACAAAAGAAAAAAGGGTGCTGTAATAGTCTTAAGTGGACAAGGGTTTAATAGGTGGACAAAATTGTCCTGGCACACTCTGCCCAGCAGGCTGGGAACTTTATGGAACTTCAGGAACCTTAGTCCCCTGGGTGGCAACACAGCTCCAAAACCCCTCACAGTGATAAGCAACCTGCTGTTCGTTACCCCTCTGCAGGCACTGCAAGCAAACCATAAAACTCCTAGAAAAAAACATAGGCAAAAATATCTTGGACATAAACATGAGCAACTTTTTAATGAACATAAACCCCTGGCAAAGGAAACAAAAGCAAAAATGAACAAGTAGGACTATATCAAACTAAAAAGCTTCTATACAGCAAAGGATCCCATCAGTAGAACAAAAAGGTACCCTACAGTATGGGAGAATATATATATCTGTAAATGACATATCCGATAAAAGGTTGACATCCAAAATATATAAAGAGCTCATGCACCTTAACAAACAAAAAGCAATTAATCTAATTAAAAAATAGGCAGAGTATCTGCGTAGACACTTCTCCAGAGAAGAAATTCAGATGGCCAAAACGCACATGAAAAGATGCTCCACATTGCTAATCATCAGCAAAATGCAAATAAAAACTACAGTGAGGTATCACCTCACACCAGTTAGGATGGCCACCATCCAAAAGACAAACAACAACCAATGTTGATGAGGATGCGGAGAAAGGGGAACCCTCCTACACTGCTGGTGGGAATGTAAACTAGTTCAACCATTGTGGAAAGCAGTATGGAGGTTCCTCAAAAAACTAAAACTAGAAATACCATTTGACCCATGAATTCCACTCCCAGGAATTTACCCTAAGAATGCAGCAGCCCAGTTTGAAGAAGACATATGCACCCCTATGTTTATTGCAACATTATTTACAATAGCCAAGAAATGGAAACAACCTAAGTGCCCATCAGTAGATGAATGGATAAAGAAGATGTGGTACATATACACCATGGAGTATTATTCAGCCATAAGAAGAAAACAAATCCTACCATTTGCAACAACATGGATGGAAATAGAGGGTATTATGCTCATTGAAATAAGCCAGGCAGAGAAAGACAAGTTCCAAATGATTTCACTCATATGTGGAGTATAAGAACAAAGGAAAACTGAAGAAACAAAACAGCAGCAGAATCACAGAACCCAAGAATAGACTATCAGTTACCAAAGGGAAAGGGACTGGGGAGGATGGGTGGGAAGGAAGGGGTAAGGGGAATAAGGGGCATTACAATTAGCACACATAATGTAGGGTGGGGTACGGGGAAGGCAGTACAGCACAGAGAAGACAAGTAGTGACTCTATAGCATCTTACTACACTGATGGACAGTGACTGTGATGGGGTATGTGGGGGGGACTTGATAATGGGGGGAGTGTAGTAACCATAATGTTCTCATGTAATTCTACATTAATGATATAAAAAAAAACTTGTCAAGGAGAGACTTAAACAGTCATTGTATTGACTTTTGTTGCACTTCAGCTCCTAGTCTGTTGTAGTATAATTATTTTTCTTTCAGATCCTGAGCTACCATGCCTAAGGTCCCAGTGATTTCTTATTAAACAAACAAAGATCCAGTGACTATCTGGATATTTCCTAATCATGGACACAGTTAAACACCTCCTCCTAGGCACAGATACTCTTTAAATATGACATTACATTTCCTTTGACTGTCCTTCTCTAACTTCCAAACAATATATTTTTATGCCTTCTTTTTCCGTGCTCAAGAGATACCACAAATTCTCCCCTGACTGTCCCGTTTATTCTAAGGGTCTTAAACACCATTGAGATTTGTATTTCAAACTTGTGGGTTTCACATTCCCATATCCAATTTCTCGAGCACATCTACCTTATACACATAGCTAACACAAAATTATTCAAAATGGAAATTGTAATCTATCTAGTTATCTACCCTAGTAACCAAGAGGTTATCCTTAACTGCTTTTTCTAATTCCACTATTGAGTTTCTATAGCTATATTCAATTAATTGTCAAGTCCTGTTCAGTTTATTTCTTATCCATTTCTCAAACCTATTCTAACTTATAAATTCTTACTATAATGATACTAATTTGAACCTTCACCATTTCTTAAATTACTACAATAGCCAGTAGTAATTTAAGTTTCTAGTCCTTTCACACTAATGTGCTTTATTTGTTTCTTTGCTTGAAATATTTATGTAAAATATAAACCTGTCTTTGATTGAATTTCACCAAATGTAGACCAGGAAGAAGGATGTGAGTGGAAGTAGTTTACATGGAAGTAGTTTACATAGTTGATGGAAGCATCGTTATGAAATGAAGTGAGATAGGATATGTAAGAAAGTTAAAAACCAATGCATTACTAAACAAAGGATATCACCTTGGAAAAATGGAGCTCAATCCCATTTAAGGCCCTCTAAAATAATTGTATATTATACCTCAGAATGACTTTGCTGAGGAATAAGAATGCTGGAAAGTTCATTCACCAATTCCCATCCCTCAGTGGTTGCGGATTACTCTTAAGTTAACTTCTTAGCATTTTGTCTGTCCTTTGTGCAGGCAGAGCACAGTCCTCTGGCCAGGGAAAGTTGTCTAATGGAGAAGCAGGTACTTGGGGCAGTAAACTATTAGTGTGTATGGGAACTGTAACCGAAGTTACATGTGACCTCTAGTTTGGGCTAAGAGCATGGGAATGAGGTACTGGCAGAGTCAACTGCAATATCCAAGTTACTTTCCTATATCAAACCATTTAGTGTCTAACATAGTAGATGAATTCTGAACCTCTTGCTTGATTATACAAGGACTTTTAAAAGTATCTTCAAGATGCAACAAGTCAATTCTTATCACTTCCTATCTCACATATTTTATTCCCGCCAGCCAAGTTACTTGGAGATATTAAACACATACTTCTGTGTAGGCTGCAACTCATCCTCAACTTTTACCAAATATCATTGCTCATGATACAGGTAAAGAATTGCCTTTTCCAGGATGCCAAACTGGAAACCCCCATACTTAGATAGGTACTTCTTTTTATTTTCCAGTACCATTGCCATGGTGTGTAACATGTTTTTTCTTCTCATGTCCATAATAGTAATTTAGCTGTCCTTATTTCTTTTACCTTTACTTAACTCTGAACTACATGAGGAAAAAATTCTATCTATCTTATTTATTAATTTTTTTAGTCCTGTATATAGCTAAGTGTCTGATATAGCAAATTGTTCATACTTACTGAATAAAACCTTAACTTCTTGGTGTCTTGTGTGTAGAGGAGTAATTCAATCTGAGCAACTCACTTTTTAGAGCACAATGGGCCATAACTCAAAGGTATATTAATTTTCTGAGTGAAAATTTTTTATGGTTTTAGTTCCATTTATGTCAAAACATCTCTTCTACATTCAATCTTAAAATAAAGTATGCATTGTATAAACATTCCAAGTGCTCACCTAAGATATAGGAATAAATCATTGCTACTTTAGCTGTCAGTAAACAAAAAAAACACATTAAAGACAAAGATTTTGACACTACTTATTGGCCCACTGTTAGATGAGGTGACACTAGAAGATAAAATGTGGAATTTGAATACCTGTGGCACATTACCATTAATTGTCTTGGAACTGAAGAAAATTCTTTCAGCTTAATTTTCCAGCTATCTCTTTTGCTGAAATCTTTCTAAGCACTTTCAGAGTAAAGAGCTTTATTTTTATGTATGATGTATATGCAGATATTAAATTTAGCTCATATCTAAAGAAAAGCCTATTATTCTTTTATGTAAAGCACTATGGAAGACCAACACTGCACTTCTCAGTATCTCTACCAAATAATAATTCTACCTTAATGACGGAAAACAATTTCACTTATGATTCATAGATATCAAACCAATAAAAGTGCACATTCCCTTATATTGTTTGAAATGTATGTTAGTTATTATGAAGAAATTTAGGGGATTAAGATTATTTAAGGAAATAACAGGGAATTTGTTGAAAGCATTTTATATAAAATGTTATATAGACAGGTAGAACATGTATCAATAACATATGACAGGAAGAAAGCCACTCCTCCTAATTTTATTTCTCTTGCCAAAAGGATGTTTCTTGAATTACTGGAATCTCTAGTCTTTGTTCTTTCTGTTGTCATCTGACAGATGGGAGCTCAGCAGCAGCCACACGGAATGTTATGGAATGTGACGTGTGTACAGATCAGATGATACCCTGGGAAACTCAGTCCTCCCCAGCACCTTTGACCCAATTCATCCAATTCATCCTCACAACCACAGAATTACCAGGCACTTGTGGAATTTTCTGTAAATAAAAATAAGCCTAGTCAATATGCCATATTGATTATTTTCTTCTGAATATCCTTATTAGATACAAAAAAATCCACATTTTCCTACATAAATATTATAGTCATATTTTGCATTAAATATTGAAGATAACTTTTACTTTAAATGTTATCACTTAAAAAAATGTATTTCCAGAAGGCATTTTAGGCTATGTATTTGATAACAGATATATAAACCAAGTTTAATTTAAAATATGCTCAAAATATGCTGAGTCATCTTTAGACTTTAAAAATTGTAATAGTTATTAATATTGGTCTGTTTTAAACTCACTAATGAAGAAATGGTGACTTTAAAAAGTATTCAAATGGTTTGTTTTGAAATGGAATTTGGAGAGCAATCCCTAATGTTTCTTCTTCCAACTTTTACTAAATGAAAACACAGGAAAACAAATTGAAACACAAACCAAAGAGTCATAACACTCAAAATCAAGACTGACAGAAGGCATTATACTGGAACTGACAGTAATTTTAAAGCAATCAAAGCTGGATTTAGAAAAGCTTAACCAGGCTTAACAAATTATAGTTTCACATCATGAAGAAGAAAGACTGGAAGAAGAGAGTTAATTTCTTTCGGTCTTCCTAGAATGTCCTGTGACTCAGTGGATCAGGACTTGCCATGAAGAGATGCTGTCCCACCCCACCTCTCACATACTGCTTTGTCCCACGGTACTCGTGATGAGTCACCTTGCCATGGGTCTTCTCTGCCACCTGTATAAATCCAGATCAGTTCTAAATTGAATAATATCAGAAAATTCTGACAAATTAAAAAGCACATGGTTCTCTGTATGTAAGAGGATGGGATATAAAAAAAAAGTTTACTCCAAAAAATATCAAGAAGCTATAAAAGAGAAATAATAATGAAAAGTTATTCCAAGAAATAGTACTATTATTGCCCTCAGTACATAGATACAAATGCCAAAGATTAGACAGAATACATAATTTTACCAAGATCATGCAGTGATCTCTAGAAAGTGTAAATGATAATGCTGGGATATGAATTCAAGGAGTCTAATTTCAGAGCATAGAATCTTAAAAACACAGTGATAGATGGTTAAATTAATAATAATGAAAGTTAATAATTTGTGTTTATTCTGTGCCAAGTGTTGTACTAGGTTCTTTTTTTTCCCTTTTGTAACAGTTTTATTGAGATCTCATTTATATGCCATACAATTCACCCATTTTAAAGTGTACAATTAAATGGGTTTGGGTATATTTACAATGTTGCTTAATCAACATAATTTTAGAACATATTCATACCTCCAAAGAGGAGCCCTGTACCTTTTAACTATCACCCCCAATTCCATCATTTGTACACCTTTAGATTATCATTCATCTACATTTTTTCTTATTTTTTAAATAAAAGTTGTATATATTTAAGGTGTACAACATGATTTGATATACATAATGAAATGATTACTACAATTAAACTAATTAACATATTATCTCACATAGTTACCAATATTTTATATGTGATGAAATCACCAGAAATCTACTCTTTCAGTAAATTTCTAGTATTCGATACAGGTATTATTAACTATAATCATTATGCTGTACATTAGTGCACTAGACATTTATTCTACATACCTGCAATTTTGTACCCATTGACAAGTATCTTGTTTCCTCTACCTCCCTGCCCCTTGTAACTATTGTTCTATTCTCTGCTTCTATATATTTGACTTTGTTTTAGATTCCACATATAAATGACACCATGAAGTATATTTTTTCTCTGTGTCTGGCTTATTTTACTTATTTAAATACCCTCAAATTCCATCCATGTTATCACAAACAACAATATTTATTTCTAGTGACTGAATAACACTTCATTTTATATATATACATGTCACACCTTCTTTATTAATTCTTCTGTTCATTCATTCAAGACATATAAGTTGTGTCCATATCTTGGCTATTGTGGTTATGCTGCAGTAAATATGGAAATGCAGATATCTTTTTGGTATGCTGTTTTCATTTTCTTTTTATATATACTCAGAAGTGAGATTGCTGGATCATACAGTAGTTCTATTTTTAATTTTTTGAGGAACCTCCATACTGTTTTCCATAATAGCTGAACCAATTTACATTCCCACCAAGTGTGCAAGGGTTTGCTTTTCTGCACATCCTCACAAACACTTGTTACTTCTTATCTTTTGGATGACAGCCATTCTAGCAGTTGTGAAGTGATCTCTCATTGTGGTTTTGATCTGTATTTCCCTGATGATTAGTGATGTTGAGCATTTTTTCATATGCCTGTTGGCCATCTGAGTGTCTTCTTTGGAAAAATGCCTATTCGTGTTCTTTGCTAGATTCTTGATATGCATAATCTCACTAGGTCTTCTGTCTGAACAATGTATGAGGAATGGTTATGGTTCTCATTTATCAGTCAGAAAGAAGGCTGGCAACTATAAATGACTTGCCTGATTTCATACCTCTGTCACTGACTCTATGAGTCAGTTAATTTCCAAATGTTGATGTACTATATGGAAGCTAAATGGCTATATCCTTCTACATAGATATTAGGATAGTGTGAGGGCTAGAGAGAAGAGCAACAGCAATGAAATGAAAGAAGGATTAACAAGAAATGACAAAAATCAACTCAAAATAGGTCATACACATAAAATAAGCTGAAAATAGATCATAAACATAAAATTATCAAATTTCTAGAAAAACCATAAAAAATAAATCTTTGTGACCTTGGGTAAGGCAGAGATTTATTATGTAGGCCACAAAAAAATAGGAACAAAAAGTGAAATACTGATAATTGCACTTCATTAAAATCAAAATATTCTACTCCTTCATACTGTGAAGGCAATGAAAAGAAAAGCCACAAATTGGGAAATGTGAATTAAAGCCACAGTAGGATACTACTGTTCATCTATTGGATTGTTTAAAATAAAAGATTTGATAATATTAAATGTTAGCGGGAATGTGGAACACTTAGAAATCTCCTATGTTCCTAGTGTGGATGCAAAATGATACGTCCTTGTTAGAAAAGAGTAAGGTAATTTCACATTAAGGTAACAGACCCACCATGCAGCCCAACATTCCTAGTCTTAGACATTTACCAGAGAGAAATTAAGACATGTCTAAACAATGCCTGTATGCGAATATTATGGCAGATTTATTCATAATCACCCAATGCTAGAAACAATCCAAGTGTTCATCAACTAGTGAATGGTTTTAAAAATTGTTATTTATACATTTTAATGTCATGTAACTCAGTGAAAGAAGGAACTACAAATGCATGCAACAATAAAGACAAATCTCAGAAGCAGGAGTGAAGCAAGTCAGTTTCAAAGGGCTGAAGGATTCCACTTAAATGACACTTTGTAACTCTAAGGGAAGAAAATGCAGGGATAGAAATCAGATCAGCAGTTACCAATAACTGGGGGCATAGGAGACTTGGCTACAAAACACTTAGGGATGATAGAAATACTGTCTATTTTAATCACAGTGATAATTTTACCCACAATTTATCAAAATTTGTATAATAGTACTCTTTAGACAGTGAATTTTATTTCTTATTAATTATACCTCAATAAGCTAACTCTCAAATAACAATACCAACAAAGAAATAAAGCATAGCATACCTGGGAAAAAAGCTCAGTGTGTGGGCCTTGTTTTCTTTCACAGAAAGAAGTCTCTGGCTTTGCCAACTGCTCATTGCCCCACATTTGTCCCAAATGTCACTCTTTCCCTATCTGGTACATCAAGTTCAGAAGCCCTTCTCTCAAGCCTCACTCTAACTTTTGAAATCATCCTGATAACCAGTGATATGCTTAGAGTTTACACTTGTCATTTACTTTATAACCAGTTGCTAATTTGGTTGAACACAGATCTGTTTTATTCATCAGCCTGACACCTAGCTAACCATATTTTCCAGGTATAATGCTTTTTTTGTGCTGCTGGACAACATTTCATTCCCTGCAGTCCTGTTTATCCTACATTAGTAGTAGGGTGTAGAATCCATGTCCTTTCAAATTCTGACTCATCAACCTGCCAAATTAGCCCTGAGTGTTTTTATTCCCCAATTACTGTTAATTCTAAAGGCAAGTTATTTTTTTTCTTCTACGGCATGCTCTGTTTCAGTGATTCTCATTCATCACTGTACAGTAATATAACCTATTGAGTTCTTTGTTAATATAGATTCAGGGCTCTATTCCACAACCACAAAATTAGAATCTATGAGTATGATCTCTGGAAAATATATATTTTAATGTCAATAAGAATTCTAATATTCATGTCTGTTTGCAGTATTGTGAATGACCAGTTTTGTTCCAAACAACGTAACTTACACAGTATGTTATAATATATTACTAAGCTTAGAATTTAAAGTATTTTGATTTAAAGTATCTGATTTAAAATGTAAGCCTAGACAGATTTCTTTTTTCTGATACCATGTATGTGTGTGTATATATTGATAGTTAATTTTATGTGTCAATTTAGTAAGGCTAAGTGATTCAGATAGTTGGTCAAACATGTCTGGATGTAGCTGTGGAAGTATTTTTTAGATGATTTAAGCATTTAAACCAATAGTCTTTGAGCAAAGAGATCACTCTCCATAACGTGGGTTGGCCTCATCCAATCAGTTGAAGGCCTCGAGAAAAGGACTGACTTCCTAATGAATAGGAAATTCTACCAGATGACTGCCTTTGAACTCATGCTTCAGTCAGCTCTTCCGTCGTCTGCAGCCTGCCTACTTTACAGATTTTGGACTTGCTAGCCTCCACAGTTACATGAGCCATTTTCTTAAAATAACGTCTCTTGATAGATTGATAGATAGATGGATAGAAAGATAGTTATACAGAACCAACAGGATATGTGTGTGTATATACATATTTATTAATATACACATCATATATATTTTTCCTTTACTAATACATACATCCTATTGGTTCTATTTCCCTGGAGAACCTAATAAATACATATATGTTTGCACAGAATCAAATCTGTTTCAAAAATCTCAGTGTACATTAGTACAGAACTAGTAAGTACTTGTGAAAGGTGAAATGAAATGGAGTCATTATGTCAAGGGTTGTTTTAAATGAGGCCAGGAAGTCATTGAGGAGATGAGCCTTACTCACATCCTCCAGTGGAACCATGAACTTTTGAATTGGGCCACACAGCAACTATTGCAAGGACTCAGCCCCAACACCTGCAACTTGCTGCAGTGAGAGACTCTTCATTGTGCAAGACTCAGCAGTCAATTCTCTTCAGCCAAGACTGATTTTCTGCTGCCAGCCCCAATTCAAGTTCTTTGTAAGCAACATATTAATAAGCATTCCTGTTTGTCTTTAAAAACCCTTGATTTTTATTCCTTGGAGGGATACTATTTGAGTTGTTGCCCCAATCTGTAATCCCCAAACTGGAATTCTGAGACCCCAAATAAATGCTTTGTTTTTAGCTTTGCCTTTTTTCTTGGTTGACACTATTTAATATAAAGTTTTCAATATTGAATAATTAATTAATAGTTGTCTGGCAACATTCAAATATTATTAGTGTACTATTTTTTTTAAATGTCTTTCTTTTAACCCTTATAAGCTTGTGAAACAGATATATGTCATTATTGATGAGGATTTCAAGCACATATTTAAAATGAATATAAAATATAAAGTTTTGTGGCACAACCTTTCAGGTTAGAATCAAGAACTCCGCTATGCAAAATAATCCAGTTAAGCAAATCCAATATCAGGTACCTAAAACAGAGTAAAACAGACTGTTACTAAATTACTAAGTAGGCACATACTGTTCAAAAAATAAAAAATAAAGTAACCATAGCAACACTGGTACATTCAAGACACATTAAATCAAATTCAAATAAAGCAATTGTGCTCTACCTCTAGGTTTTCAGCAGATCTAAACAGAAGTCTTAATTACAAGCAGAGATAGACAGAGGCCTGAGTTTTATCCATTCCCACCTGAATTAGAAATTACAATGTTAAAAATATCTCAATATATTTCCCTTCTCACCAAGAACTATCCACACCTTTTTTTTTTTAGATGTATAAAAACAGTTGCAGTAGAAATTCAATGTTCCTGGAGAAAGGTTTTAGTTGATTCACTATCAAAATTATTTTGGGGATACCCAATAAGGTTAAGAGGTCCCCAAACTGTTCTTGGAGCTGAGCATACCTATACAACTCTATCTCACTCTCTTAGGCTTAATATTGACAAAAAGAAACCAGCACCATTTTAGGCTACAAAGAGCTAAAACAGCATCATTTTAGGCAACATTTAAGCAGTCAGAATTGCAGGCCAAGTTAAATATTGAAAACAGAGCAGGCTAAGACCTCAAAACAGTCATAGTCCTAAAAGTGTCATGAATCAATTCTAATGATAGGCGTGCAAAAAAAGTATATCAAGAAACAAGAAAATCTGAGAACTACATAGTTTTTCTGTTAGATCAGAATATGATTACGCTAGAGTAGAACTGACAACAGGAAATCCAGGTCAATGTTAGGATTCATACAGAGTTGCCAGTTGGGTTATCTAGGAAGTAGATTCTGAAACAGAGTTCAGTGTGCAGGACGTTTATTAGGAAGTGCTCTTGGGATCAACAAATAGTGAAGGGAGGGTACAAAAGCAAGATGGGGCAGTGGAAATTGGCTGAGCCCATGGAGAACTTTGGAACTAAATATGGCCTAGAGTTTTTCTGTTTGGCTAAAATGGCCAGATTTTTATACCCTTGCTTTCTTTGGTCTTTGGACACACTCTACCAAGTATGTCCTTTGGTGAGGACACTCTCTGCTGCTGAGGCAATCCCAGGGACTGACAAATGAAGGCTTTCTGCTGGCAGTATGCCCAGGTGCTGGAGAGGCACTTCCTTCCTAGATGGAGGGCCTGAGTGTCGGAGCTTCATTTCCATCACTGCCATCCCTTGTGCTTCTCAGATTCAAATTCTTCATATACATTTGTAGAAAAGCTCTTTTGGCATTCTTTCAGGATTCTGGTGGACCTCTTCTTCTGGGGGAAACTTAGAAGAGGAAGATTATGGAGAAGAACTATAGCTCCCACAACTGTATATCTTGGGGACATAACTGATATTCATCATGTCTCTCTTCTACTATTTGTTTTAGGTTCCCTTCACCCTCAGCTACAACCTCTATTGGACTTATCGAGACCCTCATTTCTGTACTGATGTAAGTCCATGGTCAACATGCTCTTCTCAGGCCAGAGATGCTGTGTTTATTTATAGTCACAGTGTTCAAGGGAGTAAGTACCAAAAGACAGTCAAGCAGATCACTTGGGATCAAAATACAATGCTCTTTGCCTCCATTGTGAAAGCAGCCCTTGCTCCTTCTGATAGGCTCAAATACTCCTACCATAATAATAGTTATTCTTTTAAAGTACTTCTCCAAGCTGGTGTCCTTGCTGTGCCTTCGGCGGGCTGTTGAGTTGTTCTGTCTGGCCAGCAGCTCCAGTTGATTAGGTATTTGATCCAATCATTGGTTTTATTAATCATGAGCACACTCGTGTAATTTCTCTTCTCTAAAGGGGATCCCATGTTCTTAATGTCATATTGGATCCTGTGACATTTCATAGCTATGTGGCTGTGCTAATGCTGCCTTGAAGACAGGAAAAGAAAATATATACCTATAATACATGCATGTTCTTGTAAGAACATATTTTTAGCTCTTTCATGTGGAAAGGACCTTGTGTACCTAGACGAAAACATTTGGAATGACAGTTGTAATTGATATTATTATTTAGCCAAGTTTTCCCAGTTCAGTTTTCTCAGTGCCTCCCAAATCAGATGAGAACCTCTTTTTCTGTTCCCAATGCCTCTGGTTTTAATATGTAACTTTCAATAGCTTGTTAATTGAGTACAGCCATTCCCTTTCTTTTATTAGAGCATCTGTTGATCTTGGCAATGGCTAATTCATTTCATTATTCTTGAAGTTCTCTTTCCCTTAATTTTTCAAATACCTAATGCATTATATCACCTAAATCTAACCTTAAGACTGAGGTGCCTAGTAGATTTACATGAAGTGCCTAGTAGATTTGCATGTTAAGTAGGAACCTGTATATATGAGTCTGGAATTAGGAGGAGAATCCACATAGGGGTAATCTGTTGGTGTGGATAAAAAGATGATTTTTTTCTTGGCCAGGGAAGTTTATCTTTTCTTTCTAAATCTACTTTCTTTCTCAAAACCAATGTGTAAAGCTGAAGTTTAACATATACATATAGTTACCAGTGTTACAAGATATATGCTAGGTTATATTAAAAGAGAAAGCCACAGGCCTAAGAGTAAGTGCTGGGCTTATTGAGTAAACTGGGGCTTATTGCCCAGCCTTATCACTTTCAACTTCCCAGAAATGTAGTCTTGGTCAATCAGGAATTTTCTGGACAGAACCAGTGATGTAATCTGTCACATGAGCCCCTTCCATCCCCCAAAAAGGTAACAAGATGTATTCTGCATGATAAGAAGACCCCATGTTTCTCACCCTAAGGGAGGCTGACCTTGCCTGAAACAAACCCTTCTTTTTTTTTGATAATAACTTCTTGCTTTACCCTTCTATCCATAAAACCTCTCAATTGTGTATAACTCCTCAGAGCATTTCTCTACTTGCTTTGCTGCCCAATTCATGAATTGCTTAATAAAGCCAATTAGATCTTCAAATTTACTTGGTTGAATTTTGTTTTTAACAGAAGTCATAAGAAAAACATGGGAATAAAGGATGTGGAGAAATATTAATATGCAGGAAGTAAAAAGAGAAGATGAATTTATATTAATATCCAAAGAATATCTGAAGAGCTACTTGGGCACTGCAAATACCTTCTCAGTTTTTATTGGTGTAGACAGATACAGGTCCTGTACAAGTTCATATAACTGAAAATTAGACTCAGAACCAAAATTTGAGAATATGTCATTAGGCACTTCATGTTAACAAAAAACAGCATTTGATAGAGTTATGTAAATTTGAGAAATAGAATGTTTAAAGCATTTTTATATGGGAATGACATGGTCAAATAAATGACTGTCAAAATAAGAACATAACCACTCGATAGAGTATCTGATTTGAAAATCTAGAATAATTTATTTCATGACTGGAGAAAAAGTAGATTGGGACAGTTGAAGCACAGCTGTGAAATATTGATTTCACATGAATTTTGCATAATGTTATGAGAGTTTTCATGCCCAGTAAATGAAGAATAATTACTTCAGTCTTTAAATTTATGGTTAAGTTGCTTGAATCTTCAATTTCTTTTAGGTGGAAAGAAAGGAAATATTTTCAAAATAGCAGTTTGTAGAGGAGGAAAAATAATTTTCCCTCTACTATTCTAGGTTCTTAGCTGAAAATCCCCTGTAACAGAAGACAGATTAATAGGAGAAAAACAAACAGAAGTTTAATAATATGTATACAGCTTGTATATAGAAAGGTAACCAGGAAAATTGAGTAACTTCCTGAACTGGCTTGAGCCACCACTGTAAATATCTCTAGCTAAAGACAGAAGAAGAAGATAGGTGTGTAAGGAGCCACTTACAGGAGATTATCAGCCAAAGTACGTGTAACTCTAGGCTGGAGGGGAAGGAGGACGGAAATGTGTTCCCAGCCTGGGGCAAATAAACCACTGAAGCTGAAATCAGTCAAAGAGAAAAATAAAGGGGGAGAAACCCATTTATTGCTTATAAGAAGTCATCCTCTCCCTTTCGACCATGTCTCTCCCTGTCCTGGCTGGGAAGAAGCCCACTCCCCCAGAAAACCTCTCCTGTCCCAGGGTGCACTTTCCTCTCCACCCACCTTGTAATCACCTATTGATATGGAGATGGACTACTTCTCTCTATCCCTTGGAAACACCTATTGAATATGGAGATGCACTAAGGCCAGGCAAGAAGTTCTGAAAATATTGCAATTTTACCCACAGCACAGTGAACAAGAGCATGTTGCAGATAAATGGGTAAATTTCTAGAAATGTAGTCATCTTCCTGATACAAAGATGGAGATGGGCTTACAGGTGAAGATTTCCTTTATAAATGTAAATTTCTCCTATAAAAGTGTAATAGGAGGTGGAGCCAACATGGCGGCATGAGTAGGACAGTGGGAATCTCCTCCCAAAAACATATGTATTTTTGAAAATACAACAAATACAACTAATCCTAAAAGAGAGACCAGAAAACACAGGACAACAGCCAGACTACATCCACATGTGCGAGAGCCCAGTGCCTGGTGAAAGGGGTAAGATACAACCCCTGGCCTGGTGGGACCCGAGCACACGTCCCCACAGCTCCTGGCAGGAGGAGAGGTGTCAGAGCAGGGAGGGAGAGGGAGCCCAGGACTGCTAAACACCAAGCCCCAGCCACCAGCACCAGAGCGCAGACACAGCGCATGCATGGAGGGCTGGAAACTAGGGAAACAGGGCAGCAAGACCTCTGAGTGGGTTCCAAAGCTGATGCCCCTGTGACAAAGAAAAGTGAGTGCATTTTGAAAGTCTTAAAGGGACAGGGATGTAACAGCTGGATGGAAACAACACAGGTCACAGCCCAGTGGCTGGAAATTACAGGGAAAACCGGGTGCACTAACCCCCTGGGCAACAGCTCTGAGACCCCTCATGGAGATAAACAGCCAAACAGCCGCCCAGTCCATTACCCCTCCGGGACATGTCCTCCATACTGGCCGGGCAAGACACAAAGACCCAGAACACATGCAATTACCCAACACAAGCCACTAGGGGTCGCACTTGTCCCAGTAAAGAAAGGCCAGTAGCAAGTGAAAAGTTTGGCCCTCCCAGCTGACAGTCAATAGCACATATCAACATGAAAATGCAAAAAAATATGATCCAGACAAGACTAACCCAGATAGCTTCGGCATCTGTTACATCTTCCCCTGAGAAGGAACCTGGGGAGATAGATTTAACCAGTCTTCCTGAAAAGAATTCAAAACAAGTCATAACCATGCTGATGGACTTGCAGAGAAATATGCAAGAATACAGAAATAAAACAAGCTCTGGAAGGACTTCAAAACAGAATGGACGAGATGCAAGAGACCATTAATGGACTAGAAAACAGAGAACAGGAAAGCAGAGAAGCTGATGCAGACAGAGATAAAAGGATCTCCAGGAATGAAAGAAATCTAAGAGAGCTGAGTGACCAATTAAAACTGAACAATATCCACATTATAGGGGTACGAGAAGAAGAAGAGAGAGAAAAAGGGATAGAAAGTGTCTTTGAAGAAATAATTGCTGAAAACTTCCCCAAACTAGGGGAAGAAATGGCCTCTCATACCACAGAGGTACACAGAACTCCCATGACAAGGGATCAAAGGAGGGCAACACCAAGACACATAATAATTAAAATGGCAAAGATCAAAGAAAAGGACAAAGTATTAAAGGCAGCCAGAGAGAAAAAAAAGGTCACCTACAAAGGAAAACCTATCAGGCTATCATCAGACTTCTCAACAGAAACCCTACAGGCCAGAAGAGAATGGCATGATATACTTACTGCAATGAAACAGAAGGGCTTTGAAGCAAGACTACTGTATCCAGCACAATTATCACATAAACATGAAGAAGGGATTAAACAATTCCCAGACAAGCAAAAGTTGAGGGAATTTGCCTCCCACAAACCACCTCTACATGGCATCCTACAGGGACTGCTCTAGATGGGAGCACTCCTAAAAAGAGCACAGAACAAAACACCCAACATATGAAGAAGGGAGGAGGAGGAATAAGAAGGGAGAGAAATAAAGATTCATCAGACCGTGTTTGTAATAGCTCAGCAAGCGAGTTAAGTTAGACAGTAAGATAATAAAGAAGCTAACCCTGAACCTTTGGTAACCACAAACTTAAAGCCTGCAATGGCAATAAATACATACCTTTCAATAACCACCCTAAATGTAAATGGACTGAATGCACCAATCAAAAGACACAGAGTAATAGAATGGATAAAAAAGAAAGATCCATCCATATGCTGCTTATAAGAGACTCACCTCAAACCCAAAGACATGCACAGACTTAAAGTCAAGTGATGGAAAAAGATATTTCATGCAAACAACAGAGAGAAGAAAGCAGATGTTGCAATTCTGGTTTCAGACAAAAAAGACTTCAAAATAAGGAAAGAAAAAAAAGATAAAGAAGGACATTACATAATGATAAAGGGCTGAGTCCAACAAGAGGATATGACCATTATAAATATATATGCACCCAATACAGGAGCAGCAACATATCTGAAAGAAATACTGACAGAACTAAAGGAGGAAATAGAATGCAATGCTTTCATTCTAGGAGACTTCAACACACCACTCACTCCAAAGGACAGACCCACCAGACAGAAAATAAGTAAGGACACAGAGGCAGTGAACAACACACTAGAACAGATGGACCTAATAGACATCTACAGAACTCTACATCCAAAAGCAACAGGATACACATTCTTCTCAAGTGCACATGGAACATTCTCTAGAATAGACCACATACTAGGCCACAAAAAGGGCCTCAGTAAATTCCAAAAGATTGAAATCCTACCAACCAACTTTTCAGACCACAAAGGCATAAAACTAGAAATAAACTGTACAAAGAAAGCAAAAAGGCTCACAAACACACAGAGTCTTAACACGCTCCTAAATAATCAATGGATCAATGACCAAATCAAAATGGAGATCCAGCAATATATGGAAACAAATGACAACAACAACACAAAGCCCCAACTACTGTGGGACACAGCAAAAGCAGTCTTAAGAGAAAGTGTATAGCAACCCAGGCATATTTCCAAAAGGAAGAACAATCCCAAATGAATGGTCTAATGTCACAATTATCGAAATTGGAAAAAGAAGAACAAATGAGGCCTAAGGTCAGCAGAAGGAGGGACATAATAAAGACCAGAGAATAAATAAATAAAATTGAGAAGAATAAAGCAATAGCAAAAATCAATGAAACCAAGAGCTGGTTCTTCGAGAAAATAAACAAAATAGATAAGCCTCTAGCCAGACTTATTAAGAGGAAAAGAGAGTCAACACAAATGAACAGAATCAGAAACGAGAAAGGAAAAATCACGACGGAACCCCACAGAAATACCAAGAATTACAAGAGAGTACTATGAAAACCTATATGCCAACAAGCTGGGAAACCTAGGAGAAATGGACAACTTCCTAGAAAAATACAACCTTCCAAGACTGACCCAGAAAGAAACAGAAAATCTAAACAGATCAATTGCCAGCAATGAAATTGAAGCCGTAATCAAAAAACTACCATAGAATAAAACCCCCGGCCAGATGGATTCACCTAGGAATTTTATCAGACATACAGGGAAGACATATTACCCATTCTCCTTAAAGTTTTCCAAAAAATAGAAGAGGAGGGGATACTCTCAAACTCATTCTATGAAGCTAACATCCCCCTAATACCAAAACCAGGCAAAGACCCCACCAAAAAAGAAAATTACAGACCAATATCCCCAATGAACGTAGATGCAAAAATACTCAACAAAATATTAGCAAACTGAATTCAAAAATACATCAAAAGGATCATACACCATGACCAAGTGGGATTCATCCCAGGGATGCACGGATGGTACAACATTCGAAAGTCCATCAACATCATCCACCACATCAACAAAAAGAAGGACAAAACCCACATGATCATCTCCATAGAAGCTGAAAAAGCATTTGACAAAGTTCAACATCCATTCATGATAAAAACTCTCAGCAGCATGGGAACAGAGGGCAAGTACCTCAACGTAATAAAGGCCATATATGATAAAACCACAGCCAACATTATATTGAACAGCGAGAAGCTGAAAGCTTTTCCTCTGAGATCAGGAACAACACAGGGATGCCCACTCTCCCCACTGTTATTAACGTAGTACTGGAGGTCCTAGCCACAGCAATCATACAAAACAAAAAAAACAAAGAATCCAGATTGGTAAAGAAGAATTAAACTGTCACTATTTGCAGATGACATGATACTATACATAAAAAACCCTATAGACTCCACCCCAAAACTACTAGAAATGATATTGTAATACAGCAAAGTTGCAGGATACAAAATTAACACACAGAAATCTGTGGCTTTCCTATACACTAACAATAAACTAATAGAAAGAGAAATCAGGAAGACAATTCCATTCACAATAGCATCAAAAAGAATAAAATACCTAGGAATAAACCTAACCAAAGAAGTGAAAGACCTATACTCTGAAAACTATAAGACACTCTTTAGAGAAATTAAAGGGGACACTAACAAATGGAAACTCATCCCATGCTCATGGCTAGGAAGATTTAATATTGTCAAAATGGCCATCCTGCACAATGCAATATACAGATTTGATGCAATCCCTACCAAATTACCAGCAACCAAATTCTTCAATGAACTGGAACAAATAATTCAAAAATTCATATGGAAACACCAAAGACCCCGAATAGCCAAAGCAATCCTGAAAAAGAAGAATAAAGTAGGGGGGATCTCACTCCCCAACTTCAAGCTCTACTATAAAGCCATAGTAATCAAGACAATTTGGTACTGGCACAAGAACAGAGCCACAGACCAGTGGAACAGACTCCAGACTCCAGACATTAACCCAAACATATATGGTCAATTAATATTTGATAAAGGAGCCATGGACATACAATGGCAAAATGACAGTCTCTTCAACAGATGGTGCTGGCAAAACTGGACAGCTACATGTAGGAGAATGAAACTGGACCATTGTCTGACCCCATATACAAAAGTAAATTCAAAATGGATCAAAGACCTGAATGTAAGTCATGAAACCATTAAACTCTTGGAAAAAAACATAGGCAAATACCTCTTAGACATAAACATGAGTGACCTCTTCTTGAACATATCTCCCCAGGCAAGGAAAACAACAGCAAAAATGAACAAGTGGGACTATATTAAGCTGAAAAGCTTCTGTACAGCGAAAGACACCATCAATAGAACAAAAAGGAACCCTACAGTGTGGGAGAATATATTTGAAAATGACAGATCCGATAAAGGCTTGACGTCCAGAATATATGAAGAGCTGACACGCCTCAACAAACAAAAAACAAATAACCCAATTAAAAAATGGGCACAGGAACTGAACAGACAGTTCTCCAAAAAAGTCATACAGATGGCCAACAGACACATGAAAAGATGCTCCACATCGCTAATTATCAGAGAAATGCAAATTAAAACTACAATGAGGTATCACCTCACACCAGTAAGGATGGCTGCCATTCAAAAGACAAACAACAACAAATGTTAGTGAGGCTGTGGAGAAAGGGTAACCCTCCTATACTGCTGGTGGGAATGTAAATTAGTTCAACCATTGTGGAAAGCAGTATGGAGGTTCATCAAAATGCTCAAACAGACTTACCATTTGACCCAGGAATTCCACTCCTCGGAATTTACCCTAAGAATGCAGCAATCAAGTTTGAGAAAGACAGATGCACTCCTATGTTTATCACAGCACTATTTACAATAGCCAAGAATTGGAAGCAACCTAAATGTCCATCGATAGATGAATGGATAAAGAAGAGGTGGTATATATACACAATGGAATACTACTCAGCCATAAGAAGAGGGCAAATCCTACCATTTGCAACAACATGGGTGGAGCTAGTGGCTATTATGCTCAGTGAAATAAGCCAAGCGGAGAAAGAGAAATACCAAATGATTTCACTCATCTGTGGAGTATAAGAACAAAGGAAAAACTGAAGGAACAAAACAGCAGCAGAATCACAGAACCCAGAATGGACTAACAGATACTAAAGGGAAAGGTACTGGGAAGGATGGGTGGGTAGGGAAGGATGGTGGGGGAGAAGAAGGGGGTATTAAGATTAGCATGCATGGGGGGGTGGGAGAAAGGGGAGGGCTGTACAACACAGAGAAAACAAGTAGTGATTCTACAACATTTTGCTATGCTGATGAACAGTGACTGTAAACGGGTTTATAGGGGGGACCTGGTATAGGGGAGAGCCTAGTAAAAATAATATTCATCATGCAAGTGTAGATTAATGATAACAAAAAAAAAAAGAAGGAAAGAAAAGGGGGATTACTCCCTGATAGGATAAAACTAACTGTAAATCAGCGATTAATGCATGCTTTAAATATCCTTAATTTTGACCACTTTTAGGGTGTCAGATGATCGGCTATGCAGGTACATTTTTTGGATAATATTTCTTTCTCTTACAAAAAAAGAAAAAAAGCAGTGCCTGTGTGGTGACCTCCAATGAGTTCTACACAATGGTATAAAGGGCATATAAAAGTGTAGACAAAGGGTCTGTTTGTGTTTATACAGAGGATCAAAGCCTAATTTGGCTACCCAAAAAATGAACTAAGATACGATATGAAAAAGAACTTCCAACATCAGCACTCTCTGGAAGACTCATATCAGAAGATGATCATCAAAAAACCCCATCAAGATCCAGGTGCTGCTATAGCTGTAGATGCACTCATCCCACTGGTTCCTGGACTTGCCATGGGAATGAAGAAGGAGATATCTAAGCTGGCCTGTTCATACAGTAAAACAACAAATTTGACTGGATCTGTACTGTTGGAATTCAACCAAGAGTTAGGAGAAGTGCAAATTGTAACGCTCCAAAATCTTACAACTACAGACTATCTACTGTTAAAAGAACATATGGGATGTGAACAGTCCCCAGGAATGGATTGTTTTAATTTGTCTGATTTCTCTCATACTGTTCAAGTTTAGTTGGACAATACCCACCATATCATAGATACGTTTTCACAAATGCCTAAGGTGCCTAACTGGTTTTCTTGGCTTCACTGGAGATGGCTGGTAATTATAGGTCTGCTTTGGTTATGTAACCAATGTGTGTGCGCAATTTAATTAGTAGTTTAAAACCTATACATGCTGAAGTTACTCTACAAGAAAATATGTCAAAGAAATAATCAATCTTCCCATGTTTTCTTCTGCCTGCTACTTCTATAGCTTTTCCTCTTCCTTCCTAATTACAACCCTTAAATAGAATTCGTGCCTCATATCGAATTTACTGAGTATCATAATTCTTCCAAGTGGTAAAGATACCTCGAGACAAATGCTGGGCATAAAAGCCACAGGGCATAAATATGCAAAGAAGTAAAAAGCTAACTTTTTCAAACAATTAGGCTTCTCTCTCACTTACCAACTTTGTGTTTCCCTGTATGGCCCCGGATGATGACTGGTTAGCCAGAGATGGGTAAGATTCCTCAAGGGAGGAACAACCTAAGACAGGCACAGTCGCAGGGGGCCCATCAGGTGAGAAATTGGGGATCAACAGAGGTGAGGCTTAGAACCTCACCCCCCCTGTTTTGAGAGAAATCTTCTGCATCCGTGGATGTTTTATTACAGGCACACACCTGATCATCTACATTTGCTCTCTTACAACACTAAACTATGTTTTCTACCTTTATCTTGCATCTACCTACCACTTCAGCATTTTATTAAAAATAATAATAATAAAGAGAGAAATGTGGTATCCACATATAAATCAAGTATAAAAATCAAATGAATATTCATATTTGAACTGATTGTTTATAGTTCATAATGCGTGATCAAAACTGAAAGTTTCTGTGATGACTGCCCTTGTACTGTTCACCATGTAACTTATTCACTATGTAAGAATTTGTTCTCCATGTAAGAACTTGTTCATTATGCTTCAGAAGATTGGAGACTGACGAAAATTAGGCTTGGGGTGGATTAATGATTGTGCATTGAGCATTGACTCCCCTATACAGAATTTTATTGTTAACAACCATTTGATCAATAAATATGAGAGATGCCCTCTCAAAAAACAAACAAAAAAAAGTACAGACTTCCAATTGTAAAATAAATAAGTAACCGGGATGTAATGTATAGCATAAGGAATATAGTCAAAATATTGTAACAACTTTGTATGGTGATAGCTGGTAGCTAGAAGTATCATGTATACAAATGTTGAATCACTGTGTTGTACACCTGAAACTAATGTAATATTGTGTGTCAACTACCCTTCAAAAAAAAAAAAGGGTAACAGAAGGGTACTGATTTCCAGAGCTACTCTGGTGTCTGCAGTTTCTTAAAGGTAACCAGCTCAAGAGAATCCTTATGCCAAATAATCATATTTTAGGGGGACAAATTCTGCTTCCCTTTATGTTCACATGTAATTGTAGTACTCTTGAAGAAGATGTTAACTCCCTTTAGTGTTTTCCAGTGGAAAGTCATGCTAAACCTGAGTGTCTTCTGAGAGTATCATAAAATGCTCTTGCCTGCCCCGACAACCACCACAGGTAATAGGACATAGTCATAATTACCCAGGTTTAGAACTGAGCACAGCTAGAAGTAGGGTTTAAATGATGCTAAATTTCCTGAATTGCAGTCATAAGTAACTGTGAATTTTGAAATGCTGAAATTAGATATTGAACTATGTTCCAGTTTCAAGTATACTAGATCTCATGTGAAATTCATCAACATTTATCAATGTGTTTTGTCTACACATTTCTCACTGGATGTCCTCATGCCCTATTTTATAAGCCTACAATTAATTCATGTAAGTTAAAATGGTGTTCTCAGTTCCTAGCAACCCATTAAACACAGATATTTGTAGCAAGGTTTTTGTCTGGTTTAATTACACTGAAATTTTAATAATGATGAGGCAATTTTCCATGTTCTTCAGGACACATTAGAATGCTGGATTTTAAAAAAGAATCCTGGACAAGAACAAAGACATCTTAATCAGTCTCTCATTGGCTGTTTTTAGGGAAGACAATGAAATATCCTGTGCTTCCTGTTTTGTTGTGCATTTCAGTAAATTGAAGAGACTTTTATGAAATCCTATCATAGCTTTTTCCAAATTTTATATATTAAGACACAATTCTTAAATGATTAATTTTTTTAAGAATAGCACTCACATGTTTTTATGCTAACGTGTTAGCCATCCTGTGTTTGACTCATTAGACTTTTACATAAAGTATGCTTCGCATTTGTACTTTTTTATGTAGGAGAACAGCCATGAAAATAGAAACTCAGAAAGTAGATATAGGTTTCTTGTGTATGAGAAAGAAAATAGATAAAAGGAGTTCTATTGAGCATAGCAATTGGTAAAATTGGTGCTGATTTTGATGTTTACTGGGGAGAAATTTTTATTAGATTTCATTTAGTGTGGAAAATTGGACCCTGCTACAAACTCTATAGTATTCCATGCTCCAGACAGGCTTACAGACCTCTCCATCTGTCAAATATCATGCTCTTTGGTTTGGAACATATTCCTTGGTTTTGAGCATTATGTTTGAACAGATGGAATGGTCTGTTTGTAGATAAAATTAACAATGCATTTCTGTATATATTAATTCGTTCTAGTTTTTATAATTTTTTTCCCTGTGGTATTTAAAACCCAAATTACGTGTGTTGTTTAAAAGAGAGAATGAAAATACTGAACTTGAGCAACTCAAAATAACTGCTGGAATCATGGCCAACATTAAAGGTTTTGAAAAATTGCATGACATATAGAGGATATCTTTTGAATACTCTTGCAAATATTAAATAGCAAAAATTCTTATGTTCTAAATCTCTAAAATTGTGTAAATTAGAATACAACATTACATAATCAATATGATTTAATGCTTTCTACTAAAATGCCATTCTCAGATACTGTAAGCTATTATTGCTTGCAGAATACATAGACTACAAGAATTTTAATGGTCAATAGAAACAGAAGACATTAAGATACATGACAAATATATGAACAGCTTGAAGTCATAATTATCTAATTTTAATTATCTGCATGTTTTCTTTTTGCTTTGTAAAACATATGTATAAATATATTTACAGATACAAATATATGGTCAGTAAAATTCCAAATTTTTTGTTATTCTGGTTTCTTTTTAATGGCAATAATATATGCTTGTGTATTTTATATACAATAGTAAATTAGGAAAAATTGTCAAAGCTATTCCTCCTTTTGTTTATAGTTTCTACTTTTAACATTTAGAGAACTTTTATTCCATACGATGACATAAGTATTTTTTACAATTGTGTTTTTTTCCACTACTTTTATATCTGCAGGGTAAATATTTCATCATGAGTATTCTATCTTACATTTATTTAATTTTTTTCTGCATAATTTTTGAACTTAGATTGTTAAATTCCCACTATCTCACCTAAATGTTTTCATTGTTCTTGGGTTGTATTTTATATGTAGTGTAAAATTTACAGGAAGCTGCTGACATAAACACAGTAATGAGATTTCCAATCCAGAAACAAGACATGTTTTCCATTTACTTAATGCTTTTCAATTAAACTGAGAGTAGAGTTTTCCATTTTATATCTCTTTTGAGTTAGGGTATTGAGGGAGTAAGTTTAGGGAAGATCTATTGCTACCTATTTAAATATACATTTTTAACTGATAGATATACTTTGTAAAACTTTCAAATTTAAATTTTTTAAATTACTTTTTACTAGTTTATTGGTGTTTTTCTGAAGATTTCCAAGTAATCATGTCATGAAAAAATTGATAATTTTATAAATACACTTAAGGCAATATTTTTTCCTTTTAATTGCTTAATATTTTCCTAGAAATTTTGAAAAAAGGTGAATAGCAATTGTGACTGAATTTTTTTTCTTTATTGGGAAAGTCTCTAGTATGAGATGTATGCTAATGAATCACATACTTTTTACTGCATTAAAATAATAGTCCCATAACTCTTATATGGCAGAAACTGACAAAACTTGCCCAGAGCTGGGAACTCCCTCTGACCTGGAACTAAAATCATATAGTAATATCTTTCTAAGTATATAATGATGATATCATTTGGCTTACAATAAAATCTTTAAGTAGATCTATTATTTACAAGTTATTTAATCAACATACAGTAACTTACAAAGATTTTCTTTATGAAGAAATTCATGGGCTCTTTTACACAAATATATAATATGAATGCTCATTACCTCTAATGGAAATTGGATTATCATTATATATTTTTATTTAAAATAATCAACATTTTAATATATTTCTACAAAATGACATTTTATAAGATGTATATCATAAAAGTTTAGGTTTATGCCATCTATCCCCTTACCTCTATGTTTTTCATATTTCAAAATAATATTTAACAAGTTGATTCCTGTTCTCTGAAGCAGGAAGACTACCTGATCTAAGAAAACTTTTTTTTAAAACATTTTTTGAATGACAGGCATTCAAAGTAAATATGAGTTTCTTATCATCATGTATGAATGCCAGTCAGTTGCTCTATTCAGAGATCTCTAGACATATCGAATGTGTAATCCAAGATATGACAAATACTCCAATGGAAGAACTGCATCTGTTTTTTTAAAAACTTGCTACGACAGATAATTTCAATGGCAAGAACAGAAGCAAATTAAAACTGTTGCCGAGTGTCCATCGCTTCTGCTTTCTCAAAAAGAATGATCCCCAATGTGAGAACACTCTGCTCTAAAACACCTAATGTGAGCAGCCTAACAATGAATCATCTTGAGAGAAAAGCCAGACAAACGAATCATCTTAGTATAAAATCCATTCATCAATAATTTCCTGTAACAAATGTTGCCCCTAATCAAGTTCATTCTGTACAGAAGTACTTCCATGCTGTAAAACTTAAAAGGCATCAGGCTGCCATTTGTTGGTTTTGTTTTATAGATTACAAATTTGTCAGGTGAGACAATTGAACATGGAGATGCTAAGAATGTAGAAAAGTCCTGTCTACTTTTTCATAGCAGTTACCTAAAGAGTTTGTTTTTATATTTTATAAATCAAATTTGGCTTTGACAATATCGAACAGTCATTTAATTCAAAAGCACTTTTTAACTTGACTGTATCACAAATATAATTGTGTTTGGCTCTCTCTCAGTCTCTTTTTGTCTCTTAGTCTCTCTGTCTCTTCCTGTAGCTATATATCTACACACGTTTGTGTGTGTAAATAATTCACTGAATAATTTCTGAAATCAAATCCAGCTCTATTTCTTACCAACCATGTGATGTTAGCTAAATTATTTATGTTCTCTATGGCTCAGTTTTCCAATTTGTAAAGCCAAAATAATAGTAATAACTGAGCAATTATTTTGAGAGTTGACTTAATACATCTAAGGCACTTAGAACAGTGCCCAGCATATACTGAATATTCAATAAATATGAGCATAAACATTTTAAATGGAAGGAGTTACAAGAAAGGCTATTTATAAGTTTCTTGAGTACATTAGAGCATATAGAGTTAGATATGAGATAGTATCCATGATTTTCAGTGTTATATTTGCTGTCACTTGCTACTCCCTTAAACACATGTTCAGCACTTTAGATAAGCATCTTAGGTGATTTTGATAACATCTTCCATGTAAATGGAGTGACTCTAATAAAATCTTATAGTTGGCCTTACTAGTGGTATAATTGTTAAGGCTTGAACATTTGTCTTAAATTTTGTTAGAGAAAAATGCAAAGTTCAATCAGAGGATATGAAGATACTGCAATCTGGCCTCAGATGCAGTATACATGCACCTTTAATAAGAAGGTGTGGGTTTTTTTTAAATAAAAGTGTGCATTTTACTACAGAATATAACCACAAATTTGGACAAAAGAGGAAAAAGAGGAAAAAAGTTACATATCTCCACAAACCTAATACAACCACTGTTGACATTTTGTGGTGTTTCCTTTCCATAGTTTACCCTGTGTGTGGTTTCCTATTTTCACATATTTACAGGTAGTTGCAGCTACAATTTCTTATCCCGTGTTATTTTGGTGATCCAGGATCTGTCATTGAATACATTTTTGTGAAATGTAGCACTTGTTTTCCAACTTTGGGAATGGAGAACTGCAACAGTCTTTTCCCTTTCTATCTAAAAGTTAAGGCATGGGCAATTTTAATGTCTTGGCCAGTTTGGACTTTGGTCTTTGAATTTAGAGTAAGGTGGAAGAGACTGCATGAAGGAAAGCAGAAAGAGAAATCAGAGACTCTATAGAACTTCTACTTGTGTAGATACAAGCACACATATTAATTATTGTAAACTATATAATTTTGTTATATTTATATTATTTAAAATCTACAAAAAATCTAGATTGATATAAAAAGGTTGCAATGATGCAATATTTTTAAAATTACTGAAATATTTTCTCTCAAGTTTTTAAGCCACTAGATTATGTATAAATTTCCTGGAAATATTTTTTTCAACAACTTTATAGATGTTGAGAAACACTTAAAGTAAACATTTGATTTAATTTACCTGGTATCACACAACTTCAGGAGAGTATTTAAAATCAAGTCTGGATGCACAGTTCATTTCAAGTCAAATTCCTCTTTTATTGTTTTTGAGAAATCTTTATGCATAAGTTAAATTATGGCAATGAACACAGGACAAACAATTATTTTCAGTGGCTGAAGATTTGACATTTCATATTTGTAACAATTGTGCTTTTCTATGCTTATATTTTAAATAGTGTATCTACTCACAATTAATAGATGAATGAAAAAAATGGCAAAAAAAGGAAATTTAATAATTTCTATAACATCCTTTACAAAATGCATGCCTAACTATACGAGATTTTGTTTTACATTCAGGTTTTAAAGGTAAAGGATTACTGAATCCTTTACCTTTAAAAAGCAAACTTCCTATCACTGTTACTGCACATTCAAAACATAATGGCATTTGACAGTAAATACATAGCCTCATCAAATCACTTATCTCTCCATGCTTCTGCAGTAATATTGAGGGAATCTGAATAAATCACATCTCAAAGGGTACAGCTGCTCTCAAACAGCATAACTAATGAATTGCCTTGACTGGAAGAGAGCAAGTAATGTCTTGCAATCATAATCTAAGACAGCTGATGGCCAAGTGCTTGATCTGAATCAGTCACCATAACTAATTACAACCTGAAAAATTATAGCCATTTTTATGGTAATAATTAGTAAACAGTTAATAACAATTCTTGGAAAATAGATTGCAATAGAGTTTACAGAATGGTGAAATAACACACTTGGTAATAATATACATGCCCATGTTTTTTATTTTTGCCTTTCCTTTTTCTTTATCAAAATTATAGTTGGCCCATTATTATTTTAAAACTGGTAATATAAGACTATAGAACAAATGAAATGATAATACTGTATTGAACACTGGAAATATGCTAAGAAAGTATATTTCAAGTGCATTCATTACACGCAAAAATGGTGACTATGTAAGTAGATGTTATGTTAATTAGCTTGACTGCAGTTATCACATCAGTATATATGTATTTCAAATAATCATATTGTATACTTTAATTATATACAATTTTCATTTTAAAATATAAATAAAAAAGAACACACTGATAGGATGAATAAATAATTAAAAACTAACAAAGAAAACATAACTAGCTACAAAATTAGCTTTTATTTCAATTGTGTGTATATTTATATTTATACAAATTGTATAATATTTTGATATCATCCCAATGCTAAGGATAGAATTTGTGGTTAATACCTACTGAAGTAAATTCTTGCTTGACAAGAGAACTGTTTCAAAGTATGATAATTTGATACTTATTTAGTAGAATTTACTGATATTTAAATTTTATAACTATTCAATTTATTACAGAGCTAGGTTACCCAGCTCACAGGAAATGTTTGTATTTGGAGAATGTAAAGTAGTCATAAGTATAAAACTTTCCTATATAGTCAAGTTTCTAAGAAAGGAAGTGAGGAAGGAGATGGAGTAAAAGAGGTTGTTCAACCTTCTTGTTAATCAAAGAAATCCAAAACAAAATTATGATTAGTTAAATAACAATAAAATTGTTCCTCTTTTTGTGCTGGTAAAAAAGTATAAGTTGCAAATCCGACCATTTACAACAACATGGATGGAGCTGGAGGACATTATGCTCAGTGAAACAAGCCAGGTAGAGAAAGACAAATACCATATGATTTCCCTCATTTGTGGAGTATAACAATGAAGCAAAACTGAAGGAACAAAACAGCAGCAGACTCACAGACTCCAAGGAGGGACTAGTGGTTACCAAAGGGGAGGGGTGAGGAGGGAGGTTGGGTAGGGAGGGAGAAGGGGATTGAGAGGTAATAAGATTAGTACACATGGTGTGGGGGATCACGGGGAGAACAATGTAGCACAGAGAAGGCACATAATGGATCTGTGGCATCTTACTACACTGATGGACAGTGACTGCATTGGGGTATGGGTGGGGACTTGATAATATGGGTAAATGTAGTAACCACATTGTTTTTCCATGTGAAACCTTCATAATAGTGTATGTCAATCATACCTTAATAAAAAAATTTTAAAAAAGTGTAAGTTGCTAAAAGATTTTCAGCAAAGCATTCCAGTCATTTAATCCTCCACTCGGCAAAAACTAATGATAAATTATCAATGAGTCAGTTCATTTCTGTGAATATTTATTAAAGAAATAAAATGGAATATGAAAAAACTTATTTAAGAAAATATTATGTATGAAAACTTTGTAGTAACAGGAAAAATGAAAGATAAAAATGTTCTCATGTATTACAAATAGAAATGTATTAATTTATGAAGATAGAGATTACTCAGTGCCAAGAACAATAGATCATACAGTTTCCTTTTCTTATACTTATTAACAGATATTTTATGGTGATTGTATATTTCTATTTTACAGTTAACATCTTCACATAAAATTTACAGCTTAGTGTGTTTACAGATTGCCTAATTTAAAAATACTGAAACCCAGATATCAACTTATTTCCAGTGCAAAATAGAAGCTGTGTCACCTTTCTACATAGTGGATCAATCATATAATACAGAGAATATTTCTGGAACTACAAAATCAGCACTGTTTTATCTTATAGTGTCTGCAATTTCTAAAAGATGTGAATATCATTATCAATGTTTCAGTGTTTTTAATATACGATGATAAACATACTAAAACTTTTATCATTAAATCTATCATTAAGCATTTTAGTTGAGGCCCTCATGCTTTTTATTTTTGAATATCTCATATTGAGAGGTTACTATCTTATGTGTACATTACAAAAGTAATTTCTATTTTGTGTAAATTACAAATTTGTAAAAAAACTACAAATTTATGTGTAAATGACAAAGTAAAGTTCTACTCTGATATATAATATGTAGACATATATGAGAACCATATTCCTTATTATAGAGCTTGAGTCAATAATGTTTGCTATGAATACCTCTTAAAGAGATTTTCCTGCAACATTGCTTTATCTGACACATGAAATTGATTTCTTTGGAGGAGAAAATACACGTAGACAATTCACATTTTCATTGATACCATTTTCACTTCATATGTTAAAAAAAATTCATGTTGTATTTAGTATCCTTGATGAAGCCACAATAAATATTTTGGAATGATGCCCAATTCCAAACAGGAAGGTAGAATGATTAAAATAGAATCCCTCCTCTCACATGCAAATCAATTCAAATATATTGAACTAATAAATATTCTGTCTTTAAATTTAAAATCTATAGCCAAGATGAATTCATGAACATACAATACAAGTAAAAGTCATGATATTGAGATTGGGCCCAAGTTGGAGAAAGGAGAGACAGATACTGAGTGTAAGATCTCAAGGAACCAGAATAGAAGCTTTAGAAATTGGTTTAGATATTGAAGCTCACATATCAACAAAGTCTGGATATCAATCAAGATAGGTCTCAAAAACATATAGGTAAAACAAGCTATAGTCAGTATATAATTCAAGTTACATATAAAAAATTTTTAAGTTTTGAAAAATGACACAGAAGCAAAAAACTTTATCTTGGGTCTAGGAATCTTTCAAATGTGTTTATAACTAATTTGTTATATTTAAAATACTAAAGAAGAAAAATAGCATTAAATATTTATGTATCATTTGTTCATGTGTCTAATATTTTTTCTGTACTCTTCTCTATTTTCAATGAAGTCTCCACCAATTCAACTCTACAAAACTAAAATACAAACCCTGATGTACCACTCTTTTTCTTCTTCATCAGTTTCTCCCCATGATCATTAATGTGTACCTTAGTTCTTGATGCATTATGATTGCTCAATGCATTTTTGCTGAATGAACAAATATACATTAAATGACTGCATAGGAGAGTGATCTGATACCATATAAACTAAGTGTCAAGGACCAAAAAATTACTCACGTATTTTTACTGTGGATGCATACTTGTACAATTCACAAAGAAATATAGATATTGGCACAGAAGTAATTGTTTTTCTTTAAGCTAAAAAATACCTATTTAATTTATATTGTAGGGGCAAGAAGAGGAAGATCATAGTCATTGAATATTGGAAAATAACAGGATAAAATCACACCCCCTGAAGAAGGATGTCTAGACTGACAGAACACTGAATGGTAGTTACTAAAGGAAGAACAGGATAAAGATAGTGGTGTTGGGCACCAATCATTTCACTGATTGCAGCCTCATATATTGAAAGACCACCTTTGGATTCTTAAGAACCTGGGTTTGAATCCAATCACTACCAACTAATTCTGACCTTAATTATGAATATAACACTTTCTAGTTCTTGTTCTTAATGCTGAACAATTTTATTCACATAGAGTATCAAATACACTAAAAAGTTGAGAAAATGTGACTAATAAGACATAAATAATGATAAAAAATGACTTATAAGTGCTTGATATGAATTAAATTATTTAATACTTCTTACAAACCTATGAAGTAGATATTATCATTATCCTCATTTGACAGATCAATAAACTGAAACACAGGATATTTAAGAAGGTTGTCCAAGTTTGGGCAGCTACTGAATACTAAATGTAACACTGGAACTCGGACACTTAAGGCTTTACAATAGGCGCAATTAACCATTATTCTATTCTGTCAATTATTTACTTTCAGTTGTTTTTTTTTTCAAGGAAGGAACTCTAGCACAATGACCAATAGTTTCTCTAGCAATAACTAGTAAACATTTAGTTAAATACATTTTTCATCAGTATTGATACTGAATTCCTTTGTATCTCAATGTTAAATTAAATAAAGCAAATGCAAATAAATATTTCAGTATAAAACAAACCTCTCCTAGGATTTTATATAAACATTTAATTCTTGAGGAATATTTAAAATTTTGAAACTGACCTTTTAACCATCCAGATTTATTTTAAATTTATCCAGATTTATTTTAAATAAAATTATAATAATAACCTTAGTTTATACCATATTCTTATATGGCATCAAATTCAATCTAATAATAGCTTTGATTAATTTTCCATCTCTTCATTATACTTCTAAAAATATCAGTCTGAATTAGATACAGTAATAAATTTCATGGATTTCGATAAAAACAATTCAGCTGTAGATTATGACTTATTTGTTGACTTTTCCAAGTTAAATGTCAACTGATTAAAGGGCTTCAAGATACATCAGTAAAATTTAATCTGCAGTAGGCATAATTTCTCTGAATGTAACACATCTTTTCTGTGAAGCAAGAGTAAATACATGTAGCTGAAATGTTACATTAGTTAAAATTATACATAATTGTGGAGATAAAACAGAATCATAAAATATGCTCTGTTAAATCCAAGGAAAGAAGGAAAAAAGGGTAAAAGAAGGAAAGAAAAATTAAACAAATTGAAGAATATAATGACATTTTAATCTGACCATATCAGCCTGCATATGAATGTTCCAAATCAATTAGAAGACAAGAGATTGTCAGATTGTCAAGATAAGAAAACAAGACCAAGCTGTATACATAAAGGATATTCTTTAAGGAGATCTTCAATGAATCCTTGCATCAAATGTCTTTGTGTATTTCCATGAACTGTGCTTTACTTTTTGTAACACTCATCATGTTGCAAATTCCTTAGAGACTATGTTCTACTTACATCATAGCTAGTGTTTTCCTCTTTCCTAAAATTGTTCCACTGCCTATTATAATGCTGAGCAAATTCCATATTCTAAGCTGTCAGTATCTTTAAACAAATAATAATTATACAGAAAATTCAAACAAAAAATTGATAATATTGGGAGAATCTTCCAAAAAGATCTTCTAGCAAAAAAATATACAAAGGATGCATTTAAATCCTTGGCTAAATTTTTTACAAAAACAATTATTTAAATGTAATATAGGATGTACTTCAATTTCTTCACTTAATGGACAAATTAAAAGAAAAATTATCACTGTGTAAAAAAGCATCTGAGAAAATATAATAGCATTTTAGTTATATATGGCAAAGATAATATTTGTATATCTCTGGAAGTTAATGTGGTGAATGCATATAATTATATTCTAAATTGTGTTCACGATATTTTACAATATTTGGGAAAGCAAATATGATTTCATATACTAAGTAGCAAGAATATGTTAATGGATTTTCAGTTATTTTGGTTGATGAACTCTAAATTACATATAGAAATGGAATCAGATCAAGAACGATTATTCAAGAACAGGTTTGATGCTTGGCAGATACAAAATTTATGCAACAGAACTTCATTATACCCTGAAAATAGCTTATTATTCTGGTCTATTTTTTTTTGGTTTACATATTTAATTTTTAAACCATTCTCTCAATATCATATTTCTGACATATTTCAATTTATTAAGTCTTTGTTTTATATGATTAATATAAATTGTGGCTGTTTTGTCTGGTATGAGTTCTTATTTAGACACACTGAATTTTATTTCTTTGAAGGTTTTATTATCAAAGAAACTTCACACAGAATTTTCAAATGTATTTCATATGAATCATACGATGTCATCAAATCACTCAGAAAAATACTAAATAACATAAGATAATGGGCTAACTAAACTGCAATTTTTAAAGACTATTAAGAGAAGGAAAAATACAATTATCTCCAATAAGACCTGTAAAGTCCAAGAAAATAAAAAGGAAAATGGTTGACACCATAAAAAGCAAATAGATAGAAGACATGTAGACATTTTATCTGTTAACCTAAGGCAGTTAAGTGCATTGGTTTCAACACAAGAAAAATTACATGTCTGTAACAAGGATAGAATAGCACCCATACATAATGTGCAAATTACATGAAAAAAACAACAACCCCATAACTCCAAAGCAATATATTTACCTGTAACTAATATATAGGACAAAAATCTAATCACAATAAGTATGTGCATATCCTAGATATATTTCATTACACATTTAGCAATAGCAAATTTAATGGTTATGCTTTACAACAAGATGAAAGCAGAAATTATTGTTCTCTCTTCACTCTCCTTTAAATGAATTTCCAGTCATGTATGATAAACAGTATACAGAGCAATATTTACATGTATCAAAAATATGTATCATTTCATTTCAGAGCAATGTGTTACCTTTAAAATGCCAATGTTTATCCCATTATATTAATGTTCAAGCCAGGGAATGCCTCCAAATTATGTGCATACCATCATCCCATTTTCTTAATCAACACTGATTACAAAATTTTTGCTAATTGACTCAATTGTGTTATGCCTGTCTTGACTCATCCAAATCAAACAAGGTTCATTGAAACTCAAGTATCCCATAATAACATCAGATTATACGTTAATATTATCCATTTGTTTAGAGACAAACTGGATTGAATTGCAATATTTTGTACATGCATGAGTTTTACATATTAAGACATTGGGTATTGTTTAAATCCTATGGAGAATGTCAAAATTTATGTTTCAGTATAAAATTCTTGGTTTTCAAAGTTCCTTTTCCAAATTCTCCCAGCACTTTCCTATTCCCTTGGGCCCCCCCTTTTAAAGGCAGAAAGCAAATAGTTCTGCTAATAACCTTTGTCTGGGGCTAAGAGGTAAGAGTACAGAGAGAGAGTAAACTGGGCTTTCAGCCCCACCCTCTGGCTCTGTCCCTCAGGAGCACAGGAGCAAGGCTCCCACCCCTACACTTGCTTGCACCTGCAACTGCCACGGATTGCAGCTGTTTCTGCCCCCAGCACCACAGGATTACCTAGTCTATAGTATGACAGAAAAGGGAAAGAAGAGGAAAAAAAATGTTATTTGTCGCGCGCCCCGTCCTCGCCGGCAAGAACAGCACGCAACAACAGCAGGATTCTTCTGCAGAAAGCTTTATTCTTCAGCTCTTTGTGAAACAAATGAGTTGGGCAGGACCCAGAGGGGAAGGAGAGGCTTGCTTATATAGTTCTCATGCTCTGACCTGGTTGGTGCGGCTCCATATGCCTTATTAGCATAACAATTTGGTGGGTCTCATTGGTCCTTATGCCAAGGCGCAATTAGCATGTAGTTCAGTGGTGTGGGATGATTTGTCATTAGGAAGTTCGGGGTCTTCCGGCTGCCCTGCATTGGGCGCTATTTTCTGAGCGCGGCTGCCAACATCTCCCCCTTTTTTGTCTAACAGAAGCTCAAGGCGGAACTTGCCAGCAGAGGCGGAGACAGAGGCCTGACCTCCATCATACTTCTTGATGCCCCCTTTTTGGAGAGGGGTTCTGGGCATCTACCCCTGTGCAGTCAGGCATGCCTCTCAGAGGGGTCCAAGACCTCTTGCAGTGCTTTGCTTCGCATCTTCTGGCTGGCGTTGGGACTGCTTGGTACAAAGGGTTTGGACCTTTTTTCTCAACCCTCTTGCACCATGAGCTTCTTAAAGAAAGCTGTGATTAAGCATTGAGGTACTCGGGCCTGGTGCAGTGCCACATGGGCTCAGGGTGCAAGAGCTACCTCAAGCTAAAGCCGAGCTTCCTTCTTAAGCATGTTGAGCCACACTTGGGGAGAGGCGCCAACGTCTATCGCCATTAGGGCTTGAGCAAGGATCACCTTGTCCTGCTTATGTTGGTTGCGGAGTCTGCATAACAACCAGAGTAAGAGCATGAGACCTCCAAGCAGGAACACGCCCATCCCAGCCATGCCCGCTCACTCCTTGACGTGGGAGAGAGCTCTGAGGAACCAGGAAGAGAGTCCTTCTGCTACGGAGATATCTAGACGGGTGGAGTTGATGTGGATTATTTCTCGCCGCAGCTCTTCTAGTGTCTCATCGAAGTCTTGGGACTAGTTTCCTGAAAGATACTGGGACAGGTCTCGTGACAGATTAGCTGCCCGTGTAAAATTTTCATATTGAATGCTAGTGATGCAGAGGGCACGATATTTCCGCTCACATCCCAATTGGGCCATTTTCCAGAGCACCTCCATTTGTTCCTCCACGAGATCTATGCGTTGATTGAGGATCATTATTCCTCCTTTCAGTTTGCCATCAAGTGTGGACTGTTGGTCCAGGGCAGAAGCTACTGAGGCTGCAAGGTTATTGACCTCTGTAGCTGATTTGATGGAGGTGTCTAAAGCTATACCAGCGGTGGTGGCTGCGACCGCGGTCGCGGAGATCAGGAGCACTATGGCGGCTGTAACGCCGAAATCGCGCCTTTCTCGAAACAGAGTCATGGTGTTAGGGGCGTCTACGGGAACAGGGACCCAACGGGGGATGCGGACTACCAAAGCATTGGTAAAGTTACGCGCATCCCAACACTGAGACAGAAAGCAGGTTTCATTGGAGCAGGAGTCAAAGCTACTATTGGATAAGATAAACAGAAATGGGGGGTATACGCATACTGGAGAAGGTGGAAAAAGGGAATTAGGTGACTCTGGACCTGATTTTGCTGAACACGTGTAGTTCTCGTTGTTATGGGTCATGGTCATGTTCCAGTGTGCGCGCGTGTGGTTGTTCTCGCACCAAAAGGTGATATTTTTTACACTGATTCCCCCACCCTGGAGGGCGGAAAAGGGGGAGAGCTCGGTACACGAGCCATTGACTCTACACAGCATCCATTTATGGAAGGGGTTCATGCTCAGCTGCTGACGAAACTCGCCTTCGAGCACCTTTACTGGCCACCAAGCTTCATTGGCTGGCCATCCCTCCATATCTGGGGAGATGGTAAACTCCTGCCTCTCAGTTGCCCACGTTACTACAGTTGACTGACAGTCAGTCCAGGGCCACAGCTCTCCCTCATAGTCGCTCACACAATGGGAGGCATATTTGGGTTGACGAGGCCTGTCGGTGGAATTGTTCCTGGGAGAGTGTACAAATGTGCCATTGATCCAGAGAACCATCTGGTGGATAGTCATGTTCTTATAGGGCGGGCTCCCTTCCTTATTAGGCCCTTCAAATTTAGCTGACATAACGGGGAGGCCACTGGCCTCTAGAATTATGTCACTGAACCATCCGTATTTCCTCCGTTTCAGGGAGATACAGCCAGCTAGATTCTGAGTGGTGAAGCATAATGACCCATTAGTTACGAAGGATCGGTTTTCTCCCAACGGGGCTGTTAGGGTGTCCTTTTCTAGGTAGGGCAAGTTCATACTAGAGTAGGTGGTGAAAAAGCGGGGAAAAACGGCTGCATTGAAACGGACAGGCATAGGCTTAGGAAAGGCAGACAGGATTCCCCATCTCAATACTCCCTGAGTCGGGGTCTCCAGTGTCAGGAGCAGGGTCAGGAGGTACAGCGAAGTCATCTCCTTTGTTTAGGACTTTCCTCGTTAGGCGCTCCGGGATCCAGAAGGGATTTTCTTCACCCTGGGGGAAAACACACACAGCTCCCTTGGATCTGATTATGATTGGATCTGGGCCCTTCCATTGGTTAGATAACACGTCCTTCCATTTTACTAGTTCTTGTGGGTCTTTTGGCCACTGATTATGGCGATCCGCTGCTGTAGGGCCTTGAGCATCCAGATTCAAAAAATTTATAGTGAAAAGTGCTAGGGCTATGGCAGTTTTTGGTGTGGGGGGTATATCTTCAATTCCCCCTTTTTGTTTAAGTAAATAGGATTTGAGCGTGCGGTTCGCGCGTTCCACAATCTCTTGACCCTGTGGGTTGTAGGGAAGGCCAGTGATATGTTTTATCCCCATGTGATGACAAAATTGAGCAAATTTTGTAGAGGTATAGGCTGGGCCATTGTCTGTTTTCAGAATCTGTGGTAACCCCCATGCGCTCCAAGCTTCAAGGCAGTGCTGGATGACATGGGAAGCTTTCTCTCCTGACAATGGGGAGGCAAAGATGACTCCTGAACAAGTATCTACGGATACATGTACGTATTTAAGTTTCTCAAAAGGTGAAAAATGCATCACATCTATTTGCTAGACTTGTAAAGGCTTAATACCTCTGGGGTTGATCCCAACATGAGGTGCGGGAAGGAAGCTGCAGCAATGTTGGCAGCTAAGGACAATGTTCCTAGCTTCGGCCCTGGTTATGCTAAACTGCTTGCGCAGCGTTTCGGCAGTGACATGAAATTGTGTGTGGAATTTTGAAGCTGTGGTGATAGGGTCTAGCAGGGGAAAAGCTATATTTCTGGTTGCGAGGTCTGCCAGGTGGTTGCCTTGAGTCATAGGCCCGGGAAGGCCTGAATGTGCTCTGATATGAGTTATATACAAAGGAGATTGTCTATGAAGTAGTGCTGATTGTATCTGTTTGAACAAAGTGGCTACTGGGCTGGACGCTTTGATTAGCCCGGCCACTTCTAGAGATTTGACTGCATTAACTACATAACAGGAGTCAGACACAATATTTAAAGGTTCAGGAAAGAGGAAAGATTTGTAGGACCTCTAAGACTATGCGACATTCCACTATTTGTGGAGTGTCAGGCGTGTAGCCTTTTGTCACAACTTTGCCATCATGGACATAGGCACCTGTGCCTGTCTTAGACCCGTCCGTGTAAACTGTTTTTCCATGAGGCAGCGGGGTTAGGCTAGTGACCCGAGGAAATACTAGGAGATGATTTTTGGCGAAGTTGATGAGGGGATGTTTAGGGAAATGATTATCAAAGGTTCCTGAGAAACTGTAAGCAAGTATGGCCCAATCATCGTTCATAGCACATAATACTTGTATCTGTTCTACGCTGTAAGGGGTTATAATTTTAGCTGGAGCCTCTCCGAAATGTGTCATGGAGGTTTTTACTCCTCTCAAAGCAAGTTTGGCCACGGCTGCTGGATAGTACTCTATTTTCTTAGCCTGAGAGGATTGGGGATGAATCCAGATCAGTGGGCCGTGCTGCCATAAGACTGCTGTTGGCAGCTCTGGGGTGGGAAGGACACACAACTCAAAGGGTTCATTCAATTGAACCCTATTTAGCTGTGCTGTCATCAAAGCCTGTTCCACTTTGCGAATGGCTTGTAATGCCTCAGGTGTGAGGGAGCGCGGTGACGTTAGTTGTGGGTCTCCTTCTAGGATTTTAAACAGTGGTGTCAACTCAGTGGTGGGTATCTTTAAGTATGGGCGCAACCAATTAATATCTCCTAGGAGTTTTTGGAAGTCATTCAAATTTCGCAATTGATTATGTCTTATCTCAAGCTTTTGGGGGCAAATTACATCTGTGTAAATGGTTGCTCCTAGGAATTTGCTAACACTAGATTTTTGGACCTTCTCGCTTGCTATATTCAGTCTCCAATTTTCTAGGGATCTAGTGAGATCTATATATGCTTCTTCTATTTCCGCTGGTTGTGGGGAGCAAAGAAGGATATCATCCATGTAATGGATGATCTTTAGCGTGAGATAGGTCTTACGAATTGGGTCTAGCGCTCGCTGAATGTACAGTTGACATATGGTGGGGCTATTTGCCATTCCTTGAGAGAGGACCTTCCACTGAAATCTGGCATCGGGTTGTTCATGGTTAATAGCTGGCAAAGTAAAAGCAAATCTTTCCCTGTCCTTGGAGCTTAGAGGTATAGAAAAGAAACAATCTTTAATATCTATTATGAGCACTTTCCATTCTTTGGGTAAGGCAGAGAGGAGTGGCAGTCCCCGTTGTACGGGTCCAAGCATTCTCATTTGAGCATTTACTGCTCTCAGATCATGAAGCAACCTCCATGATCCTGACTTTTTCCTGATTACAAATATGGGTGTGTTCCATGGGGACACAGAGGGTTCTAGGTGTCCCACTTGGAGCTGCTCTTGCACTAAGCAATGAGCTGCTTCTAATTTTTCAGAGGATAGGGGCCACTGAGGAACCCATACGGCCTCCTCTGTGAGCCAAGGTATGGGCATGGCATCTTCAATGGCCCCTATGAAAAACCCAGGCCGTGACGGTCATTCTTTACTTTGGGCAGGATGGGCTTTATGCGTCCCTGTTGGTGTTTCCCCAGCCCCTTGCCAGGGATGTATCCTATGTCCATCATCATGCCTTGGGCGGGGGTGGAGTATTCATTAATGAGTTTGAGGCCTAAGTCTCTCATGACATCCCTCCCCCATAAATTGACCGGTAGAGGGAGTACATAAGGGGTGACTGTACCCTCTTGTCCTTCAGGGGCTTGCCATTTCAATGGTTTGGCACTAATTGAAGGGCTTGACTCATAACCTAAACCTTGTAATGAATGTGAGGATTGGGTCACAGGCCACTTGGAGGGCCACCAGGTTGCAGAGATAATACTTTTATCTGCTCTAGTGTCTAGGATTCCCTCAAAGCTCTTTCTCTCTATTTGAAGAGTTAATTTTGGTCTGTCTGCTAAATCTAATACTATGAAGGCTGAATCCCAGTCAGAGGAGCCGAAGCTCCTTTCTCCCCTCTCCGTGTTGGTAGCAGGATAATTGGCATGGAGACTAGGTAAAACTAAGAGCTGGGCTATGCGGTCTCCCGGAGATATAGGGTAGATTCCTCTAGGGGCTGAACACATGATTTTTACCTGTCCTTCATAATCTTGATCTATGACTCCGGGATGAACTACCAGGCCTTTCAATGCAGCAGAAGAGCACCCTAGGAGTAACCCAATGGTATTTGGTGGTAGGGGGCCTTTAAAGTCTGAAGGGATAGGCTGAACTCCCATCTGTGGAGTCAGCACTATTCTGGTGGTGGCACGGATGTCCAATCCCGCGGAACCTGAAGTGGCTCTCCTTGGGGGGCCTGGTTGTTCCCGAATGACACTTGCGTGCTGGTTGCCCCATATATTTGCGGGCCCTGGTGACGGGGGCCCCTCTGGGCGTTTTTTGGCAGTTCTAAGGGTTTCCCTTCTATATCTTTAATAGACCGGCACTCATTGGCCCAATGCCTGCCTTTCTTACACTTAGGGCACAACCCAGGGGTCTTTTGGGTTGTTTGTTCTGAAGCTGGGCTCTTACACTCTCTCTTTATATGTCCTAATTTCCCGCATTGAAAGCATTTGATACTTCTGTTAGTGATCTTGGCTTGTTTGTGGCTCTGTAATATGGCCGCGGCTAGGCCCGCATTGGTGAGTGGCCCTCCTATTTCTCTACAGGCTTTCAACCAGGCGTGTATCCCTTTTTGTTTCCAGGGTGTTATCGCCTGTCTGCATTCCTTGGTACATTGTTCAAATACTAATTGCTCCACTAGGGGCATTGCTTGTTCCTGATCTCCAAATATTCTGCCTGCGGCCTCCATCATACGAGCGACAAAGTCAGAAAATGGCTCGCTCGGCCCCTGAATAATTTTTGTCAAATTGCCTGATACTTCTCCTTTGTTGGTGAGGGCTTTCCATGCCTTGGCGGTGCACGTGTTTATTTGTGCGTATACCTGTAAGGGGAAGGCGGTCTGGTTGGCTACCCACTGTCCTTGGCCCGTCAGCATATCATATGACCACGCAGGCTGTCCTTCGACCGCGTTTGCGCGTGCCTGGGTCATACTGATATCATGCCACAATGCCTTCCATTCTATGTATTGCCCCATACTAGAAAGGCATGCCTTAGTTACATATTGCCAGTCTGCGGGTGTCATGGCTGTCTCTGTTAATCTCTCAACTTGTGCTATGGTATAGTTGGCACTGACCCCATACGCTCGGACGGATTCCGCTAAGTCTTTAACTTGTTTATGACTCAGGGGTTGGTGAGAGTGTACACCGTTATCCTCAAATACAGGAAACATTTGTCTAATTGCCTGAAGAGTATCTGGGTGGCAAAAGGAGAGTGCGCCACTCACGTAAGGTGGCGGGGCAACGGGCGTCGGGGGACACCCTGCTTTCATTTTTTCCTTGGTCCTCTTTTCAACTTTGCTGGTTCCCTTACTTCTGCACTCTGCAGTTTTATTTTCTTCCCCTTCCTCTGTGGACGTTAATTCCTCTTCAGATTCCCTATTGGAGAGTTGGAGGTCCCTCAACTCTTTCCAGGGGTATTTACTATTTTCTCCGAGGCGATCGTCACTCGCTTCTCGGGGCTCTTTCGCTTTTGCCCTAGGCGGGCTTTCTCCCTCACTCTGGGGTTTCTTTACTTTCGTTTTTGTGGCCTTTTTTTGGCCGCGCGCGCTCTCTGTTTCCCGTTCCTTTTCTGACATGCTCTCTTGGATATCTGTCAATGCTCTCTGACTTTCTTTTATTACCTTTTCACATCTCTCATCTTGCAGACAAGCTCTAATCAGTTTCCAGAGGGGCCTGGTGCCTCCCCTCAGGCTACCCTCCTCCTCCTCTCTATCAAGATCTTTCCCCAGTTTGTCCCAGCTCGGGATTGAGAGGGACCCTGAACAAATGAACCAGGGGGCCACACGGTCTATCTCCTTCACAAAAGATCCTAAGACTTTGCTGGAGACCTTCAAGTTTCGCTCTTTGAGAGCTGTCTGCAGCGCCGTGACTAATGATGGTGCATTCCCCATGGTGCCTCCTTATTTACAGAGAACCATCAACCATCATCCTAAAAAGCAGGGGCCTCTCGGAACTTACCCCTCCGGGCTTTCTTCTGACCTGCAGTTCTGAATCCTCTCCAGATGTCTGAAGGGTCCTCCCTGTGCCGGTGATGTTCTGGTTCCCGGGTTTCGGCACCACTTGTCGCGCGCCCCGTCCTCGCCGGCAAGAACAGCATGCAACAACAGCAGGATTCTTCTGCAGAAAGCTTTATTCTTCAGCTCTTTGTGAAACAAATGAGTTGGGCAGGACCCAGAGGGGAAGGAGAGGCTTGCTTATATAGTTCTCATGCTCTGACCTGGTTGGTGCGGCTCCATATGCCTTATTAGCATAACAATTTGGTGGGTCTCATTGGTCCTTATGCCAAGGCGCAATTAGCATGTAGTTTAGTGGTGTGGGATGATTTGTCATTAGGAAGTTCGGGGCCTTCCGGCTGCCCTGCATTGGGCGCTATTTTCTGAGCGCGGCTGCCAACAGTTATTTCCTCTTCTTTCCACTCCTCAAGCTAGAACTAAATGGCTTTTCCTGGAGCTGTTCTGTTTGCTGTTGTTTTTACCCTACAGTGCCCAGTCTGAGGAAATATTAAAGGATACAAAATGCTAAACCCACCATCAGTTTGGAGGTACTTTGATTTGTGGTGTTTTATCGGCCTGTTGCTGTTTACATTTCAGAGTTCTCCAATAGCTGTGCCATGCACTCAGTCAAGGTTTTATAGTTGTGTTCTGTGGGAGAGAAAGAGGTACATTTACTTCATCTTACCCAAAACTGGGAACTCACCAGTTATATATTTTTTCATATATTGCTTTCCAAATAACAAATGTATCATTTTTATAACTGGAGACATGGGCACAGAAAGGTTTATAACCAGATAAAACTGAACTATAGAGTGATGCTGGAGGCTCAGATATATGTAAAATTGGCAAGTATTTTAGTAATTTTATAGGACTTTGGGTTTTTGACATTAAATCTAGGCAGAAAAGGTAGCAAATGTTAATGCTATCTATATTAAAACATTTTTATTATATTTTCACTAACATTTGTATAATATAAATGGATACTAAGATATACTTTTAAGCTAGTCTTTAAGATAAAGAATGTAAAATTTTATACTTCATTCTAGAAAATAGTTTATAGAAACTACAAATTACTCTAAATAACAAATCTCCAAAACAACAGAGCCACATACATTTCTATAAATATTACTTTGTTATATTTTAAATTATGTTAATTTGCCCAATACCACTTGGCATAAATAGAAGTTCATCTCTCCTATTCCTTTTTCAAAATATTAATATTTAACTATATGATAGTAAAATAGACAAATTTAATAATTCCTTATGAGCTTGAAATATTGAAACTAAACTAAAAGTATGGCTTCAAATGTAACAAATGAAACCAAATTCTGTTCATTGTGGCCAGAGAGCATATGAATCTAGAGTCTGTCAGTGCTGCTCATTAAGCCAAGGTGCTCTTTTTTTTTTTTTCTTTTGGATGAGATCACAGGAACATTTTTAATGAACCTGTTAGAGATTTTAGGGTGTTAGGCTACTCAGGTGAGCTGTTCTTGGGTTATAATCATTGGCAATGTTGTAATCAACTACCCATGTATTTCTACAACAGCCTCAGATGCACTCCAGTCTCAGCATCACCAAGGTGCTCTTATCTTGATATATATGCACCTTGTCGTATGATGGTTTGCTGTTTGATATCTATCAAATATTCAGTGAAAAAAAACTTGTTTGTTTTTCCATAGATATAATTTACAGTATTTTTTGCAAATAGCACAATCAGTTCTTTAGAGATTCTAAGTATTTGTGCAAGGATATAAAAACCCTGAGATAAAAGAAAAATACTACTGTTTTTAAATGACAATGGTGAGAATTGCATCTTTTATATTTTCAGGCTATACAACATAATTCTTTAAATTATTATGATGAGATTTCAAGTCAATAAGTGATCTTGTACTCGGTGCTACTTTTTAGCTAAGAAAGGCTGTAAACAGGGAACAGCAGTAGCTTACATAACTGATATGGACTGTGAGCTGCTTTATCATTTTTGGTAAGGATTGGTGTTTCATCATTTAGATGCTTCGGGTACTTTCATTGCTACACATATTTTTGTTGTAGTAATATGTACATAAAGGTAAATCATACCGAATGGCATAAATGAAAAGCAGAGTGCTGACCTGCCACCTCCCACCGGTCCTAACCTTCAGTCCGATGCCTTCACATCAGGCAGCTACTCATCACTTCTGAAGATCTTTCTACAATTAGTTCCCCCACCATTTAAAAATATTATGCTTAACAATATTTTCTCAACTTTAGATATTATCTATTCATTTCCTCTTGTGATAATTAAGATTAGTTATCACAAGTACACCAGTACACCACCACCATATCCTTTGGTTTTGAGAAGAAGCTCACTCCCTCTTCTTGGGGAGGAGTGTAGAAAAAGCAGTTTCACTTCTTTCTTGATGAATAATTCCAGACTCTGAGGACCTTTATTTCCTTGAGCCTCATGTTTTCAAAAGTGAGCAGTATTGATGTTTCTTGGTATTAAAACTGGTTTGGATTGATTTATTCCTACTGAATCCTGGAGATGGTGCTTAGACCTGAAGTATCAATAGTTTTCTCACAAATTATTAATTAATATTCAGAACTTATCCCACTTTGAATTAGCCATAGTCCAATGATAAAAATTCTTTGATGTTATTGTTTCCCACCCATTTTTAATTTTAATTTTTAAAATTTTACTTTGTTGTGAAAAGAACACTTAATGAGATCTACCAATTTACTAGATCTTTTTATTAGGGTATCATTGATAGGACTCTCTTACAAAGACTTCACATGAAAAACAGTATGGTTACTACATTCACCCATATTATTGAGTTCCCACCATCCCCCATTGCAGTCGTTGTCCCTCAGTGTAGTAAGATGCCACAGAGTCACTACTTGTCTTCTCTGTGCTACACTGTGTTTCCCATGATCCCCCACACCATGTGTATTAATTATAATAACCCTAAAACACCTTCTCCCTCCATCCCCAACCACCCTGCCCCACCCCTCTCCTTTGGTAACATAGTCCCTTCATAGAGTCTGTGAGTCTGCTGCTGTTTTGTTCCTTCAATTTTGCTTTGTTGTTATACTCCACAAATGAGAGAAATCATTTGGTATTTGTCTTTCTCTGCCTTACTTATTTCACTGAGCATAATATCCTTTAGCTCCATACATGTTGCTGCAAATGGTAGGATTTGTTTCTTTTTTATGGCTGAATAGTATTCCATTGTCTATATGTACCACTTCTTCTTTATCCATTCATCTACTGAAGTACACTTAGGTTGCTTCTGCATCTTGGCTATTGTAAATAGTGCTTCAATAAACATAGTGGTGTATATGTCTTTTTGAATCTGAGAACTTGTTTTCTTTGGATAAATTCTTAGAAATGGAATTCCTGGGTCAAACGGTATTTCTATTTTTAATTTTTTGAAGACCCTCCATATTGCTTTCCACAATGGTTGAACTAGTTTACACTCTCAGCAGCAGTGAAGGAGGTTCCCCTTTCTCTGCATCCTTGCTAGCGTTTGTTGTTCCTAGTCTTTTCAATGTTGGCCATCCTAACTGGTGTGAGGTGATATCTCATTGTGGTTTTAATTTGCATTTCCCTGATAATTAGCGATGTAGAGCATTTTTTATGTGCCTGTTGGCCATCTGAATTTCTTCTTTGAAGAATTCTCTCTTCATACCCTCTGCCCATTTTTTAATCAGGTTATTTGCTTTTTGGCTGTTGAGGTGTGTGAGTTCTTAATATATTTTGGATGTTAACCCCTTGTCAGATATGTGATTAACAAATATATTCTCCCATACTGTAGGATGTCTTTTTGTTCTGCTGATGGTGTCCTTTGCTGTAAAGAAGCTTTTTAGATTGATGTACTCCCATTTGTTCATTTTTACTTTTGTTTTCCTTGCACAAGGTGATTCATTCAGGAAAAAGTTGCTCATGTTTATATTCAGGAGATTTTTGTCTATGTTTTCTTCTAAGAGTTTTATGGTTTCATGATTTACATTTAGGTCTTTGCTTCATTTTGAGTTTACTTTTGTGTATGGGGTTAAACAATAATCCAGTTTCATTCTCTTACATGTAGCTATCCAGTTTTGCGAACATCAGTTGTTGAAGAGGCTGTCATTTTCCCATTGTATGTCCACAGCTCCTTTATCATATAATAATTGACCTTATATGCTTGGGTTATAACTGGGCTCTCTCTTGTGCCAGTACCAAATTGTGTTGATTTCTGCAGCTTTGTAGTAGAGCTTGAAGTCGGGAAGCATAATCCTCCCAGCTTTATTCTTGTTCTCAGGATTTCTCTGCCTATTCGGGGTCTTTTGTGATTCCATATGAATTTTAGAACTATTTGCTCTAGTTCCTGGAAGAATGCTGTTCGTTTTTTGATAGGGATTGCATTGAATCTGTAGATTGCTTTAGGCAGGTTGGCCATTTTGACAATATTAATTCTTCTTATCCATGAGCATGGGATGTATTTCCATTTTTTGTAATCTTCTTTAATTCATCTCATGTGTGTCTTGTAGTTTTTCAAAGGATAGGTTTTTCCCTACCTTTGTTCCATTTATTCCTAGTTATTTTATTATTTTTGATGCAATTGTCAATGGAATTGCTTTCCTGATTTCTCTCTCTGCTAGTTCATTGTTAGTGTATAGGAATGCCACAGATTTCTGTGTATCAATTTTGTATCCTGCAACTTTGCTGAATTCAGATATTAGATCTAATAGTTTTGAAGTGGGTTCTTTAGAGTTCTTTATGTACAATATCACATCATCTGCAAGCAGTGACAGTTTAACTTCTTCCTTACCAGTCTGGATGCCTTTAATTCTTCATGTTGTCTGATTGCCATGACTAGGACTTGCTGAACTGTGTTGAATAAATGTGGTGAGAGTGAGCATTCTTGGCTTGTTCCTGATCTTAAAGGAAAAGTTTTCAGCTTCTCGCTGTTAAGTATGATGTTGGCTTTGGGTTTGTCATATATGGCCTTTATTATGTTGAGGTACTTGCCCTGTATACCCATTTTGTTGAGAGTTTTTATCATGAATGGATGTTGAATTTGTCTAATGCTTTTTCAGAATCTATGGAGATAATCATGTGACTTTTTTCCCTTTTTATGATGTTGATGGATTTTCTAATACTGTGCCATCTTTGCATCCCTGGAATAAATCCTACTTGTTCATGGTGGATGACCTTTTGATGTATTTTTTAATTCAGTTTCCTAATATTTTGTTAAGTATTTTTGCATCCATGTTCATCAGGAATACTGGTCTGTAATTTTCTTTTTTTGTGGTGTCTTTGCCTGGTTTTGGTATTAGAGTGATGCTGGCCTCATAGAATGAGTTTGGAAGTATTCCCTCCTCTTTTATTTTTTGGAAAACTTTAAGGAGGATGGGTATTAGGTCTTCTCTAAATGTCTGATAAAATTTAGCAGTGAAGCTATCTGGTCCGGGTTTTGTTCTTGAGTACTTTTTTGATTACCAATTCAATTTCATTGCTCGTAATCGGTTTGTTCAGATTCTCTGTTTCTTCCAGTGTCAGCCTTGGAAGGATGTATTTTTCTAGAAAGTTGTCCATTTCTTCTAGGTTATCCAATTTGTTAGCCCATAATTTTTCACAGTATTCTCTGGTATTCTGTGTTTTTCTGTAGTGTCTGTAGTGATTTTTCCATTCTCATTTCTGATTCTCCTTATATGTGTAGGCTCTCTTTTTTTATTGATAAGTCTGGCTAGGGGTTTTTCTATTTTGTTTATTTTCTTGAAGAACCAGCTCCTACTTTCATTGATTCTTTCTATTGTTTTATTATTCTCAGTTTTATTTATTTCTTCTCTGATCTTTATTATGTCCCTCCTTATATTGACTTTGGGCCTCATTTGTTCTTCTTTTTCCAGTTTCAATAATTGTGAATTTAGACTGTTTGTTTGGGATTGTTCTTCCTTCTTTAAATAGGCCTGGATTGCTATATACTTTCCTCTTAGAAGTGCCTTCACTTTGTCCTATGGAATTTGGAGCATTGTGCTGCTGTTTCATTTGTCTCCATATATTGCTTTGTCTCTGTTTTAATTTGGTCATTGATCCATTGATTATTTAGGAGCATGTTGTTAAGCCTCCATGTGTTTGTAAGCCTTTTGTTTTCTTTGTAAAATTTATTTCTAGTTTTATACCTTTGTAATCTTAGAACTTGATTGGTACAATTTCTATCTTTTTGAATTTACTGGGGCTCTTTTTGTGGCCTAGTATGTGGTCTATTCTGGAAAATATTACATGTTCACTTTAGAAGAATGTGTATCCTATTGCTTTTGGGTGGAGTGTTCTATAGACATCTGTTAGGTCCACCTGTTCTAATGTGTTGTTCAGTGCCTGTGTGTCCTTACTTATATTTTGTCTGGTTGATCTGTGCTTTGGAGTGAATGGTGTGTTGAAGTCTCCTAAAATGAATGCATTGCATTCTATTTCCCCCTTTAATTCTGTTAGTATGTGTTTCATATATGTAGGTGCTCCTGTGTTGGGTTCATAGATATTTACAATAGTTATATCCTCTTTTTGGACTGACCCCTTTATCAATATGTAATGTCCTTCTTGACACTTGTTACTTTGTTTTGAAGTCTATTTTGTCTGATACAAGTGCTGCAACACCTACTTTTGCTCCCTATTGTTTGCATGAAATATTTTTTTCCATCCCTTCACTTTTAGTCTGTGTATGTCTTTGAGTTTGAGGTGAGTCTCTTGTAGGCAGTACATAGATGGGTCTTGCTTTTTTATCCATTCTATGTCTTTTGATTGGTGCATTCAGACCATTTACAGTTAGGGCGATTATTTATCTTCCTTTAGAAGAATATTTTGACTGGATATAAATTCTGGCTTGGCAATTCTACTTTTCTTTAAACACTCTATTACATTGTTGGTTGGTCTTTGTAATTTCTGCTAAGAAGCCATTCTCCATTTGTATCATGGCTTTTTGTATGTAATATTTCTATTTTTCTAGTCACTTTTTGTATCTACTATTCATGTTTATTTTTGCATTTTCACTATCATGTACTATGTTTGATTTCTTTACCTTTTCTGATTATCTTGTTTGTAGTTTGCTGGGTATGTGTCTTTATATTCATGAAAAGCTATCTGCTATTACCTTGTAAATATTTCTTTTGCTCCATTCTTTGTCACTTCTCTGCAGAGACTCCACTGCACATGTATTAGGAAGATTGATATTATCACACATATTTTGGACTCCCTGTTCTTATTTTGTAAACTAATTTCTCCAATTTGATTGTCAGTTATTCTTGCCTTTCTTTTAAAAAAAATTTTTGTGTATCTATTATAGGGTTCAGGTTTGTGGTTGCCATAACGTTCATAGATAATTTCCCAAATATACAACAATCTATATTTGGTCACTATATTTCAAACACAGTCCAAAAGAATTTCTTTTTTATTCTTCTTCCTCCTCTACACTTTATACATTAGATGTCATGAGCTGCATTTTTTTTTTTTTTTTTTTGGTATTCCTTGACTGTTTTGTGTTTATTGATTTTACTGCTTTTTAAACTTCATACTTGCTTTTTAAGTAACTGGTCTACTACCTTTACTGTAGGTTTATTTTCATAGAAGAAAAATATTTAGACTTAAGGACATTTCCATCTATAAAAGTCCCTTTAGCATATCCTGTAAGACCATTTTAGTAGTAGTGAAATCTCCTTTAATCTCCCTTTCAATTCTGAATGATAACATTGCTGGGTAGATAATTATTGGTGGTAGTTTCTTCTCTTTCAGTACTTTGAAGATTTCATGCCACTCCCTCTGAGCTGTAAAATTTCTGTTGAGAAATTTGGTAGCCCTATAGTGTTTCCCTTATAGGTAACTGTCTGCTTCTCTATCTACTTTTAATCTTCTCTCCTTATCTTTAAAACTTGTCATTTTAATTGCTATATGTTTAATTGCTATATGATTCCTTTTGTTGGGGTCTCTCTGTGCTTCCATGACTTGGGTGCCTATTTCCTTCTCCAGATTGGGGAAGTTTTCAGCAATTATTTCTTTAAATATACTTTCTACTCCTTTATCTCTATCTTCCCCTTCAAGGACCCCTATTTTACAAATATTGTTTAATTTGGAGTTGTCACACAGCTCTCAGCATCTACTCATTTTTAGAAATTCTTTTTTTTCTTGGTTCCATGGATTGCTTGCATTCCTGTTCTCTAATTTCCATCTCATTGATTGTCTCCTCAAATTCAAACAATCTATTCATTCCCTCCACTGTGGTTTTTAATTGTTATTGTATTCTTCACCTATAAATGGTTCTTTTTCAAATGGTCTATGTCTTTGAAGAGATAAGGAATAAAAGATGTATTTCAAACATTTAAGTTTCCAGTTAAGCCATTTTTTTCCTCACTGAAACCATCCATTCATATCCACAGATCAGTGAGCACTTTATGATTGTTACTTTGAAATCTTTATAAAACATACTGGTGATCTCCACTTCATTTCACCCTTTTTCTGGTGTCTTTTTTTCTTTTGTTTGAAACATATTCCTCTGTCTTCTTATTTTGTCTCAGTTCTGTTTCATCCTTTATATTAGGTAGATCTGCTATGCCTCCAATTCTAGAGATTAATGGTTTTATGAAGGAATCCTGTGGTACCCAGAAGCCCAAGGTTCTGCTCACCAATGCTTCATTTTCCTTTGTGGTGGACAACCCAGTTTATGTTGGTGAGCTATTGGCAGGGCTGCCTTTCTGCCTGGCTGTGGACAGTGGCTGATCTCTGTCAGCAAAGGGTGACACCTTGCTTCAGCATGCCTTTTATGTGCCCTGTAGTGCTTCTGCTGGGATCCTTGTAGGAAGAGCTGCCTTTTGCGTACTGAGCAGCAGCATCTACCATTGCTGGGCCAGCAGGGTGGGCATGGCTGATGCACAGAGGCAGCACAATTCAGGGCTGAGCCACCAGCTAGGGAGAAGGAGCATTTGGAGTTGGCTTCTGCAAGCACCCAACCAGTTGGTCTGAGGAGGCGCTGTGGAGGTGTTGTGTACCTGCCCTTTCTCTTCTGGAAAGAGCTTCCTCCAACTTTCTCCCTTCTGGCTTACTTTCCACTGCTGGTAAATCTTTCAAACTGCAACCTCTGTATTGGGTCTCAGTGAGACTGACAGAGTGTACTTGTCCTCCGCAAGCAACTGGAGTCTCAGCCTCCCAAGTTCACCAGCTCTCACTACTGTCTAGCCCTGTTAAACACTAGAACCAAGAGCAGTGTGTACTTACATTCCTAGAGCATATCTCCAGGGCCAGGTGTGCAGGATTCCTGAGTGCTTATCCCCTCTGCACTCTGTTCATCTTCTACCCACTTGTAGGTTTAGATGGTGGAAGGTCTTGTGTCCTGATCCATCACAGCTCCACCACCTTACCCTTCTCATTGTGAGTCCTTTCTCTTTACTCTTCTCACCAAGTGTAGATGGTGGTTTTGCAGTTCTCAGGGAGTCCTCAGGCTTGGCTGTGTTTGCTGCAGTTGCCTCCTCAGTGCTTGTGTTAGAAGAGGTTTATGCCTTGCCTTCCCAGCCCACCATCTTTTACCACAATCCTCTGGATTTATGATTCTTTAACTTTACAATGGCGCAGAAACAGTAACCATACTTCGAATTTTGAATTTTGGTCTCTTCTTTAGCTAGCAATAGACAGTACAATACCCTCTCGTGATGTTGGGCAGCAGCAATAAGCCATGCAGCTCCCAGTCAGCAGTGAAGTCATGAGGGCCAACATCCCATACACTGACAACTGTTCTGCACACACACAACCATTCTTTTTTTAAATTTTCTGTTCAATATTCAATAAATTATATGAAATATTCAACACTAAATTATAAAATAGGCTTTGTGTTAGATGATTTTGCCCAACTGTAGGCTACTGTGTTATGAGCACATTTAAGGTAGACTAGGCTAGGCTATGATGTTCTGTAGATTTGATATATTAGTGTATTAATGCATTTTTAACTTAAGATATTTTCAACTTATCATAAGTTTATCAAGACATAACCCCATTGCAAATCAAGGAAGATATGTATTTTCTAAAGGAACATTAATTCATTTGATATGGTACTTCTGAAATACTAATGAAGGTCATAAAATATTATTTCTATATTATTAAGTAATTACTTAGAATAAGCTATAATTATATAAAAAGTAAACACTTTCAGTAGATGCTTGCTTTCTTGAGTACTGCTTATTAGATTAAGGAGTGAAATTAGTATGGTGTATACTTTTTCAGAAGTGCCAGTTTACAAGATGAGATGAGACACGGTTTCACTTAAGTCCATTAAAGAAAATTAAAATCTGTAGATATTGTGCTGAAAAACACTAAAGTTTCCATGGAATGTAATTGAATTAGAGGAAAAAAATTAAGAAGATACACACTTTTCTGAGCATTACATGGTACATTATAAGCATTATAAGACACATTAGCATGAAGCACATTACTATTCCTCTAGTGAAAAAATACCTTATTTTTTGACCATGATGCACACAAGTTCTTTCTGGTAGGTACAACTAATTTAAAAAAATTGTTGAACAAAGACATAATTATGTGACATGAATGGGGTGAATACTATCATTATAATGATAATCAAATTATAATATATAAATGTAACAAATAAATATATTTTACACCTTAAATTTAAATGTGACATGTCAAATATATTCTAATAAAAATATAAATAAATAAAAATACTTGTTGAGTAAATGAAATAACCCATAAAATGTCATCTTGTCTTTATTATTTTCTACCTAAAGAAACATGCAGTGATTCACTAAGATTGTGAGGCTGGTCATTAGAAAGGCCAGAGTCCTAACTTGATCCCTTCATGTGTCCTGTAATACTTTTTCCCAGTGCACTTGAAATAACTAATTTGTCATCCCATCACTTTTCTTATTAGCCATTGTTTATTACTTGTAGTACTCCTGGCTCCTGGTAGTTAAGAATATTTTAATAATGCTGAATGCACTATAAAAAATCCAATTTTCACACATGCCAATCTTGAAGACAGATGAACTGTCTCCTCTTTGTATGTTTATGCTTGGGGAAATCTTATTTCTGGTAAGCTAGAACATGGGGAGTGTGATGGTCTTATTTCATCAACATTCACCAATACAGTATCAGAATGGAGCCTGAAAGTAAGACAAATTATAGTATACTTATGGAACTTAAAAGTGAGATAAACCATAGTGGCTTAACTGGAAACTTACATGTTTGAAATACATGTTTTATTCCTTAAGGAAAATCTCACCATAATTTGTTATTAGCATTCAGAAGGTTAGAACATCCTTAAAATGGATTACTCTGTTGTCAGCATGTTCCAGATTAGCCAACAGGAGAGAAAAAAATAATTTGGAATTCAGCCATGTTAATTTTAACTAATGGATCATATTTGAACAAGTTTTTGATATACAAAGAAAAATAATCCAATTCCCAAGCTGAGTCACTGTGCATTTAACATCTTGTTTAGTTAATTAAATTATCTTATTCTGGAATACATCTTCCTGATTTTTACATGCAAATAACAGTATTAAACTTTTTTTGTCTGAGTCACAGCACACTCTAGACACTAATACTGAGAATAAGCAGGGAGGATATTGAAAAAATGTAATGGCTTATATTTAATAACTAGAGACTGTATGGGGTATTTCCTTATTAAATATTTACCATCTGCTAGAAAACCAGATGGCCAAATTGTTCTTTGATAATATGGTTCACAATAATATATTAGTTTTGCTTTAGTAAAATTTTTTTTAAGTAAGGAAAAGATAAAATGTCTTGTAAGCAATTTCTACATAAAAATTTTAACCATTGTATTTAAAAATTTTTGAAACTAAATTTATTATGGTCAGTTAGCAGGATTCATTTTCTTCAAAAGATACAAATTCTTTGAATAGGAACAACTGAGAAAAAATGCTAATGGTTGCAACACTTTAGTACATTGGAATCATGTAAGGACTTTGTTAAATAATGAATACTCAGATGTTATAAATTTGTTGAATTTATATGCAATCCAAGGAGTTGTGTGCATTTAACTCACCAACACAATATAGAAAGGCAAAAACAAAATTTCCTCTTCTACTTACCACCTGAAATTACTGATATTAAGGATAAGAAACATATAATTAATCTAACAATATAGTAAACATGAGTCATATGCTTTAAATAGATTACTATTCACTTTGCCTGCCTAGAAATAACTTTTTTTTTCAATGTTAGGTAATGAAAATATATTATGCAATATTGTGTTTTCATGTAATTTTGAATTGCCTATTCAATGTGGAACTTATGTAGGCATATGCAAATCAAAATGCAAATATAATGAAATTTGGCTAGGCCAAGGAACATTCAGAATTTCTCATTGGCATTGATCAATTTAAACTTAGGGAGGAAAAATGCATTTATTTACAGAAATATAAAAATATTTTATTAACATTACACAAAAAATGAAAAATAGGTGGCACATGAAAAATGATTAATTTACAGTCTTGCAAGTGTTCTATTACCTTGTGAATGCCTTCCCTTTGTTATACTTCTTTAGTTAATAATCCTTAATTATGTCATAGAGAAGTTGTGTAAAACAACATGTATAAAATTTGATGTTGTACATAACTAATTCTGCATATTTAAAATTTAAGTACAAATAAAATAAAAGTGGTCTCGAAGAAAACACTAAAAATATCACTAGGGTTATAGTTTTTTCAATTTTATTCTGGGCCATTTTTTTCACTTTTGTGATTGCATAATTGTAATATGAGTATCTCACCCATCTTTCTGTAGGACCTGGGTGTTGTATATAAAACAAGGCAGAACCAAAATAATAGTCAGAGTAAATTGTACATATCTTTTTTTCTGGCCCACCCAGAGGAGTAATAAGCTGTGTCTTAACTTGTGTGGCTTAATGGCAAATCTTGTCAAGAGTTATTTTCTCCTCTGGGACAATATTTTTGCCAAAACTTCCTGGAATTTATCATAGTGACATTAAGTTAAGGTACAAACATGCCATTAATTTTAGACAGAAGACTTTTTATGAAACTAGCTCGTTCTTGGTAAGATGTAGAGACAGGAGAACACAATTTACTGATTTTGCAAGAGGAACAGGAACTAAATTGTCTAGAAGCTGAAGAGGCTATTACACCTATAAGTCTTCAGCATTATTAGATATATGGATACCTCATTAGATATATGGATACCTTGTGCTGTAGACTGAAAGTTTATGTTCCCCAAAATTCATAATTGAAGCTGTAACTCCCAAAATGGCTGTATTCGGAGATGGGGCCTCTAAGAAAGTAATGAAGATTAAAAGAGGTCATAATAATGGGGCCCTGGTCCAATAGGAATAGTGTCCTAATAAAAAGAGATACCGAAGAGCACTCCCTCTCTACAATTATGCAAAGACCATGTGAGGATATAGCAAAAAAAGTGGCCATCTAGAGGCCATGAAGTTAGGCCTCACCAGAAATTGAATTTGTGGACATCTTAATTATGAACTTCTAGCCTCTAAGACTGCAATAAAATAAATATCTGTTGTTTAAGTCAGCCAATGTGTGATATTTTGTTATAGCAGCTTGAGCAGACTAATACATCTATAACAGTGCCAGAAGGCAGAGCAGAATTTGTAATTCCAGTGTAGAATTAGACATTAAAGAACTTTATGAGTCAATCAACAAAAATACAATTTGATTAACACACTATCTACATTTGCAGAAGATCTGGGAATAGATGCACATCAATGTATCTATAATGACTTGGAATATAGTCATGTATTTCTAATCTCTTATTTCTCACATTTTTTTTACAGAAAATAATGCAAAAGAAAAAGAATTGAAAATAAAATAGATGTTTCCTTTTCAGATAATTTGTAAATTTGGCACAATTTTTTTTAACAAAATGAAAAGAATCTGAAATTTATTAGTCATAGAGGACTAATTCTTTCAAATGAATTTCTTATTAATCATGTTATAATTATTTCATAGAAAGGGTAAAGCTCCTAGTATCTTTGAAAAGTTTTCAAATATTGTAGATGACTGATTATTTTCTTCAAAGTCCTTTTAGAATCCCAAATTGAAGAAAGAGAGAGGGAGAGAGAGAGAGAGAGAGAGAGGCAGGTTGATCTGGCATGTAAGAAACTAGAAGCTGGCACTCTAATAGCAAGAGCTGAAAAAAAAAATCTTTGATTCATCAGAAAAGTGATATCACATTATAAACCACTATTGCCCCAGTATTGGGGAGACAAACAGGAGATTCAGAGAATCACAGTTCCAGACCCGAAATCTATGAGAAGAAGCTTCCATGAGAACCAGTGCTGGGGTAGGAAAATTTGAACTGTAACTGACAAATTTCAGAAGGCTCAGCGTGGACAAGCCTCAGAGTTAAAAACTCTAGGGGGACCCAGTCATTGAGGGAGGGGGCTCATCCATGCTTTTGTGAGTTTTACCTGTAGGAGCTCTTTTGAAGGCCTCACAATGATTACCAGAAAAAAAAAAATTTCTCAGGCTTCTAGCAGGGGCAGGGGAAAAGCAACCATTTGGAAATTTAGCAGAGCATTATGTTCTTAAGAAAGCCCTCCATCAGGAGTAACTATTTTACTAGATCCTAACCTGCTGGGATTTTATCTGCCTTTAACCTTTCTAGGGGAAGAGAAATACACAACTCTAGCCAGCTCTAACTTTGCATGACAAGGAAGTGAAACACCCAACTCCAGTCCTCTGTAGGCATCCTGTTCCACCTAAGATGGGGAAAGAAACTGAGAAGCACTGGAAAATTTCACAGCCCCAGGGCACAGGCTCAAAAAACTGAGACCTAGTTTTAGGACTATAAAATGCTTGCCCTTCCCCCACACCTTACAACTGAATTAGTAAAGATTACTAGTTACTTCCTGGCTTTAATCAGACATGGGCATGTGATCCTCTTTGGACCAATGAGATGCAAACCAGGATACTTACTGAAATTTTTGGAAAGTGGAAATATCTCTTGGAAGCCATCAAGAAGAGTCATCCAAGAAAGAAGGTGAAATGGAGCAAAATAGAACTGAGAGATAGAGTAATATCAAATCTTTATGTTAGTGATAGAGTGAGTCCACCTGTGATTAAATCTGATCAACTCGAGTTTTTTGTTATTGTCAGTTAATTTTTTTGTTTTCTCTTAAAAACAATACAAAAAACACATTATCAACATAGAGAGCAATTTTAACATATAGTAATTGGTTAAAAACTCACTAAAGACATAAAAAATTGAATTAAACTTGTTGACTTACACTATTAGCAATCAATAGCAAAAGAAAAGGAACAAGACTCCTCTGTCAAAATGTATACAAAATTAATTGCACATAGATTAAATACCTAACTTGGCAAGTAAAACTAAAACAATATACAGCATAGTACATGTCTATATGAGCCAGGAATAGAAAGCATATCATGAACAAAAACAGAACAAATCACAAGGGAAAAGACTGATAAATTTAATCCAATAAAATTAGGAAGTTATGTTCACCAACGTTCTGTGTGAAACATTAAAAGACAAACCACAAATAGGAAGGAGTTATTGACAACAGGCATAATTATATATAACTGAAAATGGATTGTTATAAATATATTTTTTAAATTTTAAAATAAATAGGAATGCAAGCAAATAAATCAAGAGAGAAAAAATAAGCAGGAGGTCTGAGTAAGCACTTAGTAAAAGAGGAAACCCTAATGGCAAATAAAAAGCTAAAGGTTGTTAGCCATATTGGAAATCAGATAAATGTAAAAATAACACCAAAACAAAATAAATGAGATACTGTGGAGAAAGTGAAGGTTCCTAAGGCCAAGATTCTCACCTGGACCTGGTTGGCTAGACTCACTGCACATGTGTGGGCAATACGTTGTTATTGACTCTATATAAAGAGTTCCACCCAGTGCTCTGGGCGACATGATGGCATGAATGCAAGGCTGCAGGAGAGCAGAGCAGAGGCTGGAGTGGTGGCAGCATGAGGACAGAGACTGAGATGGCTGCGGGGAAGAGAGGTCCAGAGGCAGAGACTGGCTTGCTGCATACAGGCTCATTCTGAGTGAACCAGGTTCTAGTGACTGACCTGCCACCATGGAAATAAAGTTGTGTATAACTCTTTAATCCCAAGAACATTCTACTGTCATTTCTTTGGTCACATTGAATACATAGTGAAGTTGCCCCAGGCTGAAACCCATTGGCGAGACAGATACTATTTTCACCCACTAAATGGTTACCAAATACACGAAAAATACAAATCAAGTAAGCTCAAATATTGACAATAATGTAGAAAGCTTGAAGTCTTATACACTGCTAGCATGAGTATAAGTTAGTACAACTGTTTTGGGAAAAAATTCACTTTAGACTGTGAACGGGTACGTGAGGGGGACTTGGTGAAGGGGGGAGCCTAGTGAACATAATGTCCTTCATGTAATTGTAGATTAATGATACCAAAATAAAAAGAAAATAAAAAAATAAAAAAATAAAAGAAATTCACTTTACATAGAAAGTTTTACAATGTGCGTACTTACAACTTAGCAATCCACTCCTAGCTTTGCAACCTAGGGTAATACTTGCACACATCAGGAAAAGATATATACGAGACTGTAGCAGAAACTTTTGTAACAGCAAAATATGTAAACCTTTTCAAATGCCCAACAATATCAGAAAAGATGAATAAAGTTCTTGGTTTATTCATCTCATGGAAAATTAGCAGTAGAAATTTGTAAAGTACAGCTACAAAGAATAATACAAACATCTCTAAGCACATAATGTTAAGTGCCAAAAGCAATGTAGAAAAATCTACCTTGTGGTATGGTTCCAAAATATTTTATAGGGAACAATAATCCAGAATATAATATATTATATCTATATATGAAATATATGATAGAATTGTGAAGAAAAACAGGAGAAGGTGTTAAATATTAAGAATTCAGGATATTGCTCACCTCTTTGGTGAGAGAGAAGGAATGAGAAAGGCTCACAAAATTTTGCTGACAGATCTGAAAAGGATACTTAAAAAAAACAAAACTCAAAGATGTGGAGGTGTTGTTTTTAATTCTCATAGCTTACATACACATACTTCACAAACATTCTATTGCATCTACTAAATATTTAATATAAATAATTTTAAATGTTATAGAACCAGTAGAAAAAGAATATCTCACAATAAAACGTGCAAGTTCTTTCAGTCCCCACTCCACCTGCTGATCCTCACAGAGGGTCATCTGTACAAGCCGCGGAGCTCAGGGCAACAAGTGAACAGGACTGAAGATCAGTAGGACGCATGACCGAAGCTGCATCAGGCTGTTTAATCATTGTGGTACTGTGTCCTCTGAACACATAGCTGGAAGATTCGTTTTTCATTCTCAAGAAGATGAACTGAGAAATATAAAGTTAGCCTGTCATTAGCAGGAGTTGAAATGGAGACCACACATGAGTTAGAAAATACCAGGGCGTGGCAATTTTAGACTAAAGTTACAAAAAAGCAGAAACTAGAAGTAAAATAATCAATACTTATGAGTAGTGAAAAGACATAAAAGTAGGAGAGAATAAATCACCTGCTAGGCAAGTTTTTTAAAATATGGACACCTATAGAGTAAATCATTCCTATCAGTGATAGAACACTAAAGCTTAAATCCATGGACTCATTTTGCTGAGACACCTAAGGTTCTTTATATTCAGAATACCTCTTCTGTTACTGAAGTTTTGAGGCTCTTTGACCTTTCCTGGTTCATATACATAGGTAATTTTATCATATAGATTGCTTTTCTTGTGTTAAGCTTAATTAAATTTAGCCATGCCAAGTGCTTATTGTAGGACCACTAAGGGTAGTGTTTCTAACATTTCTACCCAAACTATAATCTTAAATGTGAGGCAAAAGTTATCATTCATGTGAATGTGTACATACACATGTACATATATATGCATACATGGATATATAAAAGTAGCTTTAAAATAAATGTATTAATATGACAAATCCTATTAGGTTGGCTTGTTTTCAAATAAGCAAACAGCAGAAAATCTGCAGTTTGGTATATGCTGATGATAGTGCCTGTCCCTTCCTGGACTTTCACACAATGTACCATAATGCAAAGGGTAGTTAATTTTATACTATTCATCAAAATGCTATTGCCTAGAATGCAAACTCCGAATCCCCTTCACTCAACAAAAAATCTACCTGTGCCAAGTCCTGCATTAAGAATATGAGTTATGTGACAGCAGCTGTAGTTATGTTCAAGCAGATGCATATTCTGGCAAGCACTTTACATCAACCTGGATCTGCCTGACATAAGAGTAGGCATATTTATATTCTCTTTGTTGAATGCTGATAATATCTATAGTGTGAAAGGTAAGCCTTTATTCTGGTGCACATTACATTTATTAATTATATTTGCATGCAGAGAAGGGTGAAAACATTGATGAACATGGCTGATGCCTGTATGAACACACAGCTCCACATGCTTTACTTATTGCTTTATGTGGTAGCGCCTCATCTGCATTTACTCCTAACATCCTATCGAAACCATTTTGGGTTATTTAAAAAACTCATTTCCACACCTTTTTACAATAAAAACTTCCCAGATTTAGATCTTATAATACCAATAGAAAGTATACGTATTTTCTCTATCCTTACGACTGTTTTTACCATATTTTGTCAACCAAAAACTGAAGAGTAGAATAAGACCAAGTATTTTTAATCAGGCTTTCAGAAAAACATCCTCCATACTTTACCTTCTCAGTATGTGAACTTAAAGAAATTGTTGGTATTTTGAGATTTTCAATTCATTCTTAATAGCATACAGCCACTTTCAAATAATTACTTCAGTAACACATTTTCATTTACAGTTGGTGTGTATAGGCTACTAAAATCTATAGGTGCATACAAAAAGCATTTTGTAGCTCAAATTTCTAAAACTCACAGTCACTAGTTCTTAGGATGGCATTAATTTCTATGTAAAACCAAGAACCATGGCCAAAGGTAGTGGGAAATACTGAGTTACAAACACAAAGTTTCTTTATTTTAGAACTCTTCATAACACTAACATGCACGGTGCATAATTAAGAGAAGAATGCCCATGTAGGCTTCTCAAATTTATTTGACCACAGTCTGTTTCTTTTTTAAACTGGGTTAAGCAGTCTACTTAAAATAAAATCTTAAGTATACTTTTCTACTAGTTGTATCTTTCAGGATGGTTATTTTTATAGTCCACGTTAATTGAAAATTGTTTAGAAATGAATATGCTTTACTTGATTCTAAACATTAGATTTTAATATAATTTACAGATGAATAGTACACCATGCATTACAATAGTAAGACTTTCAGCAAAAACAAATCACCCAGAGTTCATTGACTTAGCTATGCATTTTCTATTTTTTAAATATAGATTTTGGATTCAGAGATATTTAAAAAACAATCCGAGTAGAAGGTCTTTTAGATGGTTATGATTTGTTTGTCTTTTATAGATGCTGCACAATTCTTTCCTGGACTTTTCTTAATCATGATATCAAAAATAGATATTTTTCCATAGGAAAAGATAACCACCTTTTTCCTTTGTATTATCATTTTAAGTACATTTTATCCTACTATGTAATTTCAATACCAAATGCAAATAAAAAAGTGATATTGGATAATTTGGCAATTCCATTAGCTAGAAGTTAGAGAGAGTCTCCTATGCATTAGCTCACCATTTTGCTTTGGTTAGCACAGAGCTCCTGGTCCACCCAGGAGGTGACAAGAGAGCCTATAGTTATGCATTGTCTAGGGGTTTTATAGGCAACTGAGGATTTTTGGGAATGTGAAAAAAAGACTTAGGGGTGTGGATTTGTTAAATGGTCCCTGAATATTTAGAATTAACTTAACACAAGCAACTTCCTGCTCTGATTTCCCCCTGAGATACTGGAGTCTTGGTCTGGAAAAATATCAAACAAGGCTGCCTGCCCAGCCCCCAAGGTGGGCTGAGGTATTGTCTGCTTGCTAAAGAGTAAGTTAAGAATCTTACTTCTTAAATTCCTGGGCGTTAAAATGAAATCTTATTTTTAAGGTGGAATCCTTCCTGCCTTTTACTATGTTGTTTACAACTGGGACTGCATGCTAAATTAGTTGCCCAGTTTGCAAATCACCTCATCAGGTCTGAAGGAGGAAAGACAGCACGTAGGCCTGGGCCTTTTAGCATGCTAAAGTGAATCTTACACATGATTACAAATGATTAGCATAGTAAAAACATGTGCTTCTCTTCTTTCTCTGGGGAACTGATCTTACTGATAACTCTAGAGCTTAATGTTTAACACAGAGTTTTGGTAGGGGGGTTTCCTTGCATGTAGTTACATTGCTCTGACTGCAAATATCCTGCCTTGCTTTTTCCAGAGGCCTGCTCTGACTACACCCACGGCCCCTGTCTCAGTATCATGGTAAAGGAACAAAGAATCTGCAACTGACAAGAAAGGGGTGGCATATTTTCTTCCAGGGTATAACACATAAAGGCAGACTAGTACTCAGTTGATAATAAACTGCACGGATTGATGGTGGTGTTTGACACTCAGTAGACAAGTAGATAATTTGTTGAGTCACTGAGTAAGTGAATGATTGAACTAATATTGATAATTTATAAATTTTTTTAACAACAGAAAGTAGATGCTCATCAAATGAAACATCCATTGTAATTTTCACTGATCTAGCTATCCTAAGGGTAGGAATTCAGAGGTGGATTCAAGTGCAGTTATCAGCTAGGGAGCCTGAGGACACAAATATTAGGGAAGCCTACCAGTCCTTCGAGGCCATTCAAAGACAGTATCAATGTGAAGCATAACTCCCTTGAAGAAATGGGGAAATGGAAAGCTGGTTTGTGAAAAGGCATGCTGGGACAGCTTAGAAATAGTATTGAAATCTTGTGTATCCTCTAAAAGGAAAATCAGGGCCATGGTAAATTATTCATAGTTCAAACAAGAAATAGCAATTCTTAGCAGAAAAACCTCAAGATTCTAAAACTAAGATCAAGAATGATGATTGCAAATTAGAGACAATGTGGGGACAGTAATTCAGTTTCAGGTAGTCTGAGGGAGTATCTCTAGGAGTTTTCCTTGGCAATTCTATTGAAAGAGCAAAGACCTGTGGGAAGTCCTGGGACTGACCTGCTCCCTAGAACATATGCTCTAAATCATTCATGACTTCAACATATGACACTTTATTTTTCAAATAATCCTTCTATTCTTATTGATAGTCTATCCTAAATTTCTTTTCACTAAAAAGAATCTCTCAAATCAGGAAAAAAAGCTTAAAATTACACTTGAATAAATTCTAATTCAGAACTGAATTTTAAAGTTTTTTCCCCTAACTCTATTTTCACCTGATTTTAAATTAATTCTTTATACTGCCATTCTTTTTTAACATTCCGTAGCAATAGAGCAAACTGAGTCCCACACTTAGGTGAAGCTGCAGAATCAGAAGGGGGAGTGGTTGCCTGGCAACATAACCTGTGAGTAATTAAGCATCTCTTGAGAACTGCTGAATTTGGTTTTAAATTCTTGGCCTTGTTACAAATAGCCATTTGGACTTTTTGGACTCTGCCTAACTATTGCCTTAAAGATTATCCTGCCCAAGATAAGCAACCAAGTTAGGTCTTATCACCAATGGCTGCTGTTCTTTGCAAGGTTCATGTCTCAGGTCTTTTCCTTGCAGACAGCCTGAGGCACATACCAGGATAAGTACACATGACTGTGACTGTCACAGAGGAAAACCTACATCCCCTCTAAGTAACTCACAGTACACTGCTGTTTTCTGATGCCTAGCCATCCTTTGTCTTATTCTACCTTAGGGGAGTGCTAAAAATACAGGGAAGAATCCAGTTCAGTTCAGGAGCTCTGACAGCAAGGTAAGACATCTACACATGAATAAGGTAGGTTTGAATATCTAAAAAATGTTGGAAGCTAAGTCAATATTCATTTAAATCTGAATATTTACAAATCATTTCAACCTGTAACAAGTATATGATATGGAAAATCATCACATTTTATGACCCTTCAATCATCATGCTCAAGTAACTTCTTCAGAACACCCTCTTCCCAGAGAAGAATACTGAAAGGAAAGGAGCGACACATAGCAGCAATTCACCAGAGAATTCCGCTTTATTAGGGAAAGGTGCTGGGTTATATAGGAAGGGGCATGAATTGATTGAGGTTTCACTTCTATGGGGCTGGTGGCTGTTGGCTAGGTGCTGGGATTGGGAGGGGGGCGAGAGGTGATTGGGCTTCAGGTGGCGCCAGCGGAAACTGAGGACCCCGAAGAGAAGCTGGAGATTTGCCATCTTACTGGTGGGGGCCCTTCATTCCCCCCTTTCTCCTCTATGGGGTTGTGGACGTTGCTTTCTCTCTGGCTGCTTCCTGCTGAACAGGGTCGGAGAAGGGAGTGAGGGCTTGAGGATTGGGAGGAAAGGGTTGATAGGACTCCCCACAGTAAGGATGAGTAGATGTGGACTTCTTCAGGTTGGAAATCAATGAAGGTTCCCTGTAACCATAGGTTGAGGACCTGTTGATTCCAATGGTGCTAAGAGGATATGGGTGTCAGGAGTCAGGCGTCTGCAGCCAATGTTTCTAGGAACAGTTTCCAGTGGAGAGAGGGGTCCATCTCAGTGTGTGGTGAGGAGGTCATGTGAGGGTGAGGGATCTTCTGTGGCCAGAAGCTGGTAGTTCCTGAGTAAAAGCTGGTTGAAAGCTTGATTAGAGATTTTTCCAACTTAGGATTTGATGAACTTTATTATACAGGGTAAGAAGAGACAGGTGAGAAGAATGATTATTATGGGGCCTGCAATGGGCCAGAGCCAGGTGAGGAGGGGGTTTGTTAGTATTGAAGAGAATGGGTTGGAATTGGAAGCAGAGTGGAGGCTGGAGGCAAGGTCAGTGAGTTTGGTAATGTCAGTTTCTACAATGCCGGATTTGTTGATGTAATAGCAGCACTCTTCCCAGAGGAAGACGCAGGTGCCGCCCTTCTCGGCTTTAAGCAAATCTAGGACCCGCCGGTTTTGAAGGGTGACCTTAGCTAGCGAAGTGACTTGTCTTTGGAGAGAGGCTAGGGAATCGGCAGTGGATGTCAGGGCTCCCTCAAGTTTGGCGTTGAGATCTCTAACTGCCCATAGAGAGTGACCCAAGGTTTCTCCCGAAAACCGTGCCCCAATGGCTGAGGTGATCAAAGAGATACTGACCATGATGGGAAGGGAAGCAGCTCTTTTTGTGCACGAGGGCAAGGGAGGTTAGAGCTCAAGAAATTCTGCCATGCTGTAAAGTGTAAGCTGTGGGATTAGGGTGATGAGAATGCACGGTGTATCAGAGCTGAGAGGCAGTGAGTTGAAAAGACTGCCATTAAACCAAAAGAAGTGTCCCAGTTGCATAAAAGTCTTAGAGCCGGAGGTAGGGGTGTAGATAGAGAGGCAGTGAAGTGCGCTGGAAGGGGGTGGAGTTGGGCTTACACAGTGGTGGATGGTGAGATTATCTGCGTATTCTGGTTCCCATAGGGGTATGTCTGCCAGGGAGCAGTGGGGTTGTCTTTCTGCATGGAAGGAGTAGTTGGAAATATTAAGGGGCACGGCGGCCAGCAGTGGGCGCTGTAGTGATGCACACAAGAAACAATTGGCGGTGTTAAGGGTGTGGTTGAGAAAGATGGTGGTGTCTTGAATGAGCTGTAACGAAGAGTAGGAGAAATGGGAAGAGGGGCAGGGATAAGAAGATGAAGAGTCACCGTCAAGAGTTTGGATAATGACTTTTTCGGATGTCTGATATCTGATGCAACTTGAGAGATCTGGGAATGAGAGGGAACATACTTTCGAGAGATATGAAGGGTACCGTGGGGGGTCGAGGACCCCCCGTAGTAAACTGAGGCTGTGACTCCAGCGGCCCATCGAGAGTCCCAGGGATCTGGGATTGATAAGGAGAATGAGCCGTTGGGATATTTCATGAAACGGTTGGAGGAGTAATACTGTGGGTACTGGAAGTTACCCATGTAGTGAATGGGGCAAGACTAGTAGGGACATCTCCTGTAGGTGTCTGGCCATCGCCTGCAATAGGCTTGCTTTTGGTCATGGAGGAAGCAGAGGTAGGAAGAATAAGGGTAGCTGCTAGTGAACACTTCAGTGGAGGGAGAAAAGTGGAGGTATAAAGGCTCAGAGCAGCTTTTCAGAGGGCAGTCTGTTGTGGCAATGAGGGCAGTAGCTTTTGTTTGATGCTGTGTGTAAGTCTGTCTGACTTTGAATTGCCATACAAAGGAGGCTGGGGTGGTGGGGAAGACAATAGGAATGAGGGAAAAAAAGCGAGAGAGCAGTAAAGGAGGAAAAAGTCATGATTCGGGTATGGATGGCAAAGGGGGTGAATGGAGTTTTGGAGGAAAGAGGACAGTAAGGTCAGGAGTCTGGAGGGAGGGAGAGTCTGTAAACTTTTGTAGGTTAAGAGATCTTTTAGGTGATATGGGGACAGAATGGTAAGGGGCGCTCTGAATGTCAGTTTATGAGCTTCTTTCTGCAAGAGCTGTCTAGCGGCTAATGCTCGTAGGCAGGGGGCCCATCCCTGAACTGTGGGGTCTAATTGCTTGGAGATATAAGCTACTGGGGCAAAGGATGAGCCATAATATTGGCCTAGGACTCTTAAAGCTTGACTGGACCTCTCATGAATGTATAATGAGAAGGGCTTCGACAAATCAGGAAGATGGAGAGCTGGGGCTTCTACAAGGGCTTGACGGAGCTTAATGAAGGAGTGTCGGGGTGAGGAGGATAATGGTTTTTTAGGGGGGCTCTTGCTGAGGTTGTATAGGGGTCTTGCCAACAGGGTGCAGGGAGAAGTTAGGGATCTATGTTCTAAAATATATAGCTAGGCTTAGAAAGGGCCTAGAAAGGAAAGGATTTTTGTCTTGGTTTTGGGATTGGGCAGGTCAGAGAGGAGCTATTTTCTGTCTAAGGTAATGGACTTTCTTTGTTGAGATAGAAGAAATCTGAGGTAAGTGACAGGAGGGTAAGAGATTTGAGCTTTGACGGGGGATACTCGGTAACTTCTGGAAGCTAGAAGATTAAGTAGGGAGGCAGTGTCAAGTTGAGACTGTTCCCACGAGAGACTGCAGAGTAGAAGATTGTCCATGTATTATAATAAGGTGGACTTGGAGTGATCATGATGAAACTGTTTGAGGTCCTGAGCTAGGACCTGTCTAAAACCATGGGGACTATCTCGGAAGCTTTGTGGCAAAACTGTCTAAGTGAGTTGTTTAGAATGTCTTGTGTATGAGTCCGTCTGGGTGAAGATGAAAAAATGTTGGGAGCAGGGGTCTAGAGGGATAGAAAAATGGGTCTTTGAGATCTAGGACTGAGAAGTGGGATGCTGAGGCAGGGATCTGCGATAAAAGGCTGTATGGATTTGGAACTAAGGGATGGATAGGGACAATGGCTATGTTGATGAGGCGAAGGTCTTGGACAAGGCGGCAAGATCCGTTGGTTTTTTTAACAGCTAATATGGGGATATTAAATGGGGAGTGAGTGGGTCTGAGGTAATTTTTGTTTAAGAGATCTTGAATGATGGGTTGGAGGCCTATGAGGGCTGAAGTGGTTAGGGGGTACTGGGCCTGACAGATATACTGAGAGGGGTCACGTAATTTGATAGAGGCAGGGGGACATAGGGCCACAGAGGGGCTTGTAATGTCCCAAACTTTGGGATTTACAGGGTGTATGAGGGTGGAACCAGAGCTTTCATTGGGTAGAGGGGGTTTGTCGGCTATGAGGGCCATCAGAAAGGGAGTACTGGGGGCTGTGGGAGTGGATATAGTTATGGAAACGTGGAGGAGAGAAAGGATGTCCTGTCCTAGTAAAGGGATGGGACACTGGGGCATAACCAGGAAGGAATGAGAGAAAGGTATGGGATTGTCTTGAATTGTGCATAAAAGGGGGGGGTTAATGGGAAAATTTGTTTACCTCTTACCCCGACTATAGGAGTAATGGTTGGCATGGTAGGGCCCCGGTATTCTCGCAAGACTGAGAAGGTGGCTCCTGTATCTAGGAGAAAGGAGATGGGGCGACTGTCTACTGTTAAAGTAACCCTGGGCTCCTGTTTGGTGATGGAAATGGTCAGGCAAGAAGCCCCCGGGCCCCCGTCGATCTTCTTCTTCCAGCCCCACTATGGCAGGCTTAGGATGGGGGTTGTTCGTCCAGCCTCCCCTTCGGGTGGTTGGGCAATCAGACCCCCAGTGGCCCTATTTGTGGCATCTGGGGCATGGGGTGGTAGGAGATCTGGGGGAGGGGCACTCCCTTGACCAATGTCCCTCTTTTCCGCACTTGAAACAAGCTCCTGGGGAGGGGGCTTGTTTGTAGAGGGGCGCCCAGGTTGTGGTTTTATCAGCTGGGCTAACATCTGGAAATTGGCCTGATCATCCTTTTGTTTACAGCGTTCTTTCTCCTCCTCCCGGTTATGGAAGACTTTAAAGGCCACTGTTAGGATCTCAGTCTGTGGGGTAGCAGGGCCCTGTTCTAACTTTTTGAGTTTAGCTTTAATGTCGGGGTATCTTTGAGCTAGGAAGTATGTCATAAGGACATGTTTTCCTTCAGGTGTTTCTGGGTCCAGGCTGATATACTGTAATGGGGCTTGAGTGAGTCTGTCTATGAACTCGGAGGGGGTTTCATCTCTCTTTTGAATTATGTTTTGGAGCTTTTGAAAATTGACTACTTTATGAGCTGCCTTTTTCAGACTTGCTATTAAGCAGGAGGCAAAAATATCTCGAGAGCGGAAACCCATGGCGGTGTTATAATCTCAGTGTGGGTCTTGTTCAGGGACAGCAGTGGGGCCAGGGGGATAGGTGGAGTCAGTCCTGTGGGTTTCGGTAGCGTACGTTTTGGCGAAGTCACAAACTCGTCTACACTCTTCAGGGAGGAGAGTATTGGCCAGGAGCATGAGAATGTCATGATGTGTGAGGCTGTAAGACTGGAGGGTCCATTGAAACTCCCTGATGTATGTCATGGGATCAGTGGAAAAGGAACCTAGGCGTTTCTCTAGTTGGGCTAAATCTCCTAAGGAGAAAGGGACGTGAACGCGCACGATGCCTTTGGATCCTGTTACCTCCTGGAGGGGGGCAATAATTTTGGGAGGCCCTCGGGACCGAGTCTGAGGGGGACTGAAGGGTTCTGGCTCAGTCTGTGGGGGAGTGATGCGGTCTAGCCGCGCCTAGTCGAGCAGGTCCTGAAGTGTGGAAGGGGGTCAAAGAAAATAAAGAAAGATAGAATCAGACTCATGTGTTGCCAGTTAGCAGCCCAGCTGCTTGCCTCTGCTGTTCTAGTTGGGCTTGAACTCATGACTCTGAGGTTAAGAGTCCCATGCTCTACTAACTGAGCTACAGCAGGGCTCCCGTTAATTGCTTATGGAATGCGTAAACAGAATGTTCTTTGGTCTCCATTCCTGCTACATCTGCAAGTGGGGTGGGGGAAGGGCATATTTAGAAGCAGGGGCAGTGTTTCTACACATGTTCAAGGTCTCCCTATTTTCAGAGTGAGGAGTCTTGGCAAGATATGTTTTTGTGGACAGATAACTTGTAAGGACTGCACTGGTTGTTCTCTAGCTTGTGCTTTCCCATGCTGCGTTCAGACATGGGGGAAGGTGCTTTCCCATTCTTCCTACAAACATGTGAGAAGACAAAGGCTGTCCCTAACAGGGGAGAAACAGGTGATGAGGCAAAGACAGAGGAGGCCCCTGGGACCTAGTTAAAGGGGGGGCTGAAAGGCTCAGGCTTAATCTGCGGGGGATGAAGGTGGAGGAGGTGAGATGGGGGAGGAGATGGTGGGGGAGGAAGGGAGAAGGGCTGTTGTAGGAGAAGAAGGGGAAGGGAGTGAACGGGAGGCTTCTGCAGGGGCAGCGGCTTGCAGGCTAGGAGAACTTGGGAGGGGGCGGGGAGAGGAGGAGGCAGAAAGCTTCGATATAGGGAATCTCCTTCCATTTTTTCTGGCTCTTGCAGTAGTTAAAAAGATCGCGAGTGATGTTAGGATCAAGAGTTCCCCCTGCGGGCCATTGGTTGTTATTGTCTAGGGGGTATGTCAGCCAATCTTGGGAGCAATATTTACGGAGAAGTTTTGGTTTTATATCAGGTGTCAGGGAGAGGGTAGCCAGATGCTTAAGCAGGCATTCAAGAGCTGAACTTTCAGGGAGGGATGAGGAGGCTCTCATGGCTAAAGGACAGAGAAGGAGACAAACAGGGGAAGATGAACGGAGATCCTCGGACTGGAAGCAGACCACAAGGAGACAAAGGGCGTCCCTGATGATCCTTGGTGGTCTGCAGAAACTCGTATATGAGTTGGAATTTCTTAGGAATTGTCGGTCGTCACCCAGACTTCCCTAAGAAGGCAGAGTGCCAGAGTCCCGAGGTACCTAGCGCCAGGAGTTTTTGGCAGACAGAACAGATTTCGGCGGATGGAGCAGAAGGAGGAAGGGGTGGGGGGAAGGGAGTATTCTCATCCGCAAAGGAGTCACCTTGTTTATGGCTGTTGGAGGGGGGGCCTGAGAGTCTGCTGCAGCTGTGAAGGCCTGAGGCGGGGATTTATGGCTGTCCGAGGATGGGCCTGAGGGTCCGCTGCAGCCGTGAAGGCCTGAGGTGAGGATTTATGGCTGTCGGAGGAGGGGCCTGAGGGTCCACTGCAGCCGTGAAGGCCTGAGGTGGGGAGAGTTCCCTCCTCATCCCCGAGCATCAGGGTCTTGCCGGATGATCACGGTCAATGGCACTGTGATAGCTTGGGGAAGAGTGGCCCACTCTGGGGGGAAAACTTACCTAAAGGCCAGAGAGGAGTGGTGAGTGTGATGATGAGCCAGCGCCGGAAAAAGAGGACGAGGGCAAGCTGCTGCTGGTGTCGGGGGGAAGATGGGGCCCAGTTGGGGTGTCCCGTCTCCTGGGTTTTGGCACCAATGAAAGGAAAGGAGCGACACATAGCAGCAATTCACCAGAGCAGCAATTCACCGGAGAATTCTGCTTTATTAGGGAAAGGTGCTGGGCATGAATTGGAATAGGAAGGGGCATGAATTGATTGAGGTGTCACTTCTACGGTGCTGGTGGCTGTTGGCTAGGTGCTGGGATTGGGAGGGGAGCGAGAGGTGATTGGGCTTCAGGTGGCGCTGGCGGGAACCGAGGACCCCAAAGAGAAGCCGGAAGTTTGCCATCTTACTGGTGGGGGCCCTTCAAATACTTCCTTTAAAGAGCGTTTTCTAAAACACATCATGAGAACAAAGGCTTTGGAATTCTCTTGATTTAATCAAGATGTTGAACATATCTTACAGAACTATATATGACTTGTGAGACTTCACATATATTGAAATACTCTAAACTGTAGGTGTAAGTCCGGGGAAAGGAAATCTCGGGGTGAAATACCCCTAAAATCGAAATCAGTCAAAGGAAGAAATAAAGTTTAAAACCCGTTTATTGCTTACAAAACTTCAGTCCCCCAAGCCGTCTTTCTTCTCTGCTCAAGCAGCCACAACACTGGCCCTCCCCCTCACCTCTCAGGTACACATAAGCCCTCTGTTGCCCAGGTAATCACCCATTGATATGGATATGAACTTCACCCCTGAGGAAAGATGCAAATGCACTAAAGCGTACTTCTCTCCACCTCTGAACACCTGTTGATATGCAGATGTACCAAAGCCAGGCGAGATATTCTGGAAATACTACAATTTTACCCACAGTGGGATTTAAATAATGTCAACATAAAATGTGATGGTAACAAACTATATTTCATTTATAATGCCAATAACTTTATACAGTTAAAACAACGATGATACAAAGGTTAAAATAGTCCAACAGCTTAATGAAATAAAGAGCAGAAAAAAATGAGGTAATAAAGTTTCACATCTAATAAAAGATGATTGTAAGATAGGAGTTTTAAACATCTGTTTTTTAATAGAAAAAGGATGTCATACTATCAATGATACAGAGATATCAATCTGCAAGGAACAGATGCTCCATTAACAGCTTTTTAGAAAAGATATGCTTAAAAATAGATATGCTTAAAAATAGATATGCTTAAAAATAGAAAAGAATAGAATGCTTAAAAAATAGTCATGTAAAAAGAAACTTCTAATTTTAATATATAGGAAGATACTCATTTATAAAAACAGCAGCCAGGGTTCTTTTAGAGGGAACAAGATGGGTAAAGTGAAGTGTGTGAAGTGTGTGTTTCAGAAAGATGCAATAGTATGAATTGTCAGTTGTCAGTAAGTCTTAGAAAGTTTTGCCATTAAAGGAGCCAAAATAATTTTGAAAGCAATGAAATATGTCATCACTGTGAGAAGAAACAGCCTGCCTGTAGGTTGTCGGTGTCAGCAATAGGTATGTTACTAAGGAAACCAATAAAGCTTAATGGCAACTTGATTATTTACAAAAGATTGTTGGTGGTTTCTGTGATCTGTATCTCTTGGCAGATCCAGAGACCTCACACATTTTAAATCTTAAGCAGAAATGCATCAACATGGAATCAAGTACCAATGGTATTGTGAAATGCTACTGTGATATATTTAATTTTCTACTCATTTTGGCATAAATACAATCCCATACATTCCCTCTAAAAGAAAAGGACTCCAGTTTTACAGGATGACAGAGAATGTGAGGAAAAGGCACAAAATTTGGAGTTGCTTGTTTCAACCTGTACCTAAACCTCATTAATTTTGTGATTTTTGGTTCATTCTTAGGGTCTTAATCTGAATTTTACAATTTACAAATGGCACTTTAACATACGTTCATAGAACTGTGATCTGCCTCTGCATCTATCTGTATATCTGATTCATCGCTTGCTCCGTATTAGGTAACCAGAAAATGAATGTTCTTAGAAATGTATTATTTAATATTCCCTGAACAATTTTTTGCTGAGTACTTACTCTATGCCAAGTACCCATGTTAGACTCTGGGACTGAAAGGGTAAGCAAAATAGACTGTCTCCTTGAGACATGTATATTTTAGCAAGGAGTTACTGTGCAAACTAAACACGGAATTACCAATTTTTTAAATATAAGAGAATGATCATAATAATATCGATAGTTTATGAATTTCATTAACACAAAGGAAAGCCATTATTATGATGCCCACTATAAGCAATGTCTGTCTTAATATTCCTGATCTAGCTGTCCTAAGGGAAGGACTTTAGAGGTGGATTCAAGCGCAGCCGTCAACTAGTGGAGCCAACACAGCATTTCTGGAGCTAAGACATTTCATTCATAGCACATGTTAATAATTGTGTCTTATAGAAATCCATTCTCTAGCCTTTCATGCCACTTCCTATGTATATGCAATATGCTTAGTTATTCTTACTTCTGTGATAGATGCTACCAAGACTTGTCTCTCTGGCAGAAGTTGAGACAATCTATCACTCTCTTCTAGCATTTCTGTATGAAATTTACTGGTTCCTTCAAGTAGCAGCCTGTTCAACAGAGCTGGAATCTTAATTGCAAGTGAAAGCCTCCTGCAGGTGCTGGTTATGCATTTTGAACTGAGCTACGAATTCCACCAAAACATATTAGAGTGCTACCCAGCCATTAATAAAGTGGCATTTCTTTCTATTTGTATTTCGTTTCCCTCTCCTGTGTTTACATTTCATTTATGAACCTCGGAAGTGAAAAGATCAGAGTAGTATGATATTTGTATCCAATCCCATCCTCAACCTACCTTTTATGATACAAATTATTTACAGAGGGACATTTTTCCTTTTTTCACCCAAGAAATTATTGCCAATGTCCTAATTATAAAGAGAATAAAATGAAATCACTTCTATACTGAAAATAAAGAAAAGAAAACTGGTACTATGAAATGTTTTTGTCATAGACATATTAAGCTGGGAGTACATAACCAAAACAATTAATTAATGAAGAGCACCTCCTGAAAGAAATAACTGATGGGAAGTAATTATAAGAGGTAAGAAATGATATTGAAAGACACAGAAACTTTGTTTTTGTAATAACAACATCAGAGTACATGTTGAATATTTCAAAATATTTATAGTACAACATTGTTATCACGTCCCGCCATCTAGGGCGACGGCAGGAGAATGATCACTGAAAGCCTGGTTCGTTAGGAATCTTTATTATGGGCGTCCGAGCATCCATCTAGCGAAAGGCAAAAGCAAAAAACAACCACCACCACCCCCACTTCCTCCAGGGCAGCAGCTTATAGAGCATATCCCAACCAATCAGCTGATTGATTACGCGCCAGGTTCAGTCTTATTGGAAACATGTGAAAAGCATGTTATGAGCACGAGCATGGAAATGGGGACAAGCCAATCATGGAGGCTTCCTTATGCGCTGAGCTGTAGTGCCAGGAAGGGTGGTGTCTAGGAAGCAGGCGCCATCTTTAGGGCATTGTCCAGCTAGAGTGGGGCTCAGCCTCGGCCATAGGCCGGGCCCCCATATCTCCCCCTTTATTGTTTTATAACCAAAGGGCTGTTGGGATCATGCCTGTCTTAGGTCGTCCGGAGTCTGCGGCATTCTTACCTGTCCTCAGGCAACAGACAACTTAGGTCTGCGCCCTGTCTTAGGTTGATATGTGCAGCTCCTGATCTTACCCGTCCTTGACTACTGATCCAGCATATTAAGCCATACTCTAGGGGAGATGCCTTCCTCTAGTGCTGCCATGGCCTGCAACAGGACCTTCTGTTAACAGACTTTCCTCCCAAGCAGGAGGAGGGCCACAATTAGCAATATTCCTATGACACCTACACCTAACCAGGCTTTGGTGGCGTTTAACACAGCTTCAGCTATTTGAGCTACAGAGAGCATCTCTACCTTCTTGGAGCTAACATTCAAAATTTCTAACAGTAGCTGAGTGGTGAGCTCGTCAAGCTCACTGGACCAATTTGTGGTTAACATCTTGCCTAACTGTCTGGACAAGTTGGCAGCTTTAGAATAATTATGAAAAGGAATACCAGTAATACAATATACCCCTGTATAAGAATGGATGCAGCCCACAGACAAAACCTCCCCCCAGAGGTCCAATTGTTCTTGAAGAAGGTTCATGCATTGGTTGACCAAGGCCATCCCATTCTTAAAATGGCCGTTGATGACGTTCTGCGTTGTCATTGCCGAGGCAGTGGCCTGGGACAGACCATTCAGTGTCTCTGCTGTAGGAATGGTGATAGTCAGCATGGTGGTGGCTGCAGCTGCAGCTTGGCTCCGCCGTCGCCTGCTGTAGGATCCATGGCAGGAGCAGAAGCAGTGCGATCATCTTGTACCTCCACTCCGGGGTTTTCCACTCTGCATATCAGACGTTCAGGCACCCAAACGGGGTTCTGCTGGTCCTGTGGAAAAACACAAACTGAGCCTCGGGTCCAGATTATCACTGGGTCCGGGCCTTTCCATGTTCCTTCCAACACATCCTTCCACAAAACTTTAGGCATGTGTTTTGGATTGGATTGTTGGCCATGCTGCTCTGCTGCACTGCAGCCATTTTTGTCCAGTGTTAAAAAGTTTAAAATGAATAATATGATGTTTAATTTGTCTCTGGGGGATCTAAAGTCTTCTCCTATTCCCCCTTTTTGTTTATATAAGGCATTCTTGAGGGTGAGGTGGGTGTGTTCCACCATACCCTGACCCTGAGGATTGTCTCTAGCTCCCTGCTGCTCTCATGACACAAAAGGATGTCATTCATATAATGATAGATGCCTTAGGCAGGGCCATGGGCAGTGGCAAACCCAGTTGTATTGAGCCCATAAGCACCATCTGTTTATTTACAGCTCTAAGGTCATGTAAAAGCCTCCACTTCCCTGTTTTCTTTCTTATCACAAAAATAGGTGTGTTCCAGGGGGAGGTAGAGGCCTGAATATGCTTGGCAGCAAGCTGCTCCTGTACTAAAGTGTGGGCTGCTTCCTTCTTCTCTTTAGTAAGGGGCCACTGAGGAACCCACAAAGGATTCTCAGATCGCCACTGAATCTTTATTTGCTGTTCTCCTTCAGTGGCCCCAAGGAAAAACCCAGCCCAGGCCCTCCAAATCGACTGGGCGTAATGTTAGACAAAGGAATGGACTTTTCTCGACCCGACAAGTTCTTCCCAAGTCCACCTGTCCCGGGGTAGCCCTGTCTTTTCAGAATGCAGTTAGACTGTTCGCTGTTTAAAGTTTCTGTGGTCAATTTGAGATTCATTTGGGTTAGTACATCTCTTCCCCAGAGGGACACGGGTATGTTTAGCATAAAGGGTTGAATTATCCCTTTGTGCCCTTCTTGGTCCACCCAAGACAGTGAAGCAGCACTACATAGGGGCACTTGGGCTACCCCGAGTCCTCTTAAGGTTTGTTCAGCTCGATTTAAAAGCCATTCCTTCAGCCATTCATCTTCCTTTATGATACTATGGTCTGCTCCTGTGTCCAGCAATCCTGAGAAATGCCTACCTCTGATCTCTAAGGTGTGCATGGGCCTGGTTCCCAAATCCAATGTAAGACAAGCCAGCGGAGCCCCAGACTACCCAAACCCTTGCTGTCCTCGAACAGCATTTTTATGAGCATACAAATCATGTTTGCTAGGAAGCATAAGAATTTGAGCAATGCGATCTCCTGGGCTAATAGCCACGATTCCTCGTGGGGAGGAGACCATAATTTTAACTATTCCTTCATAGTCTGGATCTATAACTCCTGGGTGTACTATTAACCCTGCTTTAGTAGTAGAGCTCCGGCCCAATAAGAGACCCACTACTCATTTTGCCAAAGGTCCCTTAAAATCTGACTCTACAACTTGAACTCCCATCTCAGGGGTCAATACAAGTCTGGTGGTGGCACAGATGTCCACTCCTGCGCTTCCTGCTGTTGCTCTCCGTGATTCCTCGGTGCTGGGTGAACTCCCTGATCTGTCAAAGGGTGGTGAGTTCTGGGTATCTGTTGAACCACCCCATACATTTGCGGGCCCTGAGGTGGAGGGCCCCTCCACCAATTTTTTGGCTCTTGAGGGGGCAGCGGTTGGCCTTCCACATCCACCACTGACCTACACTCACTGGCCCAGTGATTTCCTTTTCTACATCTTGGGCATAATCTTGGTTTGGGCCTGCTAGCAGGTTCGTTGGCTTCCTTCAACTTGGGACAATCTATTTTCAAATGACCCATTTGTTTGCAGTAGAAACAGGCCCCAGGAGGGGTTGACCTGCCACGAGCATCTCTCAATCCCTGAGTTATGGCTGTGGCCATAACCTGTCCTTGCACCACGCTGTCATTAATGTCCCTACAAACCTTAATATAAGTACTCAGATCTTTGTTCTTCCAGGGTCTTATGGCCTCCCTACACCATTTGTTGGCCTGCTCATAGGCCAGCTGCTTCACAAGGGGCATAGCAGTATCAACATCACCAAATATGCGACCGGCTGTTTTCATCAGTCTGGCTAGAAAGTCTGCATATGGCTCATTAGATCCTTGCAACACCTTTGACAGCTGACCCTGTAGGTCACCTGTGCCTTGCAGCGTCTTCCAGGCCCCCACTGCTGCAGTGGCTATTTGCATATACACCGCTGGGGGGAATCCTACCTGATTCTGTTGATCCAAATATGGACCCGTGCCCATCAACATGTCTAAGTTCCATTGATGATTACCTGCTGCGGCATTACGCCGAGCCGTGTCCTGTGAAAATTCTTGCCAGGCTGTCTTAAATGTCAGGTACTGACCTCCAGAGAGGGCTGCTCTTGCTACATTGGCCCAATCATCCGGCATCAGATTAAGAGAAGCTACTGACTCCACTAAAGAAACAGTGAAAGCTGCCTGGGGGGCCATACATTGTGGATGCTTCCTTCAGACTTTTAATGACCTTGAAATCTAGGGCTTGATGATACCTCTGTTGTGTATTAGGGTCTTCAAATACAGGGAAAGCGGCACTTCCTTGTTCTCTCAGCCACTCCCTCCACCGCCCTCTTTCTAGTCCTTGATTGCAATCACACGTACGACGACAGGGCTGTACGTGATACAGGAGCGGTTCTGCAAATGAAGCCAGAGGAAGAGGGGGGGCTGACAGCACCATTTTAGGGATAACTGCGGGGGATAGGGCGTTCCTTCCTCTGGGCGATTCTAAGTCTCCTTATATGCTTTTCTAATTCCTCCCCCGATAGCTCCCCTTCCTCATCTGTAGATCCTCCTCGCTTGGACCCCTCTCTGAGGTCCTAGCGGAGGATCTTTCCTCTCGGACATCTTCCAGGACTTCCTCCCCCTCTCCATTAGCCCTTAGGAGTGCCCAGAGTGGTTCCTCCGCCCACATCCTAGACACCTCTGAACCCATAGTGCGGAGGAAAGGAGAGGTTGACTCTATTCTAAGTTGAGGTTACGTGCGTTCGCGCTCGTAACCCTGAATTGAGTCTCCTTACAGCCTGAGAGTCCTCGCTAACTGGTTTTCGTCACTTCCCACGAACTTTAGTCTACGTTTGCTTTACCTGCGAACTTTCCACAGCACTCTTATTCTTTTGTGAGGAAACGCAGAAACATATACAGACTAAGACAGAACAAGACAAGGAACACAAAGGCTAAACACACACACCACAATTGCTTGCATTCGCAAGACCTGATGTTGCTTTCACTTTGTCCCTGACCATACTCACCACTCTCCAAAATGTCAGTCACTCGTGTAACTCTTCCAAGGGTGTCCACTCGGGAGGTTCCACTCCGTCCTCGGACGCCAGGTTTTTGTCCTGGGTTTCGGCACCAGCTATCGAGTCCCGCCATCTAGGGCGACGGCAGGAGAATGATCACCGAAGGCCTGGTTCGTTAGGAATCTTTATTATGGGCGCCTGAGCATCCATCTAGAGAAAGGCAAAAGCAAAAAACAACAACCACAACCACACCCACTTCCTCCAGGGCTGCAGCTTATATAACATATCCCAACCAATCAGCTGACTGATCACGCGCCAGGTTCAGTCTTATTGGAAACATGTGAAAAGCATGCTATGAGCATGAGCACGGAAATGGGGACAAGCCAATCATGGAGGCTTCCTTATGCGCTGAGCTGTAGGGCCAGGAAGGGTGGTGTCTAGGAAGCAGGCGCCATCTTTAGGGTGTTGTCCAGCTAGAGTGGGGCTCAGCCTCGGCCATAGGCTGGGCGCCCACAATTGTATGAGTAAAATATTTTAGGGAAAAACAGAAGAAAGAAAACAAATATATTTGTTCAAATATAAGGACTTACTGTGTTCATTAATGTAAATATTCTTCTTTCAAATGGAATTGCACATGCATTTATTTTTATTCCATAGTGGAAATTTTCAAAAACATACACAAGAGAATAACATAATGAATCCCCAGGTGCCTATTACCCAGCTTCTAAAATATCAACATTTTTGTCAATATTCTTTCACATATCTCCTTTTCATACATTTGCTTCTGTGTGTGTCATTCACTGAAATATTTACAAAGCAGTCCCCCCAAATAGAATGAACTTTAGAGATGGCCACTTTTGTTGGGAAGGAGATAAAGCCTAATGCCCAAGGAGTTAAGACCACCTTGCAAATGCTTACGTTTTTTCACAAGAATGATCACGGAAGACCATACGGGTGAATTCTGAGCATCTTCACTGAAGTTTCACTGGTATGTAGAAATGTACATGTTTGAAGTTGAAATCGTAATCTTCTTCCAACTTCTCAGTTTCTCCAGTATGTTCTGCCTTGCTGAAGAGCGCTGTCTGTCTGGTCTTCCAAGACCAAAGCCTGGGTTGACCTTTGACTCCTCTGTGTTTCTTAACCTCCATATTCAATGGCTCAACAAGTGCTAATGATCTTTCTATCAGTTCCTCAAATGTGTTCAAGTTCCCCAAATCCTCCCCACTTACATTGTTACCCTATTTCAGCTACTCATCTTCTCTTTCCTGGAAGCCTGTGCCCACCTCCTAAATGGCTTTCCTGTTTCCAGTCTTTCTAAGCTCATATCTATTCTCTCCACCATCATCAGAGTGAGTGAGTGATTTAAAACATATCTGACTGTGTCACTGCCGTGCATAATAACCAGCAGCACTTTACATGCCTGCTATGCTTCTCAAACTCTGGTAACCATAAAGGTATAGTCCTAAGGATGAGTGTTTAATACTTCAACTTTGTTTCTCTTCCATAGTTTTGGGTAAATTTGAGAAGTCAAGAAACTGGGTCATGTTAATCATGTCTGTCCCCAGTGTTTGAGAACCCCAGTGTGAGAAGCATAGAGTCAGTCTGATAAACCATAGTTTCTTTAGCAAGGTACATGAGGCCCTCTTAGGTGACCCATGTTCTCTTCATCTCCTCTCCCATCACTCTTCAAATGGCAAATTACACTTTTGTACAATTGTTTGTATTGTCCCCTGAACAAATCATGCTATTTCCAATGTTGGGGTCTTTGCCTATGCTAGTTACTTTACCAGGAATATACTCTCCTATTCCCTAAATTTGGCTGACTTCTCTGTTCATTCTTTAACTCAGCTCACATGTCATCTCCTTCTGGAAGTCCAAGGCTGACTCCTCTGTGTCCTCAAAGCACTTAACCTGCACTGCAGTCATTCTATTATATGTCTCTGTCAACTAGGATAAGGCCTCCATGAGGCAAGTGACACAGTCATTTTCATCTTTATACACTATTACAGGCTGAATGTTGTGATCCCCAAATCCACTGAAGCCCTAACCCCCAATGTGATGGTATTTGGAGGTGGAGCCTTTGGCTGAAATGAGGTCATGAGGGTGGGGTACCCATGATGAGATTACTTTCCTTAGAAGAAGAGGAACTCAGAGATCTTACTCTCCGTGCGCACACACCAAGGCCACGTCATGTGAGCAGACAGCAGGAAGGTGATTGTCTGCAAGGCAGTAAGCTAGTTCTCACGAGGAACTGAATCGGCCAGCACCTTGAACTTAGTCTTCTCAGCTTTCAGAACTGTGAGAAAATAAATGTCTGTTGTTTAAGCCCCCAGTCTATGGCATTTTGTTGTAGCAGCCTGCACTGACTAGGACATATGCTAAACTCCTAGTAATTACCTGGCACATTATAGTCACTTAAAAATATTCTCTGAACTGAATATGAGTGTCATGATACAAACTAATATCACTGGACAAAGAACTCCAAGCACATGCATAATGTGTTCTACTGATAATGCACTGAACACTTCATGTTAATAGGAGACCCAAAAGTTGGGAAGGTCTCATTGTATTTTTTAATAACTTGTATATGGTTTAGACATGTATTTGCAAAAGTACCAAAATAAAAATACCTTTCACATGTAAAACATTTAAAGTTTCAAATCTTTTCCATATGCATTACCTCACTTGATCCTTGGAATAAACTTTCAATATTGGCAGATATTATTATGACCAATTTGGAAATGCAGGAAATTTAGATTGTGATGGAATACAAAACAATCAAATGCATTCTGAAAGTCCCAAATATGTTTCAAATATGGAAATATTTTTGTGAAACTGGTAATGGGCAAATATTATTCTTATGCAGATGAGGAAATAGAGTATTAGAAGGACTGGCTCAGAGTCACAGGGGACCACCATCAAAATAGGAATTGAGCTCAGTGTCCTGTGACTCAGATTATTCCTGTACATATATGTACATATATATATATATGTAATATATATATATATTTACTTATTAGAGAGGAAGCCTTGTTCTTAGGAGGGCAACCTGAAGGAATTTTTTTTCTCTTCTTTTCCATAACTGATTTGCCACTTGTCTTTAGCACACAAAGACATCAAATCATAAACAAGGTTGTTCAAGAAAGTGGTTTGGGAGCAAAACTGGAAAATCATTTTGTTTATTTGGGATAGGAGAGTAGGGGCAGCAGGGATCTATAGAGATTGAACAGTTACAAATTATCTTCCTCTTGATATATAGTCATAAAATTCTTAGTTTTAAGTAAACATAGTGAGACTATTTGAAAGCATCTTACCTATAATTTTCCAGAATTTTTTTCTGATAAATGTGAGTTCCAAGAAAATGTATATTTACATAGTTCTGTTGCTGATTTTTCAAAAGTAATCACCATTCTATTATCATTCCTCACACAATTCATAAAAATCTTATATCATGTAAGGCACAGTTCATGCTAAAATTTCCCCAATGTCTCCCAAAATTTTTTTCACAGAAGAGTTATTTGATTTGAACTCATATATTCCATTCTGTGATCTCACATTGCACCACAGAGGACTACACCGGATTTTCTAGCACTAGTTTAAACCTTAAAAGATTAGACTTGCATCTTGCTTCTTGGGAAAGAAGTGAGATTACCTTATTCTTATACGACATGTGGATATCACTATCAGGTACAGCATCTCTGAGACTCTACTAGAATTGTTCAGTGTTCACTCCATGTTTCATAGCCATGTCTGTGATTTGACTTGCTTCCTGGCCTATGGAGCTCCATCAAGAGTTCACAACATTCTAATGGTCTAAGATAAGTTGTTGCAATTGCCACAACCTTCTGTGCAGATCTTGAAGTTCCTAGAAGCTGCAGATATTCCAGTTTACCAGGGGCTGTCTATAAAAGTTGGTACAAAATACAGAAGGGTGGAGAAGGAAATATGCACAGGACTTAAGATAGTTGGAAGACTTAGGCTACCAGTTACTGAGATTTGGTATAAACCTGTGTGTATTTGTGCAAAGGTAGACAAATAGATAAATACAACTGAATAGAAAGTCTGGATATAGTCCTGAACATATATGGTCACTACAGAGATACCAGTAAAACACACAATTGGGAAGAAAATTTTTTAAAACTATCTGTTGGGTATGTGTAATGAAACAGCTGTCCTTAAGTTCTATGGCATACACAAAAATTAATTTAAAATGGGTTGTAATAGTGAATTCAAAAGATAAAGTCTCCAGGAAAAAAAAAGAATATATATTCAGGACCTTAGGGTAGGAATATATTTTTCATTTCATAAACAAGATAGAAAATTCACCAACAGTAAAGGAAAAGATTATTGAATTGAACTATATTAAGGTTAGAAAATGTCACATACCATTTAGAATGTAAAAAAGCAAATTCTTAAAGTGGGGAAAGATAGTCAACAAAATACTGATAAGGAACTTAACATCCAGAATTTATAAAGATCTTCTAAACACCAGTAATAAAAATATAGAATATGAAAAAAGGGACAATGTGTAGGCTTCAATAGGTACTTCACGAGAATATATCAAAATATCCAAAAAAAAAGAAAATGTATTCAAACTCATTATTCACCATGGAGATGCAACTTTAAACCACAACATAATATCCTTTTATGCCCACAGAAATGCTTAGTTTTTTTAAATAAAAAAGATGAAGTGTTAGCAAAGATTTGAAGCAGCTCAAATTTTTATTTGTTACAGGTGGGATATAAATTAGCATATCCACTTTGTGAAATTCCTTGGTGGCATCTACTAATGGGGCATATATACATAACATATAGACCAGAAATTTCACTCATATATAGCCCATAAATTTCACTCTTATGTGTCTATCCAAAATATTCATATCTGTTTCTATGTACATACCATTTATCATCTATCTCTAGCTAGTTAGCTATCTAATCTACAACAAAAGACTTATAAAAACTTCAAAATAGCATTACATTTTTGCAACCAAAATTTTTAAGGAACCCAATGTCCATCAACAGTAGAATAATACATAAATTGTGGATTAGTCATTAAATAGCATTCTACACTATAAAAATAAGGAAAAAAAGACTACCGCTACCTAAATGGGTAAGACTCAAAATGTTGATTGTGAAATCGCAGACACAAAATAACACATAGTGATTCAATCCATTTATAGAAAAATGCAAAGCAAGGAAGACTAAACAGTGATTTTAGAAATATCAGTTAACTTTAAGGAGGAAGGTTGGGTTGGTGACCAGAAGTAAATGAAAGTGGTTGTCTAATATTATTCTATTTATTAATCCTGTTGGTAGTACACCAGTGTGTTTACTTTGTGGTGGTACATAAAGACATATACTTAAGATTTTTAAAGTGCTCTTGGTTTATGTTAGCTAAAATATAAGGTTTACAAAAGTGATATTTTAAATAATTTACCTGTTAAATTGTTTTAAATCCTGCTTACAGAATGATCTTTGAGTGCACTGAGTGCTTTGACATTATAGAAAAATGAGTGGTCTTTCTCCCTTGGTTTCATTATCATCTCAAGATATATTTGTACACTCTTGAGAGGTGAGAATTTTTAAAAATATTTTTAAATGACTGAAGTTTTTTTTTAAAAATAGTCTTTGAAGTTATAATCACAGACCTTTCTAGAAGGATTCCTTTGAAATAAATACTGGTTACTTGAGGATTCCTAGACTTATTGCTTATTACCAGAGACTTAATTTTGTTATCCGTAAACAGGTTTCTTAAACTATACCTGTCATTTTAGACATCTTCTCAGGAGACACTTACATTGCTGTGCCCTCTTCTGGTTGGGATATAGTCCCATACTCCATTCCCCTGGATTCATCAATTGCCTCATCTAGATTGGCAAAAAGTTATCTAGAGATAACTTTATGAGTTAAAGGGGATGATGTATATCCCTTTCACAAAATCTGAGCTGATATATTTCCTTTCCTGGGATTTTTCAAAATGAATCATCTTAGAGACCCTCTCTGGTTTCAAGACAAAATACTATCAACTCAAGTATTCCTGTTCAGGTAAATAAATCCAAGACAGCAGATGCTCCATAGTTCTTAGATGGAGGAACTGAGTTGTGAAGTTGATTGTTAATTCTAAACAAGATTCACATACATAAAAACAAAGTTTATATAAAATCTTAATTTATAGTTGTATAGAGGTGTAAGGTAAGATATACTAGAAACATAGATGTATTTTTCAGTTGAATACGTAACTCAAACAGCATAGTGTCTTCACTAGGTTTTTGGAAAAACATTCCAATTTATTTCTCAGCTTTATCTTCCCCATATCATGAAATGGTCCTAGAATACAGATTTAATATTTTAAATTCTGTCCTTATTTGAAATATTTTTCTTTAAATGTGAAAAATGTAAAATTATTTTAAGATAGTGAATTACTAAAATCTGTTACTAGATTTTATAACTAAGGGAAGGGAGTGCTAAAAAATGATTCTATGTAAGTGTCAAATATGCTAGGTAGGCTACTAAACAGAGGGCATGTTTAAAATAACGTTAAATGTACTATTTCCAAAAACATATATTAAAGTATTTAAAAATGTGTTAGATGAGATGATTAGTAAGATTATTAGAAGAGAAATTAGTGAGTATTCACTAAAACCAGAACATTTTTATTTGTGAAGAAAACTACCTATTTTTAAGATGTTAAATCTCCCCAAAGTACACTTTTTAATGTGATTCCAATTAAAAATCACTCTGTGGGGAGTGGCATGGCCCACATTGTTTGATTCACTATGACACTGGAAATAAGTGATCCCTATTCTCATGGGCTCTACCTTTGTCTCTATTTCCTTTCTCTATCCTATATTCAAAAATAGATCTATACCCTTCAGTATTCAATGGAGAGTTCCTTGGGAATTATTGATTTGAACCTAAGCCACCATAATAGAATCTTTTATCATTTCTGTCTCTAACAACGTAGCATTTTCTTTTTCTTTATCAAGCACACCATACATGAATGATTTGTGAAGAGAAGTTAAAACATGTAATGCAGACCTGTGACATTGTAGTCTTTAGTAGTTCACATCTGTATGTTTTTAGAATTGCAGATTTTTTTTTTCATTTCTCCTTTTCACAAAAAAATCAGTTTTTGATTACATATAAGTCATAAACCACAACATTCTGGCCTGTTTTATTTCTGTTTTAGCTTTTTCTTTACCTTATTTCAATATTATTCCTGAATTATATTTAATACTATTTCCTGATTCTTACTTATGGCATAAGTTTCCCACAGAATGCTTTGGAATGCTCTCTGCCAAATTCACACCCACACTTTCCAATGAAGTTCCAAGGTGTGAAATTATTATGCTTTTAAGAAATGTACAAATGTTTTTAAAAGATATCTATCTATATCTGTATCATTTACATATATATCTATAAAGAAAATCAATGACAGCAAAAAGTCAGCTCACATTCAGGAGCCTCTAATTCACGTAAGTTCCAGTGCTAAGCACTGTGCGCAACACAAAGATGGAAAAGACATGTATATTACTTGCATATATCTTAGAATCTTATGGATACATTTAGAATGAAGCACAGTAGTTCCCTGAGTTGTAAGAGCAAGTCATTTTACTCACAATATTTTATTTTTACATGTATTTTGTATAATTTTAACTTGAAATGTATGGAAGAAGAATTGGGGTGCTTTTTTGCCTGAAACAACTTGGAGACATTTCAACATATATTATGAAAATCTTACACATTTTTTTCTATGCTGAAAATTTGACAGTCTTTGTAAGTGAGGCTTTCTGTGTCATATAGATATACAAATATGGAAACAGAGTAGTTCAAGAAACTATTACGATCATAAGTTTTATAGATGTACTTTGTTCATTGCACTACTAGAAAGAAAATGCTATTTTAAGTCTTGGCTGACAACTGCCTGTAGGCAAGCTGTTAGTGCAATCAGTTAGGCCAAAATATCAATCATAACTACTTTTTATGACAATTATTCTGAAGATTTTATATTCTTAGGTTATGTCAATCTATTATTTAGGGATTCTCTTACTCCACTGAACTCCCAATTCCATATTTAATGTTGAGGAATCAATATTATTTACATTTAGGAATTAAATACAATGCTTTTCAGAACTTTATTCCCTATGTGTATAATTTGAGTATTAATAATTCTATTAACTCAAAATTCACTGTCCTTAGCTCAAACACGTTGATGTAAAATACAAGCCTCTCCAATGTCCACCACAACCCATCCCAGGATAAGAATAAAAGTAAAATCTAGGAATGCCTAGGTGAATTAGGGCTCATATGCAAAAAAATGAATTCCTTTTTGAGCATTTCTGCTGCTCTCCTGTATACTCCAGTCCAGTGGTGAGGGCTTCTGCTCTTCTGTTAGCTCCCATTGAGGGTGTGGCTCTCACTATAGGTACAGTTCCTTCTGACAAATGCAATAGTTTCTTTCTAAACATCACTGCTATTTTTTGTAGATGATTATGCTTGCTCTTCCCCTTCTCTCTCCCCACCCACGCCCCCGTCCTGTTTCCTCTCTTGCCTCCCTGTCATTACATTCTTCCACCAGGATTAAAAATTCCACTGCTGTCTCTTAATGGGCAGCTAAGTCACCTTTTGGTCTCTATTGCTCTATCACTGCCCATTGATGATAGTGTCCAGGTTGTATGCTAGTTCTCAGTGAAATCAGAGAGTGTATCTTTTCTTTCTGTTTTTCTTTTTTTTAGGCAGCACCAACATAGTGTTCTTTGTGGCTAAGGATTTATAGTAGTTTTGGGTTCTCTTATTTTAAAGTTTTGTTTACATAGTCCTTTCTTTCAGGGTCTTTGTTGTCAAATTACTGATTTACACATAGGTCCTAGGTTCATATTTTCTGGTCTGAATCTTCTCCTAAGAGATACCACATTTGCAGTCATATCAACTTTCTTGGACAAAGATTCCAGTTTGTCAATCAAGCATAGATATATCTAAATCTGACTTTTGTACATAATAGATTCAATCTTTAATCGGCTCTTGCATAAAATTTTTTGAAGGGGGAAACATTCAAGTATACCAATGTCACATAGAGCACATGCATAGGTATATTTCTTTGCCATTAGGTTGTAGTTAATGTTTCCTAAACAGTTTTCAGTCCTTGTGTTATTTACTGCAGCTATTTCTTGAGGCATAGCAGAACATCACTCATTTATAATATCATCAACATCAAATTAGTCTTAATATTTCTATGACCATCTCAATAATACTCTGTTTTACTTTTAATTATAACTATTAGAAAGTGATGTTTGTCATATTCACAGGAAAGTAGAGTTTGCTATTGTCTTAGTAGTTTGAATTCTGATAGGATACAATAGCATATGATTCATCAGAAAGTTATAAAGAAGATTCACCAGAAATTATAAAGAAGAGAGAAAAGAAAAATCCCTCAAGTTCATTAAATATAAACTACAATAATTGTTGAGGATTGGTATATATGAATAACATCGGTTTGAACAATGACATTTCAGTATTTATATTATATATTCAACATTTATTAGCCTGCCTATATCTCATTTTGGAAAGAATTCACTCAAAGTTGCCTATTTTATCCAACAATGGGATACTATATCATGAAGTCTTTTTTTTAATTGAGCACTCTGCTTCTAAGTTTTATAATGCAATCCTTTTATTTGAAGTTTCTTATTCATGAATAAAGTAGGCATTTCAAATTTTTTTGTCTCTCCTTGAATCTCTAATAGCAACAAAACAAAAAAGGAAAGTACAAGGAAAAGGAACAAAACTTCAGTTAGAACAGTGTAATTGACACAAACTATTAGGGAAAATACAAATAAAATTATACTCTATGAAAATAATTGGTTTTGTAAATGTTTATAGTACTTGTTACCTAAGAGGCTATATGTAATGGTCACACACCTTAAAGTAATGTGAGAAAATGGTTCTTTGTGTTGAAGTTTTTATCATTTCTCTTTCTAGTTGCTAAGTTGATGTTCTTATACAGAATGATTAAGGGAAACAATTAAAAACAAATGTGAACTGAAATAAACATATAAAGAAAGAAACCTAAGTATGTAAGTGCACTAATGAGAGATGGCAGGAATAAAAGGCACATTTATTAATAGTAAAAAAGCCATAGCATTGCACATGTATGTTCTACTGAATTGCAAGGATGTTTCATGCTGAAAGGACTTTTGAAAAAAAAAATACTTGTATCAACTTTAAATTAGTGTTTATATTAATTATTATTTTTCACAAGGTACTTGGAACATGAATTTTTCATTAACATTAATCCAGACTGTTTAGAATAATTGCTAATCTGACAGGTAAGTTTTATCTTTAAAATTATGTCTTTTCTAGAGCACTTATTTTGTTTAGCACATTTATAATAATCTATTCTTTCTTTTTGCCATTTGCCATCCTGGTACAATTGTCTTAATTTGTACTAATTCTAGTTGTGTTTGAATGTTTCAAGACTCTATCACTTTCTTTTAAGAAAGCATATGCTTATTACAATAAGAAATTCCTTGCCATTTAGGTTCAAAGGTAGAAAACATTTATTTTATCAGACTTTACAGTAAAAAGATGTCAAATTGTTTGAGTATAAAACTTCAGTTTTTTAAATCTTTTAAAAAAATAACGTATACTAAATCTCTCAATTCCATACTACATGGGTGGTTGTTTTTGAGTTTTCTCTCCAAAATAGCTTAATAGAGCATTTGAGCAAAGATCAAAATATATCCAATTTAAAGAACATTGCTTGAAATAATTTCATTCTTTATTCTCATCTCTGGTTGTACCTGGTGGTGCTAACCCTGCTGTTTCATTACTAAGATATGGCTTGATACTTCAAGAACTATAATGTGATAAAAACTTTTTAACGAAAAGGAGAATAATATTTCCATCAAGGCAAACATGGTGTGTGTGTGTGCATGCACATATATACGAATTTATGATGTATGAATAAATAATTATTCAAATTAACTTTTTAAATTATGAGGTATACTTAAATATACAATGAAAAAAATAATATAAAATTCACTGAAAAAATCATGGAAATAGTACAAAAAGACATAGACCTTTAATTGTCATTTGTCAGTCAATAATTTTAAAATCTATAGCTTCACTGCAGGTCTTCTGTGTTTTAGCAATATATCCAACTGGATATACCACATAAAGCTCAAAATAAATTTATAAGAAACCACTATATGGAGTGGCACCTCTTATACATTATTTATACCTAGTGCCTGCTTACTTTTCATAGTGACCTTTAATAACTTTAACTAGTTCTCAAGGAATAGACTATCTCATTATTTTGTACATCAAAAACTGCAGACCTAGTCAGTCATTCCTCATTCTACAATGATTACTGTGGACTCATTCTACAGTCTGTCCAGGAGACAGACATCTGGCCTAAGTAGACCCAATAAGATTTTCTTCATTAAATTTCTTTTAATTTGGTGACCTTTCTCTGTAATCATCACCTCTAAACTAAAGACAGACATATTGTCACCCATTATTGAAACTGTTTGAGAATTAAGCCATGCAAAATAAAACAGATCCAATATAAGTAGAAAGAAAAACAGAAAATTGAAGACATTGGTTCTAACAAGGACATTAGTTTGGTTTAAGCCTTTGAAAATAACAGAGACACAGATCAATTGATTATGCTTAAAGTGGTGTCTATCTCTTCAAACAGAAAATCCTATCTTGACTACTCATTATTATCCACACCTTATTGCTCCTGCATTAATAATGGTGGAGGCAGTGATATCAACATCCTTGTTTTCCCACTAACCTCTGCTTTGACCTCGGACAGATCTGAGTGTAAGGTACTTAATCTGTAAAAGGGAAAATACAGTATTTATATTATAGCATTGTTTTGAGGATGAAAGAGGAATGGTGCCTGCACTCTAATAGTGATTAATTATTCACCAGGGTGACAAAAAGTCACATTTGATTTTTCTTATTAATTATATTTTTTTAAAAATCATCCTTATATCCCTTTTAATAAAACTTCATTAATACTGATGCAGTTTTAAGTTAGCATATTTTGTCCATATACTATGAAGGTAACAAAAAAGTGAAAATCTCAGTGGCCTCCAACAATAAACATCTAACTTTTTCTCTCAAGTTAGATGTCAGCAATTGCTGCTAGACTGCTACAGCTTCTGCCATGGACACCTATATTCTGATGCCCCAGCTGAAGAAGCAGGGCCTTTTTGGGACATATTATTCATGTTGTAGAGGAAAATGAGAGAGTGAAAGGAAAATAAATGCACTGACTCTTAAAGCATTTCTATGAAACTGACATTCTATTATTCCATTCACAGTTCATGGATGCAAGAAAGTCATATGGCCAAGCCAGTCAGTGGGCCAGGGACATATGCCTTACTAACAGGGAATCACTGTAAGTCACATGAGGAGTAGGGATGTCTTATTTTCCTAGAGTGCAGAATAAGATAATCTATCACAATTGAGTTTCATTCAAGTCTCATCTGATTTATGGTGATAAACTCTTACAGGCCTTACTCTATCCTATCAAAAAAAAAAGAGAAATATCTTTCTTAGTCACATGTTTTCATACTACTTTCTTATTTAACATCTTACTCTGACTAGCCATCATTTTAAGAGGAAAATTCAAACTTCTTTGTGGACAATAAACTCCCAGATTACTTAATTTTATCAGTTGATAACCTTATTGTTGGATTCTAGTTCCTAAATATTTCTCATTTACCTACATACTTTGTGTATGTTTTTGCCCTCTGCGTGAAATACCAACTACTCAAATCAACTCCTATTTCTTTTCAAGGAGGGAAGGGGGAGAACACAAACTTGAAAGACAAAGCAGTTTCACTTCATGCACTTCCGGTGATCACCATTCAAACATTGTGCTAGACATTGCTATCGCTAAATCTTTCTCCCTGAGCAAGTCAGTGACCTCTACCAATAATATTGATGGATGAATGTCTATATCAATGAAAATTCAGCACTACGCTTAACAAATAACACAATAGAATCCAGTTTGGACCCTAGCAAACTTTTCATTTTTGTAGTTTGACATTGTCAACTTGAATTGGAAATCTACTTATAATCCTCCCACATTTAGCTTGTCTCCTTCCTTATAAACAGCTTGGGAAATAAGGTGGAGAATAGCATTTGATTTTTGATGTACTATTTGAAGAATCATCTCCCAGTTGAGTCTAAAAATGTTCATGGTCTAATTCAGATTTTCTAAGTATGTACAATATAGTCCCTTCTTTGTCCTCTAACCATTTCCTGTGCCGTTATTTTTCTGCCATTTGTCCTTGGTTTTACTCAGTTAACTGCTATTCTTAATATTCATTTACATTAAAATAAAAAGTTCACATTGTAAATCATCTACTAACTTGAAAGCTTACTTTTAATCATTATTATAAATGTTTAAAACTACCCCCATGAGATCAGTACTCTTATTATCCATAGTTAATTGATGTGGAAATTCATTTAAATATATTAATTAATTTGCCCAAGACTACACAACCAGGAACCAGGAATCTTTAGAGAGACAGCAAAAGCCTCTAAAGTTCCTAAAGAGACTAAGTATTTCCTTTGCTACTTGCTTTTGTTCTATACTAAGAGACCAATGAGACAAAGGATTGATAGAAGCTACACCATGATTTTTGTTAATGACAAAATCTAAGTTGGAGGACATTTTTTTTGTTTACAAGTAAATAGATCTGCCTATAATAAACTCAAGTGGGGAGGTTATGGACCAGGACAGATCTCAACTTTGAAGGGGTTTTCATCCAGTTAAACTAATGTCAGGTCATGGAGGAACAAACAGATTTGAAGTGTTGCTCACTTCAAACAGATTACTGCCAAGAGGAAACTTAGGTGTAACCAAACCATACATTCCCAGTGTATTGTTGCACAATTTGCCAGTAAGATATGATTTTCTACCTCTGTAGGGGGCAGAATGAATTAAGGATCAGAAAAAGGCCAAGAGAGTCACATAAATAAGGTCCTCTACATGTGCGAGGTTGGGGAAAGTAATTCTAGATATAAGAAAATGTTGCTTCCTAATAACTATTTCACATTATTTCTTATTATTTTCTGCCCTCTGCATTATGTTCAGCTGATGACTTTGTGTAATACTTCATTGAGAAATATTACTCGAGCCCAGATTCCATGAGCTATGCATGTATTAAGTCCTTTAATGAAATGGAAGCAATCAGGCAGAAACTCCCTCTGTGATAAAATGCCAAATCTACAATACTTCTTCCCTTCCTACTTGGGTAATCTTCTTTCTTTAATATTACAGCAGATAACTTTTCTGCTACTACAATGGACCAAACATACCACTCCAAACCCATGCTCATATTTTGGATCAAATCTGCCCCTTAAAACTGATCTTAAAACTGATCTCATGGGGGTAGTTTTAAACATTTATAATAATGATTAAAAGTAAGCTTTCAAGTTAGTAGATGATTTACAACGTGAACTTTTTATTTTAATGTAAACCTCAGGAACTTTGCTTCTGAAGCTTATTTTTATGACTGAATCTTTAATAATTTTCTTACTCCTCAATTACAGTCTCCATTTATAAAAATAAATTTCCTTTAAATCATATATTTTGAAGGGCTATGAAATTCTGTTTCCATTTCCTTAACCCTGTTTTGATATTATTATAGCCTCAATTTACCCTCCTGTCAACCACTCTAATGACACCAATCCTATCAGATCCTACAGCTTCCACCATGGAAAATCCTGTGAGTATTTTTCTTTTGTCATAGTCCTTAATCTTTAGCACCGTTTTGCCTCATTTAGAACTCTTTGTCTCTCTTAAAACACATTTCTTTTTCAGTATGATCTGTTGACATCACATTATTCTCTTATTTTTATTTATTTATTTTTGCTGACTGACCACTTCTTAATCCTCTTTGGTGGACCCTCTATCTCCTAACTGAATCTAAATATTGGGATGTCCTGGAACACCCTTCTAGGCCACCTCCTTCTAAAACTTTTAGTCATCCATACGCATGTCTTCAAAATATGTATCTCATGAAGTCTAGCATATGTTTCAAAGTATTTTTTCTAGCTACTTTCTTAATATCTCAATTTGCTTTTTGATTAAGCATGCATCATACCTTACACTTGATTACCCTCCTCTCACACTTGCTTTTCCCACTTTCTTCCTATCTTAACAAATAGCTCCACCATTAACACAGATGCTGAAGCAAAAGTAATTAGTCTTTATTCCTCTTTTTCAAGTAACTTATGTCTATTTTAAATGTAAGTCCTTTCATTTCTATAAAAATTTGAGTGAAGTCCATCTTCATTTCATCTGTCCACTGCCACCTTCTTGGTCTTGATCAACAATACCACACAAATTACTAAAATACCCACCAAACTGGATTCTCTGCTATCCCTTCTGTGCCTTTGCAATGAGTCAATTCCTCACATGGTTATAAGAATGAACATTTAAAAATGTATTTTGCCATTACTTCTCTAATAAAGAGCCTGCTAGTTAGAGAAAAATATGAACAATTTTTTTAGTAACTGCATAATTCAAATTCTTTAGCCACTGAGTCAGTTTGGGCTTTCCCAGTACCGTGTATTCTTTGGCTCACATATAATATATTCAGAGTGGCCTTCCTTGCCATTTATTTTAAAGTTTCCTACCCTTCAAATCACTCTGTTTCAATTACTTCATAGCACTTATTTACTCTCTGAAGTTAGTGTGTTGGTGTTTTTTTTCCCTCCACTAGGCTACAAGATCTAGGGCAAAGACATTGTCTGATTTCTATGTTACCGTATCTCCACTAGTAAAACAGCTTGGCATATGCTAGGCACTAAGTAATATTTTATTGGGCAATAGATGAATAATGCATAGTACAGCAGTGGGAAGAGCACATGCTAGTGTAACAGGAAAGAATTATCTACCTTTTGGCAATACATTGATGTTTTTATGGTGAAGGTGTTATCATCATCTTTCTGTCTATCTTATATTTCTCATTCTCATCCCTGGTTTTGTTATGTAATGTTATATTAGCAAAACTGATACTTCCAGAGGGAAAAGATAGTGATTTGTAATTGGCTGAAATTCTCAGGTGTTTTTTTAATCCTTTCCTTTAGAAGTAAATTCTAAATTTCCTCTGAGGAACTACCACACAAATGCCCACTCATTCCATGTACTCTTTTTCTCTTTAGTTTTTTATTAAAGTATTATTGATATACACTCTTATGAAGGTTTTACATGAAAAACAATGTGGTTACTACACTTACCCATATTATCAAGTCCCCACCCATACCCCAATGCAGTCACTGTCCATCAGTGTAGTAAGATGCCACAGATCCAATATGTGCCTTCTCTGTGCTACACTGTTCTCCCTGTGATCCCCCACACCATGTGTACTAAACATATTACCTCTCAATCCCCTTCTCCCTCCCTACCAAACCTCCCTCCTCACCCCTCCCCTTTGGTAACCACTAGTCCCTTCTTGGAGCCTGTGAGTCTGCTGCAGTTTTGTTCCTTCAGTTTTGCTTCATTGTTATACTGCACAAATGAGGGAAATCATTTGGCACTTGTCTTTCTCTGCCTGGCTTATTTCACTGAGCATAATACCCTCTAGCTCCATCCATGTTGTTGCAAATGGTAGAATTTGTATCTTTCTTACAGCTGAATAGCATTCCATTGTATATATGTACTACAACTTCTTTATCTATTCATCTACCAATTGACACTTAGGTTGCTTCCATATCTTGGCTATTGTAAATACTGCTGTGGTAAACATAGGGGTGTATATATCTTTTTGAATCTGAGAACTTGTATTCTTTGGGTAAATTCCAAGGAGTGTGATTCTCGGGTCATCCTTACTGGTGTGAGGTGATATTTCGTTGTGGTTTTAAATTGCATTTCCCTGATGCTTAGTGATGTGGAGCATCTTTTCATGTGTCTGTTGGCCATCTGAATTTCTTCTTTGGGAAATTATCTCTTCATATCCTCCACCCATTTTTAAATTAGGTTATTTGCTTTTTGATTGAGGCATGTGAGTTCTTTATATATTTTGGATGTTAACCCCTTGTGGATATGTCATTTACAAATATATTCTCCCATACTATAGGATGACTTTTTGTTCTGTTCATGGTGTCCTTTGACATACAGAAGCTTCTTAGTTTTATGTAGTCCCATGTGTTCATTTTTGCTTTTGTTTTCTTCACCTGAGGAGATGCATTCAGGAAGAAGTTGCTTATGTTTATATTCAGGACATTTTTGCCTATGTTGTCTTCAAAGAGTTTTATGGTTTCATGACTTACATTCAGATCTTTGATCCATTTCTTGTTTACTTTCGTGTATGGGGTTAAACAATAGTCCAGTTTCATTCTCTTGCATGTAGCTGTCCAGTTTGGCCAACACCAGTTGTTGAAGAGGATTTCATTTCCCCATTTTATGTCCATGGCTCCTTTATTGTATGTTAATTTAATTGACCATATATGATTGGGTTTATATCTAGGCTCTCTAGTCTGTTTCACTGGTCTATTGTTCTGTTCTTATGCCAGTACCAAATTATCTTGATTACTGTGGCTTTGTAGTAGAACTTGAAGTTTGGGAGCTTATTCCCCCGAGCTTTACTCTTCCTTCTCAGGATTACTTTGGCTATTCAGGATCTTTTGTGGTTTCATACGTATTTTAGAATGATTTTCTCTAGTTAATTGAAGAATTCTGTTGGTATTTTGATTTGCATTGAATCTGTAGATTGCTTTAGGCAGGATGGCCATTTTGACAATATTAATTCTTCCTATCCATGAGCATGGGATGTTTCCACTTATTGGTATCTTCTTTAATTTCTCTCATGAGTGTTTTATAGTTTCCAAAGTATAGGTCTTTCACTTCCTTGGTTAGGTTTATTCCTAGGTATTTTATTTCTCTTGATGCAATTGTAAATGGAATTGTTTTTCTGATTTCTCCCTCTGCTAGTTCATTGTTAGTGTATAGGAGTTAAACAGATTTCTGTGTATAAATTTTGTATCCTGCAACTTTGCTGAATTCAGATATTAGATCTAGTAGTTTTGGAGTAGATTCTTTAAGGATTTTTATGCACAATATCATGTCATCTTCAAACAGTGACAGTTTAACTTCTTCCTTACCAATCTGGATGCCTTTTATTTCTTTGTGTTGTCTAATTGCTGTGTTGAGGACCTCCAGAACAATGTTGAATAAAAGTGGGGAGAGTGGGCATCCTTATCTTGTTCCCAATCTTAAAGGAAAGGTTTTCAGCTTCTTGCTGTTAAGTATGATGTTGCTGTGGGTTTGTCATATATGGCCCTCATTATGTTGAGGTACTTGCCCTCTATACTCATTTTGTTGAGAGTGTTTATCATGAATAGATGTTGAATTTTGTCAAATGCTTTTTTAGCATCCGTGGAGATGATCATGTGGTATTTGTCTTTCTTTTTGTTGATGTAGTAGATGATGTTGATGGATTTGTTCAGTTCCTCTGTCTCCTTACTCATTTTCTGTCTGGTTGATCTGTCCTTCAGTGTGAGTGGAGTTTTGAAGTCTCCTAGAATGAATGCACTGATTCTATTTCCTCTTTTAATTCTGTTAATGTTTGTTTCACATTATGTCAGTGCTCCTATGTTTGGTGCATAGATACTTATAATGGTTATATCTTCTTGTTGGATTGACCCCGTTATCATTATGTAATGCCTTCTTTGTCTCTTGCTACTTTCTTTGTTTTGAAGTCTATTTTATTTGATACAAGTACGGCAACTCCTGCTTTTTTTTCCCAATTAGTTGCATGAAATATCTTTTTCCATCCCTTCACTTTTAGTCTGTGTATGTCTTTGTGTTTAAAGTGTGTCTCTTGTAGGCAACATACAGATGGGTCCTGTTTTTTCATCCATTCAGTAACTCTATGTCTTTTGTTTTGGGTACATTCAGACCATTTACATATAGGGTGATTATCCATAGGTATATACTTATTGCTATTGCAGGCTTTAGATTTCTGGTTACCAAAAGTTCAAGATTAATTTCCTTACTATCTAAGAGTCTAACTTAACTCACTTAGTATGCTATTACAAACACAATCTAAAGGTTCTTTTTTTCTCCTTCTTTCTCTTCATTCTCCATTCTTTATATATTAGGAATAATATTCTGTACTCTTTGTCTGTCCCTTGATTGACTTTGGGGATAGTTGATTTAATTTTGCATATGCTTAATAATTAACTATTCTACTTTCTTTACTGTGGTTTTATTTCCTCTGATGACAGCTATTAAACCTTAGGAACTCTTCCATCTATAGCAGTCCCTCCAAAATACACTGTAGAGACAGTTGTGGGAGGTAAATTCTCTCAACTTTTGCTTATCTGGAAATTGTTTAATCCCTCCTTCAAATTTAAATGGTAATCTTGCTGGATGAAGTATTCTTGGTTTGAGGCCCTTGTGCTTCATTGCACTAAATATATCATGCCACTCCCTTCTGGCCTGTAAGGTATCTGCTGAGAATTGTGATGATAGCCTGTTGGGCTTTCCTTTGTATGTGGTCTTATTTGTCTGTCTGTCTGCTTTTAATAGTGTGTCCTTATCCTTGATCTTTGCCATTTTAATTACTATATGTCTTCCTTGGGTACCTTGTGTTGGGAGATCTGTGGACTTCCATGGCCTGAGACACTATCTCCTTCCCCAGATTGGGGAAGTTTTCATCAATTACCTCCTCAAAGACACTTCCTATCCCTTTTTCTCTCTTCTTCTTCTTCTGGTACACCTATAATGTGAATATTGTTCCATTTGGATTGGTCACACAGTTCTCTCAATGTTCTTTCATTCTTAGAGATCCTTTTTCCTCCCTGTGCCTCCACTTGTTTATATTCCTCTTGTCTAATTTCTATTTCATTTATCATCTCCTCCACCACATCTAATCTGCTTTTAAAACCTTCCATTGTATGTTTCATTTCTGATACTGTGCTCCATAATGATTAGATCTCTGTCCAGAATTCATTCCTGAGTTCTTGAATATTTTTCTGTAGCTCCCTGGGCATGTTTATGATTTTTTATTTTGAAATCTCTTTCAGAAAGATTCATGAGTTCCATTTCATTTGACTGTTTCTCTGGTGTATTTATAATTTTGCTTTGCACCATGTTCCTTTGGCATTTCATATTTGTATGTGGCACCCACTAGTGCCCAGAAGCTGTACTCTCCAGAGCTGCTTAGCCCCTGGAGCAATGTCTGGGGTCACATAGGGGCATTCTTGGTGCCTGGGGGGAGTAAAGAGCTGTTTCCTGCTTTCTGGCTGCTATGCCTGTCTCCACTGCCAGTGGGCCGAGCACACAGGTATCAGCCTCTGTGGTTTGTGTTTGTAGCTGCTGTAGGCAGGGCTTCCCTCTGGCTGGGCTAATGCCAGGGTATGGTTTGCTGGCTTGCGATCCTCGTGAGGGGCTGTGTGAATGAAAGGGACTGCCTGCTGTGTATCATGGAGGGGGGTCTTGGAGCTGTTTAGGCAATCAGTGGCCTGGATCACCTGAAGGTCATGAGGGTTTCCAACCTGCTGGTCAGAGTGCACCCAGACAATTTTGTCTACCTGTCCTTTCTCTTGAGCAGTGAGCTCTATGCAATCCTTGCCCCTTTAGCAGTCCTCTTGCTGTTAGGAAGTCTCCCAGACTGTCCAGCTTTGCTTTGTCCCAGAGCAGCCAGATATGGATCCCTGTTTTCCACAAGTGGCTGGAATCTCAGTCTTTCCAGGTATTCTGCCTGTCTTAGCTTTCCAAACCCCCTAATCACGTGAGCACCATGTAATGTAGGTTTGTGTTCCCAGAGCAGATCTGCACAGCTAGGTGTTCAGGCCCAGGCCTCCACTCCCTCCCCGCTCCATTTCTCTTCCTTCTGTTGGTGAGCTGGGGTGGAGTGAAGGTCTGGGTCACACCGGGCCATCACTTTATGTTACTTTGTTCCATGAGGTTTATTCTTTTCTCCATGTGTATGCAGTCTGGTGCAGCCCTCTTTCCTGTTGCTCTTCCAGGATTGGTTATATTAATTGTGTTTTCATATTACATGTGGTTTTAGGTGGAAGCCTCTGTCTCACCTCTCACTCATCCATCTTTAATCTCACCCCATGTACTTTTACATGGAGACAACTATAAGAGTAAAATCAATCGATTTATTCCATCAGTAGATCTGACACCCTTTCATTATCATTCAAATTTAGTGGGAGTGATTTAAAATCTGGTTAGAAGCAAATGGGTCCTTTATGAAGGAAAAAATCTTACCTTGGGTAAAGGGGTATAAAAATAGGGGACATATAAAATTTTCATATCCTTTGAATCCAGATTATTGAAAGAAAATATCAAGTAGGGTAGAGAGAGCCTCTGTGGAGCCTGAAGATAAAATCTTCAAGAAATCCAGGAGAAAATGCTGAAGGGAAGTTTGTTTGAAAAAATAATTCTCACTGACAAACTGACAAAAATGAAAGTTGAGGAAATAATAAAAAGCATGTGGAAAATTTAAACGAATTCTCTTATATAATAGTCTTTGAAATTCCATGTAGTAATGTAATTCAGTGCAACATGTGCTGTCTGCTATGTATTTAAGAACATTTAGATCAATATTTCGTTCACTCAGCTAATTATCAATGCAAAAATAGAATTAGACAAAGGCTTGTAGGAGGCAGAAATGAAAGAATAAGTAATCTTGGTCACAAAGATAGCCATCAGAGATACTATTTTTTTCCCTGTTTCACACTCTTTTCCAGTAATACATTTCACCACATTGTTGTATGTTTTGTAATTCTGTCCCAGTGACATAAGGTTTAGCCATGTGTGACAGCAGATATAATGTATACCCCATCTGAACAGAAGATTTAAGAGTCATTGCAGGTTCCCACCAGTTCTCTTACTCTTTCTTCATGATTGAAAATATAATATGGAATATAGGAACTCCTAAATTCTACGTAAAAGACATATGGAGAAGACCCACAGTTGATCCAAGGTAGCCTTTAGTTGATGTGTAACATTTGACCATATATTTTGCTGATATTTTAATGTTATGTGTTACCATAGTATAGATGACTAAATTTAGAGTTTTTGAGAACTTGATGTAGACATTTTATGTGCCATTGCTTTGCAGCATAGTACTGAGATAGAGGACAGGTAGGTAGGCAGATAGATACATAGATAGAGGTCCAGGAATAAGATGATATATGTATTTGTGAATATAATAAATTTTAACACATGTCAATTAATTTTGTGTATTATAAATGCTTAACCAATCCTAGATGGCCATCACCTATATTTTCTTAAATACTCCAATGAAATTCTTGTTTTTATAGTTTTGAAATACTATCTTAAATGCAAGTCATAATTTAGCTGTCTGTATGAATCCTGTTTTGTATATACCTGCATTAGGTAGTCAGCGTGTTGAAACTAAGAAGAAAACTTTAACACACTGTGTTTAAAACCTATCTGCTGTTTTTTGTTTGGGCATGTTATTAGCCTGCTTTGAAGCAATACTTTCATTTCAGAAATGAGAATAATGTTTGCACAGCATAGTGTTCTAAGTCTTCAAGGGCATATGAAAGGCTGCCAACCTAGAGTTTAGGGATTTAAGAGTTTCTTCTGGATAAACTGATGTCTAATTTAAGGTAGAAGGGAAGGTTGAAGTCAGCCAGATGAATTTGGAGTGGGAAAAGGAGAGAAATAGTACAATGAATGGAAAAGAGATGAAGGACTGAGATAAGAGAAAATGAAATCCTACCATGTGGCTGGATAAAATTCAGAGGCAGTAAAAGTAATTAATAGAAGAGGCAGCAAGGTTAAAAGCCGGTAAGCTAGGGTCAAGAGCTTAGACACTAATCTAAGGTAATATCACTAAGGAGGTTAAACTACTGACAAGATCAGATTTTTGCAGAAATGTTTGCTCTACTCACAATAGGAAAACTGATTCTAGAGAAGATAGACTAGAAGCTGAGAAACTAAGTAGGAGCTGCTACCATGTAAAATTTTTCTGAATGGCTTAATGGCAGCACCACTGGGGAGAGGCGGATGAATTTAAAAGTGACCTCAAGGGTAAGTCCGATGGTACTTAGTGATGGACTGGATTTATGGGGCAGCCTGTGAGGGAGAGGACTCCTAACTTCTGCATGACTTGTCTCATGAGGAGAGTGGGTAATACTTCAAATATGGTTGAGAGGAAACCAGGAAGCTTTTTGGGTTTTGCAATTAGGAGACCATTCATTGTCTTGCAGATGAACATTTTGAAGGAAGGGGAAAGATGAATGGGAAGACAGATTAGAGTGGATTGAAAATTTGGTGTTGGCTTGCGCAGTAATTCCAACCTTCTAATTGCCAAGAATGTCTATGCAGTGTCTACCTGAGCTCAGATTCTTACAGGCAATTTTTTTTTTATTTCTGTCATAGCTGCAAGTACTGATTGCTTATGTTCTGCTAGTACTTAATATACATATTTATTTCTCTACTTTTATACATATACAAAGTCATACAACTAGTAGTTTTATTCTTTATCTATCTTTATTGCCATTCATCATCTTCCTATCATTCCATCTCTAATGTAAAATTGTACATATTTCAGTTTAATGTAATTAATTAACTCCAAAAGTTAACATGAAAAGTTCCATAAAGCCCATTTAAATCACAAGTAAATAAAAGTTGTTTTGATAGCTTAGGCCTAATATTTCAGTTACATTTTAGAGTAGCCTATGATTTATTGCTGTTACTGTGTTCTACTGCAATTTTCATATGGTCCTGAGAGTTCAAAGTTAGACTAATAAGATTAAGATATAAACAAATAACTAGCATGGAGTTAACCAATATCTACAATACTAACACATATAAATAATTTTAAACCACTCACTATTTTGGTCAATATAAATTAAGATGTATAATCATCATCTCAATATAGGAGCAGTGCTTGTTAATAAAAGGAAAATCAGCCCCACCATTTTTATTTACCTATGTGTTAAAATTGTCTTAATATTGTAAGGGAGGCAAAACTTTACTTCTGTCCTCTTAGGGCTGTGACTAGGTCTGAGAAGTAAATTGAAGTAAGACAGTTTAAAAGGAAAAAAGCATACAGGCTTTTACGTGTATGTAGGATTTCCCATAGAAGAAATGAAGACCCAAAAAGGTGGCTTAGTCTAAGTATTCAATACTAGGTTGAACAAAGACAAGCAAGTGTGGAAACATACCTAAAATATATGAGAATAAAGGAAGTAAGAATTATTGCAACAAGGCCGGTTTGTACCAATTTCTCTTGGCCTCTACACTTCTTTGGTGATAAGAACGTTTCTTTCCTCCTAGAATAGGCAAAGAATCTTTCACATGGGAGTTTTATCTCCTGCTTTAAGGAGGAAAATGGGAGTTCAGAGTGACCTCCTTTAACCTGTTTTTCAAGTGCCTTAGCCCCAAATAACCCTTATACCCTAGTGGCCTATATTGGGGTGCCTTGCCTCAATATTTAAGCATCACTTACAAAGAAGAGATACCTCTTAGGCTAAATATTGTTGTGTATTTTTAATTTTATGTTTTTAAAGGAATGACCTTTTCCCCAGGGGTATTTTTTTAAGTGTATCTATGTTAAATCTCCTAGTGTGTCTCTCATTCTGTCCAACTCTCTTAGGAGGAATCTCATTAAGAAAATGTAATTGCCCCTAATTCTATCACTATAGATAGCTCTAGATGACACAAAATGAATGTTGTCCCAGTACATGTCTAAAATGTAAACCAATCAAGCACTTCTGCTGGTGAGGCACATTTAATTGGCAATATTCAGCTAAAGATAGAATGAATGATCCTTTATAATTTTAATGTAATACTTCACAAGTAAAAACAAAGCAATTTGATGGTTCCTTCTTAAGGTGAACCATATGTCAAACATCAATGTATAATTATGCACAGTGACTTCTGTATCCTTGATAAAGTGTATGTTGTAGATTGTTACTTTATTAATCTTTTTGCTACATCTTCATAGATTCATTGCTAAAAGTACTCTTTTATAGAAAAATTATTTTAGAAAATATTATACTTTGCCAGTTGCACAGGATAGGGTAATGGGAAGGTGTTTTTGATTACTTAGTCTATAATCCTCCAATGACTTAGAGAAGAGATGAAGAAGGTTTTCCAAGTTTCTCATATATGAGAATGAGAATATATATACATATACTTATAAATATATTATATATAAGTATAATATATAAATATAAGCACCAGGACTTTCATATGCTCTGAGCAAGTTTACTATCAATTTCACCGATACATATTTGTTGATGGCATACACACTATATGTATATATGTGGGTGTGTAAAACATAGTTTTATTATAAATTATCATACAAAAAAATTCATATGAACACTTTCTGAATCATTTCTATAAGCAATTTAAATCAAGTACTGCAAAATAATTTATGTTGCTACATCATTTTTTATTTACAGTTATATTGGTCTTGTTAGGACCATCTCAGTGAACATGGCAAAATATATATGGTAATAGAGATGACAAAAGGACAGAGGTGATTTTTTAATGTAAATAACATAGTCTAAATGAGTAAGGCCAAAAGAACTATGTTTTGTTAAACAAATAGTTTGTTTTGCAGTTCTTTAGTGGAGAAAAGTAGTGGGAAAATTAAATCGTCACACCATATCAAATACTACGGATATATAAAATTCAAAAGAAACTGCATCATGGATATCATTGTCATATGTACTATACAAAAAATGTAATTACAGCAGAACAACACTCTTAGTTATATTAAATTTATATTTCTTTGACATTTAGGTTTATTATTTCAAATGTAAGCTAAACATGGTTTAAAGATTCTACATATTTAAGAAATATTACAATAAATATAACTTAAAGCAATACTAGGTGAGTAATAATATGATAAACAAAATGCTATTCCCTCTAAAGTATATTTCATACATTACTCAGTGAGGGTAGCTTACCTAAAAGTCAGCCTGGAATAGTTTAGTGAATGATCCATAGGCTGACTTCACCATTGAGCTTTTTACAATAAAAATAAATAAAAGGGGATAACAAATGGTGGGGAGAGTGCTTTTTGACCTTCTTCTCCTCCTGAGTAATACACACATACATACACATACACACACACGCACGCGCACACACACACACACACACACACACACACACACACACACACACACACACTGGTTGAAATCAGTCATTGATGGCCTTACCTACCATTGAACCAAAAGTTCTCAGCTCTGAGGAAAGGCTCCAGGCATGTCTGAGCTTTGCTAGACGACACAAAGGCAGGGAAAACAGAACTGTCTCAATGAATAAAAGCACCCGGTCTCATATTTACATTTCATTGAATACATTGTTGATGGCATTACTCTTTTATTCATGTAATTTCAGATTACAATGCCCATGTTGAGATAAAAATATTAGTTTTTCTTTTTTGCTTTGTTTACAAGCTCTACCATTTTTTTCTAGAAATAGATTATGTTCCTCAGCATTATATGTCAGACTGGCAGAACTCCTAAATCAAATATATTGAAATTTTACATAGAGATCATATTATGATAGACAGGAGGAAATGACATTTCAAGCAGTTTCATAACTGATTCCAGTAGCAATTCCTTATTTAAAACTTGACCAGAACCATCACGTATACCTGATTTCCCTTCAAGAATCCCATTTGAATGGGGAAAGAAAATAAAAAAATAACACAACCGCACCAAAAAATAGAATAGGTAAGTATGCCATTGGTAAATGAAAACATTTAGGGAACTTCTAGAAAATAGCAAACAGATGACACTTGATTGGAAAAAAAAATAGGATGAAGGAAACTATAATAAAAATTGGCCAAGACAAAGGATAGAATGCTTCTAGTCAGGAGAACCCCAAAGAAACTCATTATTAAGGATCTAGTAAAGAGTCAGCTTTAAAGGTATCATCAAGAAATAACAGATGAATGGACTGCTTGACAAACAGGATGAAGCCTATGCCTACCCAAACCTCCAATTAAAGCAAGTGAAGCACAGGAAAAACAAAGGGGGGCAGATATTGGTGAGAAATAGGAGAAATCATAGAGATTGTGAGGAATAACTAACTGAGCCTGAGGTGATGTCTGATTTTCAAAACTGATATGGAATAAAAGAGAAAATGTATTCTGTGCATAAGTAAAATCACAAAGGCTGTCTCATAATTTAAAGTTCTGGGAGCACTTTTTTTCCTGCTTTCTGCATATGCTTCCTAAAGAAAGTGTACTAATAAGAATACCTGCTCATTCCTCTGCAAACCCTACATTGAGATTTTCCTTTGTGAAGGGATCAGGGTCATGAAATGAGACTTAACATAATTGTCAATACAACTGACAAGAAATTATTTCCCCTATCCACATCGTGTGTGACTTTGTTATCCACATATAATATCATACCAACAATGATTTCCAGACATATGAGGCAAATAAGAACATTTAAAAAATATCCGCAATAAAGAACTAAACAATCAGACACATAAGAAGATTCAAAAACTAGTTATTATATGGAAATTCAAACTTTTTTAGATAACGTTGCTCTGGGAGGAAGGGGTTCCCCGCTCTGGGAAAGTTCATTAACAATTTGTTGAGACCTAATAATGACATCAGAATGTTGGGGATGAAAAGGGGCTCATACAAAGCTTTATTCTCATGTTGGCCACTGGGATGCATACAAGCAGCAAGCCTGTTTGGGTCTCTGGCCAGGCTACAACGTCTGCTCCCCAGGCACTACCTCCGCTGGTGGCTCCATCTCCTGCTCCCTCCTGTTCCCTAGCACAGGACTCTCTTTTCCCTTCCTAGGACCTGGGCTCCACGGCTTTCCTCTGCCCGCATCTGCTCTCTCCTGTTTCCCAGCATGAGGTCTCTGTTACTTCTGCTTTCCGCTCCCCTCTGCTCTTCCCCGGCCTGACACTTCTGTGACTGACAGTTTGCTCTGGGCAGCTTTATTGGTCAGTAAATAGCTCACTACCAATCAACATACAAGCCAGCTTATATGTACACAATAGGCAATATTCAAATCAGGTGAGAATCCTGGCCATAAAATTTCCATTTTCCCTACAAATAAATTTTAAAATTTTAGAACAGTTCCAGACTTATAGAATTATTGCAAAGATAATACAAATATTTTCCTTATAGTCCACACTTAAGTTTCCCTTTTAATCTTACATGAGAATGGTACATTTGTCATGATTAATGAGTCATTATTATAAAATACATAGTTTATTGTAATTTCCTCAGGTATTTTCCTAATTTATTTTTTCTGTTCTAGGATCCAATTTAGGTTACCACATTATATTCACTAGTCTTGTCTCCTTAGGCTCCTTTAGATTGTGAGAGTTTTTCAGACTTCCCTTGTTTTTTGATGACCTTGACAGTTTTGAGTATTACTAGCCAGATGTTTTATGGAGTGTCTCAACTATGACTTGGATGACTTTTTTCTCATGATTAGACCAGGGTGTTTCGAGAGAAACTCTACGGGTGTGCAGTGCTTTTTTATCACTTCCTATTAAGTGTGCATTCTGTCCATGTTTCATCACTGTGATGATGACCTAAATCACTTGGCCTGAGACAGGTTGTCAGGTTTCTTCTCTGTAAAGTTACTCATCTTATTTCTCCTTTCGCTTCTATACATTAGGGAAAAAAGTCACTATATTCAGTCCACACTTAAGAAGTAGAGAACTTTTATCTAACTCCTTAAGGTGGAGTATCAAAGAAATAATTTGGAATTCTACATAGAAGATTCATTTATTCTCCCTCATTTATTATTATATTACTGATTTACATCAGTGCAGACTCATGGTCATTTATTTTGTACATTGGGATATAATCCAATGCTATTTATTAACTTTCTTGTTCAAATTGTTCCCTCTTTGGTCAGTGAGATTTTCAGGTCTCCTGTATCCTTTTGATGTTTACTCTCATAATTATGTCATTTATTTAATTATTTTATGACTGTCTTATTTTCTGGCCCTACAAGTTTTCTAGGCTAATACTGCATGTTTTCTGTTCTAGTCCTAGAAATAAAGGTTTTCCAAGGAGTAAAGTAATACAAACTTACCCTCTTACATAAACATGTCTATAAATATATTTATGTAACCAAACATGTCTGTCTATATTAAACTAGAGTTCATACTGATGACACCAACTCTGATCTATTACTACCTGAACCTTCTAGCTTCTTTCCCTTGCTTATCTGCAACTTCCCATTTTAATAGTGAGAAAACTGTCTCCTACTACTTGCCCCCCATTTAATTAATAGTTCAGTTTCATAATACCAATATAATGATATCAGAATTTTTATCCCATACTCCTATGGAAGGGAGCATTGGAGGGAAACATTATCAATCAGAGTGCATTGTTATGTACAGTCCCATATCCTTTTATTACTGCTTATTCCCAAAGTTTCTTAGGTCAGCACTGATTGCCTCACTGTCTTCAGATAGGTTGTTTCAATATATTCGTAGTACATCTAGATGCTTTTGCCACAACCTGTATTCCTTCCTGGGACACCTTCTAAAATATATATTTTTTAAATTTACATAGATTAAGGTTTATTTTTGGTACTGTAAATTTCATTACATTTTGATAAATGCAAAGAGTTGTGTATCCACAATTACCACACAAATAGTAGACCATCTTAAAAAAATCTCTGTTCAGCTATTTATCCCTCTCTTCAATCTCTTAGCCCTTGGTAACCACTAATCTGTTACACTGTCTGCAGAGACCTGCCTTTTTCAGAATGTCACATAATTGAGATCATAAACTATGTAGCCTTTTCAGGCTAGCTTCACTTACTAGCAAGATGAATTTAAGGTCCCTCCATGTCTTTTCATGGCTTGATTCTTCATTCTCTTTATTGCTGAGGAATATTCCGTTGTATAAATGTACCACAGTTGTTTACCCATTAATTTATTAGAGGATACTGGATGCTTCCATTTTGGGTGATTATGAATAAAGCTTCTTTATACATCCATGTACAGATTTTTGTATGGATGTGTTTCCAGCTGAATTAGGTAAATACCAAGCATGTGTAATTACTGGTTTATATGGTAAGAGTATACTTAGTTTCATAAGAAACTGTCAAACTAAACTGTCTACCAATGTGTCTAGTACTTTTCATTCCCACCAGCAATGAGTGAGAGCTCCTATTAACTGTATCCTTGCCAGCAGTTGGTATTGTCAGGGTTATTTTTGGATTTTAAACATTCTAATTGGTATGTAGTGGTACCTCATCATTGCTTTATTTGCAATTCTCTAATAACAAATGATATTGAAAAATTTTTCATAAGCTTATTTGCCATCTATATACCTTCTCTTGTGAGGGACCTCCTCAGATCTTTGCCATTTTTAATTGGAACCTTTGTTGTCTTTTTGTTGAATTTTGTTTTCTCTGTATATTATCATTTTTCATATATGTAGGATAAAGAAAACAACCTCAACTTTTAATCTTTCTCTAACTTAAGAATTTATTAGATATTCATGTATCTTAAGGAAAACAAATCTGGGATTTACATGTTTCTCAGGTTTACTTGTTTAATTTCTTTTGGAAAAAATTACATTTAAAAGAGATTATAAAAAAATTAATTCCTATAATCTCTAGTAATAAAATATCATAAATACTTTATTTATAAGATAAAATTGAATATTTTATTGGATATCTAAGGAACAGTATTTTTCTTAAATTCACCAGTTACTTACAACAGACAGTAACTTCACAACATAAACAAAAATTGCTTCATGAACCCTCAATTCAGTCAATCTACTTGAATTTATAAACCCAACTGATGTTTATATTTTTCATGTATTGTTTACTTAACATTTGAACAAGATCAATTGCTTCATAAGCATTATTCTTAGCACAGTTTGTTATGCCAACTATCATATATTCAGAGTAGAGAAAAATTGTTAAGGTGTTTCAATTGTTCTCTGTCTTAACTGTTAATGCTAATTCTACATTCAAAGAATATAAATGGTATTTCCTACACTATCTGGATAATTTCTCTTTTTTCATTATTGACAGAAACTAGAATTATATCTATATCCAATTAAATTATATCTATAAAGTTAGAAAACATTTCAGATATATCAAAGTTGCCTTGATGATTGCCACTTATTACCTCATAGAATTTAACACACCTGATTTGATGTAATAAAAATGGTTCACGATACAGTCCTATCATTACAAATAAAATGATTAAAGAATCACAATACTTTAATAATATTATTAAAGTACCTTTTATATATACCTTTATCATACTGGAAAATAAAATATTCTGTGTTAGTTATGTCTCATTCTTTTACCAGATATATCTCTAAATTAATAAATGTTGACATTCATTATCATAGAAAATGTGTTTATTTAAGTTCTAGCACACAATGAACTTAATATACAAAGTAAGTCAAAAAGGTTATAAAGTTATACTTTGAAAAGGTATACCTTATGAAAGGTAAGTACAGTGTAGAATTATTTGGTGCTTACCTTTAAATTGATTAAAACAGATAAAAATGAATGTAAAAATGAATTAATACCATGTATCATTTGATTGAATGAACAAAAAAGAATTATACCTCAATTTAAGTCAAATTGTATTTGAGATGTGAAAATGTCAAATGTTTTTCAGCTGAATTTATTCTTTGTATTTCACTAGTACTTATATTAACAATTGTCTTGCCATTCAGATGCTGAAAATTATGGCTCATGCCTTTGATTTGCTACCGAAAATGTTGAAATATGTAGATTAATGTCTAAATTGAGTTTTAATATCCAGTATAATTTGAGTGGTGCTAAATAAGAACAGTTTTAGAAAAAAATGAAATGTTGTAGAAATAAAAAAAATCTGTATTAAGTTTAGCAATCTAGCTTTAACTACAAAGTAAATTTTTATTAACAGTTCAAACCTTGCCCATACCATCATTATAACTTCAAATCTTCCTTAATTATGGTGCACTGTAAATCGGTTTCTGAGTAGTGTCTTCTTCTAATCCTTTTCTTTTTACGATAAAAAGTTTAAATCAATTTTTTACATTGCTTAATCCTTCAGACTTAATTAAATTCTGAAACACCATTATCTGACTTGTACCGTGTTAGAACAGGGCTATCCCATGGGTTATATGGCTGCCGGCTATTTTCCAAAAGCTATTTTTATGTATACTTTGAGTTTACTTGCATTGTCAAAGATTGGTTATAACTTATTTTAACAGAAGTTTGACAAGTGTGATTTTTCTTCAACAATAATGTAACAAAGTAAAGAGTTGGAGATACCCTTCAAAGCCACAGCAACATTGTCCAGAGGGTGTATAACAAGCTGAATATCAAAGAGATAGAAATGCAAAGTGTGAATCAGGAAATTGTTTCATCTTCAGCTAAATAATTGGCGTACAGAATTAAAATTTATCGTTCTAATTATATTGTTTACACAGGAGATATTTTTTCATATTTTGCACAATCCGTTTTCAGTATCAAGGACATTTTTATGCTCTTCCCTTTCTTCCAAACCTGTTTTATTTCCAATTTAAAAAGTTGTTATACATTTAATTTGGCAGGAGTAAACTAATTCTCTTCCATTCTCAGTCATGTTAAAACAGTGTAGATTAACACTTTACACAATGTCTTGAAAATTTTTATTAAGTATGTCTACGTGCATATAGCCTTTTATCTAAGTAATCCTTTTATTTACTCTGTAGATTATATTCTCCTAAAATCAGCTCTTGCTATGTTGCAATGGTTTATAAATTTGTGTAATCAGTACAAAAGATATACTAAAATATTCCCAAGCCATTGGCCATAGAAGAAAGCTAAAATGAAGAAATTTCACAAAAATCTAAAAAAGAAATAGTATACATGTATGTTAGAGACTGTTTAAAGTGTCTTTGAGCTGATAAAAGTAGCACAAAAATTGCTTAAAGTAGAAATATTAGAATGTGTTTATTAAATTTATGCATTGATATACCTCCTCTCTCTTAATCTTAAATGATCCTGGTTATAAATATTTAGTTTCCTTTCTTAAATGGATATAGTAAGTGATTTTTTATTTAATTTCAAAAGAAATCATATTTCTTCTTCCAGAGTGGTTTGGGAGGTTTTATATGTAATGTCATACTTTTTTAAATGGATGTGCTCCAAGTTCAGTGGCATTAACACAATACCAATAAATATTCCAAACTAAAGATGTCATGAAAAATTAGTGCTGAAAGCAGCCTTCGTTATCATATAGCTCATTCCCCTCATTTTACGGCCTCAGAGATTAGATATACTTGGTGTGGAGCAAATTAATCATAGAGTTAGAATTTGAAGTATAGACCTGAAGTATAGAATTTGAAGAGTATAGAATTTGAAGTATTGCTCAGAGACCTGATACCCACAATAAGCATGCCTACTATTAATCACATAACAACAGTAGCATTTGTAGAAATGTATCACTAAATTCATTCTACAGATCTTCTCACTCTCTTGGAATTATGTTTTTAATAGATACCTTATACACATGAAAAGTAAGTTGCATGTTAAAGGCATATTAATTTTCTAGAAATACATAACAATTTTGAACATATAAATTTGAGTAAATAAAAAAGAATCCATGTCAAGTATGTAATATGCTAAAGTTCTGTCAGCAGATCTCTTTAATTAGTACTTCTAAGTGGAGAGTGGTGGATATTGGAAACTGTCAAGTCATTCTGTTTGTCATTCTGTGCTGAGACTTGAGGGATCCCAAAGGACAAAATGATTTCTATTAATTGTAAGTGAAATTAATATTCTATTAATTATATATATAAATTTTAATTGTAATACATTTAGAATAACATCATACTAAATTTCTTGGCATGTTACACATTCGCTGTGTTTGCACCTGAAAATATTTCCATCTACTATCTTAATTTTTGCAATTACTTTTCAGCATGTAAGTATTAATTGCCCCTTTTTCCTAAAAAAAAAGAGCTGTAAGTTCTAATTTTCATACTATACAATTCACCCTTCTCAAGTATAGAATTGGCTGCTTACTGATATTCACATAATTATATAACTCTCATTGCTAATTTTAGAATATTTTATTCATCCCCCACAGAAATCCCATAACCTCCCCTGGTAACCATTCATTTACTTTTTGTCTCTAGAGATTTGCCTATTCTGGAAATTTTATAGAATAAAATGATACAATATGTGCTAATTTGAGAGTGACTTATATTACTTAGCCATCCATATTATAGCATGTATTAATACTATATTCCTTTTTATTGTCAAATAATATTCCATTATATGGACATATTATTATTTGTTGACCAACCCATTCAGCAGTTTCCTAGATGCCTTTTATCAGGATGAAGAAGTTCCCTTCTATTTCTAGTATCTTATCTAGTGTTCTTATCATGAACAGGTATTGCTGTTTCTGCTCTATTGAAATGATTCTTTTTTTCCTTTATTTATTAATATTTTGCATTAAATTGAATGATTTTTAGGTATCAATCAAACCCTAAATACCTGGGCTAAAAGTCATTTGATCAGGGCACATCATCCTTTTTACACTGGGTTCAATTTGCCATTACTTTAATAAAGGTTTTTATGTTTATATTCACAAGGAACATTAGTCTATGGTATTATCTAATTGAGATATTTTTGGTTTTGGTATTGGCACAATACTGGCCTCATAGAATGAGTTACGAGGAGTTTTCTATTTTTTGGAAGACTGTTGAAAGAACTGGATTCATGTTTCTTCATGTGTTTGGTAAAATATACCACTGTAGCCATCTGGGCATGGGATTTTTTCTTTATGGGAAGTTCTGAACTTACTAATTCAGTTTCTTTCTCTATTATAGGTCTATTCATATATTGTTTGTTCAGTTTCAGTACTTTGTATTTATCTAGGAATGTGTCCTTTTCATCTGAGTCACCTGATGGTTGGCCTATAGTTGTTTATACTATTCAACTTAATTCTTATGGGACAGGGCTTTGTGGAACTCCAAACTCAAATCTGTCTCTTCCAGTTTCTGTTAGGCTGCTGGTTTCCTAAGCTGTCATTATTATGAAGCTCCTTGTTCAAGGCTAACATGGACCAGGAAGAAGGAGACTAGAATAGAAAGAAATTTTCTGAAGCTGAAAAATTTCACTTAACGTAGTTTTCATTAAAATTTTCTCTTGGTGATCCATTATGATAAAATAAAACATAAAAATGGTAGGTGTTAGTAAACTTAATATATACATGGTAAACACACCATATTAAAAATTATGCTGGTGTCATAAAATACACCTTTATTGATTACCTGATATAATGACTTTTTTCAAATAAGTTACTTTAAATTATTTTGGTATTTAAGTAATGAAATCCAACTTGCCTGATGACATTACTTTGTCCTCACACGGCTATAATTAAGTGAGACTTCTTCTCAAAGTAAAAAGAAAGAAACATACTTTAGATTAAATTATTCTAATAATATTTTATTTTGCAGAAAATAATCTTTACATCTTCCCCTTGATGGGCTCAGTCTTGTGTATGAGAACAGTTTGACTGAAGTCAGAAGTTGATTTACTGTTGGGTTTCTGGAGCTAAACTTTAAGTTAATCTTTTCAGGAGTATTATTAAAGTCCTATAACCTCCAATGAAGTCAGTTGGCCTTTGGGAAAACGTACTATTTTAAAAAAGATCTGGGTCTGTTGGAAATTTCTGTGCTGCCTCATTTCTACTTTTTACATTGTAACTATTACAGTCAGTTAAGCTGTGGTGAATAATGACCTCAGAGCAAAACCCACTGTTTTTAAATACTATGCAATCTGTATTTAAGGTGACTGGCTAATTGCAGTGATTTTTTTCCACTGACCACTGAAATTTTCCACTATGTGGGAGTTACCAATCTTTACATAACATATCACACTGCCCTCTCTGAGCATTCTCAACCACCCACATCTCTATTCCCCAGAGTTCATTATTTTCTATTTGCTAAAAATCCTTATGACCCAAAACATACCTGTGAGTATTCCAGGGCAAGAGCAAATGCAATATAGTATGTGTTAATTTCTTCATGTTTTTGAAAGCTGTTTGTATATAACAAAATGCTATTTTTTTACTAATGCTTCAGACAAAAAATGAAATTTATGGTGTGTGATGGTTAGCAAACCTAAACTGAAATAAATATGGTTAAAACAATATTATTTGATATTGTCTATAACCTAAATTTGTTACATATGGTGATTAATGTTTACTTATTAATTGCTGATTTTTAAAAAAGACAAATGTGCTAATTAGAAAAAATACAGAGAGAAAAATATAAAATTGCAACCACTTATAATCTCATCACAGAAAATGCTAGTAAATATGTTATGTTTTCCTTTACAGCTCTTAATGGAAATTTAATGTATAAATTAATTGATGAACAGATAGACATATATTTGTACACATGAGCAACAGTGTATAAGTCACTTACATCTTACTTTATTCTCTCTTCATATAAGAATCTCTCAGCCATTAGATTTTTCATATTTCCAGTGGTTGCCTGTTATTCCAGTGTATGCATCTATTGGTTCCCAAGTTCCTTAGGAGTTCCTAAAACCCACCCCCATACACAGAGGGTAGTGAGAGTTGAAAGAGGCAGAATACTCCAGACTGGTAGATGGTAAGTTTGATGAACAAGGGAACATAGGAGGCTTGTCTTGGATGGCCAAGATGAGTAGATTTCCACATCAGCCTGCCAGAATCTTAAAAGTTCATATGCAGCCTTAACTGAGTTCAGTCAGGTACCTAGTCCAGAGAGCCTCAACACCACACTTCTTTCTCAAGGCTCCTTGGAGAAACTTCTAGGAGAAGGGAAGGCAAGTGGAACACGCATTCCAAGAACAGGAGATGGTAGTGGGAAGACTCTGATTGCCTGGGTCCAGCTTGAAGGACTTCTTGATGACTTCCTCCGACATTCTGTCCGTCTTACAATTCCATATGCTCCACTCTTCTGTAATGTGCCCTGAGAGGTCAACAAGCAGTTCACTGGCATAAAGGTGATGGCTATCTGGCTGCAATAGAGGCAGATGCCACAGCAACAGTGCAGACACATGCAAGAGAAAACACAGGTTAAGACAATAATTCCCACCATCAGTGACAATTTTTTCCACCAAGAGCCCCATGATATGAACAATCGATTTATTAAGTCCCCCAGCCTGGGGGTCGGATCACTCAGAATTTCACTTGCTTCCTCATATGATTTAATAAAGATGACACATTAGCAGACTCATCAGGCATGATTACACATTTGGTTTGGATAATGGCACAGGTGCCTCTTTGTGAGGCAGTAGTACTGTCCAAGGTCATCCTATTTTGGAGGACAGCTTCAGGCACCATTGCTCATGGCCAACAGTCAGATGATTTCTTTATCAGGCAAACAAGTAAGCCAATGTAGAAAGGTATTTCCATAGGTGCACAACCCATGAGACATCACAGGAGCAGCAGAAGTCTAAGGTTGAAAAACAGATATTCAGTAGGACCTTGTATAGAGAGGCCTTCCCCTTTTCTAAGAATTACACTTGTGGCCTGATCCTTAGATGTTAATATGGCTGCAGCTTTAGGAATTTTACCAGGAAAGGCAGCACTGGCAGTCGTCAGATGGACTGGGGACAGGATACACCAGACCAGGACCCCAACTTCTCCCCTTTCAGAGGTGTGTGTTCCCTCCCAGGTATACTGCATTTCAACAGGTCCAGCTTACAGCAGCACAACAGGATCCCAGTGGAGACTGAAGTTCTCTTACCCAGGGGTGCAAAGTAACTCACACATCCCAGCAGGACATATCACTATTAATTCCAGGATATTAAGCCTCTCTCAGGCACGATGAAGCTTGGTGTTCTCAGCAGTATAGCACACTGGTCCACAGTAAGATCAGAACGATGGCTGACATCCATACCTTTACAGTACTGGGTCCCCAGTCTGGCCTTTGAGGTAGTAGGTCCTACTGGCTGATCCTTTAAATGTATTAAACCCTGGGACAGTACTGTAGTCCACTTACCCAAGGTGGTTTTACTGGTTAGCAATTTAATCTACTGCTTTAATATTCCATTTTTCTTCTTGCCAACTCCTCTGCTTTCGGGTTATAGGGGAAGATGGAGCTTCCATTCAATGTCATGTTCTTTTGTCCAGTCTTGCACATCATGACCTTTGAAATGTGACACCTAATCACTGTCTGTTCAGTGAGGGTATCCACACATGGTGTTCAGATTCTTTAGTTCCCTAAGAGTGGCAGCCTGGTTTGTACAGTGTCTGGGGAATGCCTGGGTTAAACCAGATGTAGTGTCTACATAACCAAGGCATATTTAGAACCCTCACTTGCAGGAAGGGGGACAATTAAGTTAATTAGCCAATCCCTCCCAGTTGAGAACTCTGGCAGATTGCTCCAGACTCCTCTGGCAGTTGCTTTGTGCGTTTTTTAGAACACAAAACATTCTGTTACTGCATTAACCAAATCACAGTATTTCAAGGGCAATCCAGCATCCTTGACAGTATGCCATCCCACAGTATGTGAGGGCTGCTCTTTCTGTGTACCAAATCTGCTTTATTTATTGAAGGACCAATTGTTAGGGCTCATACTGCAGCTAGGGAATCAGCTTCCTGATTGCCAGGGAATGTCAGGGCTTTATGACCTTAGATGTGAAATACAGTGAGGACTGCCTCAGGCTCTTGAGGGGACCAAAATGTCTTTTCACATATCCTGACCCCACAAGGGTTTATTCATGATCATCCGCCCCTCATTGATCAAACCATATGGTTAAACTCTATAGAATGCCCAACTGTCAGTGCAAAGGGGTACAGCCAGGGTTCCTGAGGGATCACCAGCTGAACCACTCTGAGTTGAGCCAACTGGCTGTCACAGTGTGCCTGTTTCCACCCAGTTGGTGTCAGTGTTGGGCTGAAGAGCAGCTGCAGTCCAGGTGGAGAGATTGCCCCTGTTAGATCATCTGTACACCAGGCATCAGTGGGAATTTCCCTGTTTTCTCTTTCCAGTCCACACAGGGCCACCACAGGAATAGGGTCAGGGGCTGTTGAGCAAACTATATACACTGCAAGGCCTAGTAGCCCCTGCATTTCTACAGACAGACACATCTAACTCAAATGGTAGCCCTGCCTGGGAGAAGAAGCCCAGAGTGTTAATGTTTTTTATTAGTGTTATTTGCCTTCTCAAAGTAGCCTTGCTGCTCTGATCCATGGTTCCAGATGTGCCCTTTCTTTACCAGGTGATATAGGGATGGAGGCACTTTGCCAAGTAAGTAATAAAACCCTTCCAAACCCTAAACTCCTGCCAAGTCTTGTGTCTCTTTCACATGTTTAAGAGTTGTATAGGTTTGTATCTTATCTACCACAGCTTCTGGGACAATGTGCATCTTACTGACTAAATGACTCTCCAAAACTTTACAGTAGTGCCTGACCCTTGAGGTCCCACATGTTCACAGCCCCTTGTCTCCCTCACAAAGGCTCTGACAAAGCCTGCAGAGTACCCTGCAACAAAAGCAAATCTTCACATAATAATAATATATGTTTTTTCTTGTGCTTTTGGATTATTGCTAGTTTGAGATGTTATAATGAAGAGCTGAATTATCTTTACCATACATTGAGAACAGCACTTTACATTGTTTTCTTGGGAAAAATTTCCAGAAGTAGAGGTTTGTGGCCAAAGGAATGATTAATTGAGTACTGTTGCTGAGTGATGAGAAAAGATAAACTCATGCTGTTACTTTATTTGCTTTAAAAATTGATGTATACTAGGAGTTTAACATTTTTATTTAAATACAAGACAATATTCAATGATTATCAATATATATCAATATACTTTTATGATCTTTAAAATGTTTGTGTGTTTTCAAACAGTAATTATTTAAAATTCCTGATATTGGCTATTTGTGGTTCCTTTTATATTTTGGCCAATTTCTCCAGAGGTATACAGTTAACTGATTTTTATAAAACCTACTATAAAAATTTTGGATCATTGAATGAACATTGTTAAAATATTTTTAAAAATGTGACTCTTAAATTTGTAGTTTTTCTCCTACTTTCTTTAGATCAAATTCCCTATTCTGTCTTTATATTTTTAAGATAGTTGTATAGATCACTGATTTTTAGACATTTTTCTCCTCTAATATATGCGTATAACTATAAAATTACTTTCAAGTACTGATTTAGTTACAGATCATGAATTTTGGTATGTTATATTTTCACTGTATTTTTTTAATTGAAAAATGATTTTTTGAGACATAATTGTTTCACTGAGTTTTATTGATATACAGTTGACATATGCTTTATTGAGTTTTACTGAGTATAATTGACATATAATATTGTTTAAGGTGTCAAACCTGTTGATTCATTGCATTTATATATTGCATAATGATTATCAGAGTAGTGTCTTTTTAAATTCTTTTAATAAAAAAATTTATAAAGTTTAATTGTGAAGTGCAAAATATTCGAACACATTAAATTTGTGTTTCGATTCATGGCAATACTGCACAAATACCTGCTTTTATGTTGTAGGTGTGCCTAAGCACTTGTCTTCAAGCTCTTTTGTTCATGGTATCATACACACACACACACACACACACACACACACATATATATATATATATATATACACTTACATATATATATATACATACATATATATATATATTATATATATATATTTTTTGCCTTCTCATTTAGGTGTGATGCCAAGAGTATATCATTAATATACACTTACATGAGCAACACTGTGGTTACTAGATTCCCCCATTATCAGGTCCCCACCATATACCCCATTACAGTCACTGTCCATCAACTTAGTAAGATGCTATACAATCACTATTTGTCTTTTCTGTGCAATACTGCCTTCCCATGCATCCGCCCCCATATTATGTGCACTAATTGTAATGCCCCTTTTTCCCCTTATCTCTCCCTTCCCACCCATCCCCATTCCCATTCCCTTTGGTGACTGTTAGTACATTCTTGGGTTCTGTGAGTCTGCTGCCGTTTTGTTCCTTCGGTTTTTGCTTTGTTCTTATACTCCACAGATGAGTGAAACCAGTTAATACTTGTCTTTCTCTGCCTGGCTTATTTCACTGAGCAAAATATCCTCTAGCTCCATCCATGTTGTTACAAATAGTAGGATTTATTTTCTTCTTATGGCTAAATAATATTCCATTGTGTATATGTACAATGTCTTCTTTATCCATTCATCTACTGATGGACACTTAGGTTGCTTCCATTTGTTGGCTATTGTAATAGTGATGCAATGAACATAGGAGTGCATATATCTTTTTCAAACAGGGTTCCTACATTCTTAGGGTAAATTCCTAGGAGTGAAATCCCTGGGTCAAATGGCATTTCTATTTTTAGTTTTTTGAGGAAACTTCATACTGCTTTCCACAATTGTTGAAGTAATTTTCATTCTCACCAGCCATGTAGGAGGCTTCCCCTTTCTCCAAATCCTCGCCAACATTTGTTTGTCTTTTGGATGTTGGCCATCCTAACTGGTGTGAGGTGAAATCTCATTGTGGTTTTGATTTGCATTTCTCTGATGATAAGTGATATGGAACATCTTTTCATGTGCCTGTTGGCCATCTGAATTTCTTCTTTGGAGAAGTGTCTGTTGCTCTGCCCATTTTTTAATTGGATTATTTGCTTTTTGTGCATTGAGGTGTGTGAGCTCTTTGTATATTTTGAATGTCAACCCCTTATCGGATATGTCATTTATGAATATATTCTCCCATACTGTAGGATGCCTTTTTGTTCTACTGATGGGGTCCTTTTCTGTGCAGAAGCTTTTCAGTTTTATATAGTCCCACTTGTTCATTTTTGCTGTTGTTTCCCTTGACTGTGGAGATATGTTCATGAACAAGTTGTTCATGTTTATATTCAAGAGAGTTTTACCTAAGTTTTCTTCTAAGAGTTTTATGGTTTCATGATATAAATTCAGGTCTCTGATCCATTTTGAGTTTACTTTTGTGTATGGAGTTAGACAGTAATCCAGTTTCATTCTCTTACATGTGGCTGTCCAGTTTTGCCAAAACCAGCTGTTGAGGAGACTGTAATTTCCCCATTGTATATCCATGGCTTCTTTATCATCTAATTGACCATATATGCTTGGGTTAATATCTGGACTCTCTATTCTGTTCCAATGGTCTATGGGTCTATTCTTGTGCCAGTACCAAATTGTCTTGATTACTGTGGCTTTGTAGTAGAGCTTGAAGTTGGGAAGCAAGATCCCCCTGCTTATTCTTCCTTCTCAGGATTGCTTTGGCTATTTAGGGTCTTTTGTGGTTCCATATGAATCATAGAACTATTTTTCCAGTTCATTGAAGAATGCTGTCTGTATTTTGATAGGGATTGCATGGACTCTATAGATTGCTTTAGGCTGGAAGGCCATTTTGGCAATATTAATTATTTCTACTCAAGAGCATGGAATGAATTTCCATTTATTAGTGTCTGCTTTCTCTTAAGAGTGTCTTGTAGTTTTCATGGTATACGTCTTTCACTTACTTGGTTAGGTTTATTCCTAGGTATTTCATTCTGTTTGATGCAATTGTGAATGGAATTGTTTTCCTGATTTCTCTTTCTGCTAGTTCATCATTAGTGTATAGGAAAGCAACAGATTACTGTGCATTATTTTTTTATCCTGCAACTTTGCTGAATTCAAATATTAGTTACAATAGTTTTGGAGTGGATTCTTTAGGGTTTTTAATGTACCATATCATGTGATCTGCAAATAGTGACAGTTTCACTTCTTCCTTCCCAATTTGGATGCATTTTATTTCTTTGTGTTGTCTGATTGCTGAGGCTAGGACCTCCAGAACTATGGTGAGTAAAAGCAGGGAGAGTGGGCACCCTTGTCTTGATCTTAGAGGAAAAGCTTTCACCTTCTCACTGTTAAGTATGATGTTGGCTGTGGGTTTGTCATATATGTTCTTGATTATGTTGAGATACTTGCCCTTTATACCCATTTTGTTGACAGTGTTTATCATGAATGGATGTTGAATTTTGTCTAATGCTTTTTCAGCATCTATGGAGATGATCATGTGGTTTTTGTCCTTCTTTTTGTTTATGTGGTGGATGATGTTGATGGATTTTCGAATGTTGTACCATCCTTGCATCCCTGGGATGAATCCCACTTGGTCATGGTGAATTATCCTTTTGATGTATTTTTGAATTCGGTTTGCTAATATTTTATTGAGTATTTTTGTATCTACATTCATCAGGGATATTGGTCTGTAATTTTCTTTTTTTTGTGGTGTCTTTGCCTGGTTTTGGTATTAGGGTGATGTTGGCTTCATAGAATGAGTTTGGGAGTATTCCCTTCTCCTCTATTTTTTGGAAAATGTTAAGGAGAATGGGTATTATGTCTTCTCTGCATGTCTGATAAAATTCTGAGGTAAATGCGTCCGGCCCAGGGGTTTTGTTCTTGGGTAGTTTTTTGATTACTGCTTCAATTTCTTTGCTCTTAATTGGTTGGTTTAACTTTTGTGTTTCTTCCTTGGTCAGTCTTGGAAGGTTGTATTTTTCTAGGAAGCTGTCCATTTCTTCTAGGTTTTCCATTTGTTAGCATATAGGTTTTCATAGTAGTGTTTAATAATTCTTTGTATTTCTGTGGAGTCTGTCATGATTTTTCCGTTCTCGTTTCTGATTCTGTTGATGTGTGTTGATTCTCTTTTTCTCTTAGTAAGTTTGGCTAGAGGCTTATCTATTTTGTTTATTTTCTCAAAGCACCAGCTCTTGGTTTCATTGATTTTTTTCTATTGTTTTATTCTTCTCAATTTTATTTATTTATTTTGTGATCTTTATTATGTCCATCCTTCTGCTGACTTTGGGCCTCATTTATTCTTCTTTTTCCAGTTTCAATAATTGTGAATTTAGACTATTTATTTGGGATTGTTCTTCCTTCTTTAAATAAGCCTGGATTGCTTTTTCAATTTACTGAGGCTCTTTCTGTGGCATAGTATGTGATCTATTCTGGAAAGTTCCATGTGCACTTGAGAAGAATGTGAATCCTGCTGCTTTGGGATGTAGAGTTCTGTAGATGTCTGTTAGGTGTGTGTGATCTATTGTTCTTCAGTGCTTCTGTGTCCATATTTTCTGTCTGGTTGATCTGTCCTTTGGAGTGAGTGGTATGTTGAAGTCTCCTAAAATGAATGCATTGTATTCTATTTCCCCCTTTAATTCTGTTTCACATATGTCAGTGCTCCTGTGTTGGGTGCATAGATATTTGTTATGGTTATATGCTCTTGTTGGACTGACCCCTTTTATTATGTAATGCCCCTCTTTGTTCTCTTGTGACTTTCTTGTTTTGAAGTCTATTTTGTCTGATACAAGTACTGCAACACCTGCTTTTTTCTCCCTATTGTTTGCATGAAATATCTTTTTCCATCCCTTTGCTTTTAGTCTGTGCATGTCTTTGGGTTTGAGGTGAGTCTCTTGTCGGCAGCATGCAGATGGGTCTTACTTTTATATCCATTCTATGATTCTGTGTCCTTTGATTGGTGCATTCAGTCCATTTACATTTATGGTGATTATCAATAGATATCTACCTATTGCCAGTGTAGACTTTGGATTCATGGTTACCAAAGGTTCAAGGGCAGTTTCTTTACTACCTTACTGTCTAACTTAACTCACTTATTACACCATTATAAACACAGTCTGATGATACTTTATTTCTCTCCATTCTTTTTCTTCCTCCTCCACTCTTTATATGTTAGGTGTTTTATTCTGTGCTCTTTGTGTTTCCCTTGACTGATTTTTTTGGATTGCTGATTTTATTTTGCCTTTAGGTAGTATTTGGTTGGTCTGTATTCCTTGCTGTACTTTTATTTTCTCTGGTGACAGCTATTTAGCCTTAGGAGTACTTCCATCTAGAGGAGTCCCTTTAAAATACATTTTACAGATGGTTTGTAGGAGGTAAATTCCCTCCACTTTTTCTTATCTGGGAATTGTTTAATCCCTACTTCAAATTTAAATGATAATCTTGCTGGATACAGTATTCTTGGTTCAAGGTCCTTCTGTTTCATTGCATTGAATGTTTCATGTCATTCCCTTCTGGTCTGTACTGTTCCTGCTGAGAAGTCTGATGATAGCCTGATGGGTTTTCCTTTGTAGGTGATCTTTTTTCTCTCTCTGGCTGCTTTTAATACTGTCCTTTTCTTTGATCTTTGCCATTTTAATTATTATATCTTGGTGTCCTCCATGGGTCCCTTGTTTTGGGATATCTGTGAACTTCCATTGTTTAGGAGACTATTTCCTTCTCCAGATTGGGGAAGTTTTCAGCAATTATTTCTTCAAATATACTTTCTATCCCTTTTTCTCTCTCTTCTTCTGGTACCCCTATAATGTGAATATTGTTCTGTTTGGATTGGTCACATAGTTCTCTTAATATTCTTTCTTTCCTAGAGATTGTTTTATCTCTCTCTGTCTCAGCTTCTCTGCATTCCTGTTCTCTGATTTCTATTCCATTAACAGTCTCTTCCACTTCATCCTGTCTGCTCTTAAATCCTTCCATTGTTTGTTTCATTTCTGTTATCTCCCTCCTGAATTCATTTTTTAGCCCTTGAATATTTCTCTGTAGCTCCATTGGCATGCTCATGATTTTTACTTTGCATTCTTTTTCAAGAAGTTTGGTGATTTCCATTTCACTAAGCCCTCTCTCTGGTGTTTGAGGGGTTTTGGACTGAACAAGGTTATTCTGCCTTTTCATAGTGATGGAAGTGGTCACTGACAAGTGGCACATGTGTCAGCTGGGAGAACAAAGTCCTTTCCTGCTTGCTGGTCCCCTTGCCTGTCTCCACTGTATGTGCTGATAAACAGCACACAGGGAGCAGTCTCTGAGTTCATCCTTTGAGCTGCAATGGGCAGGTGTCTCTTGGCATGGCCTAGGGCACTGACAGGGGTTGCAGACCACTGGTGCATGTTCTGCCATGAGAAGAAAACCCCTTTAGTATTCCCAGTCTCTGTGTCGGTGTCCGCTGTCTGTGCCGGTCAACCGTGGTCAGGGAGCAGCCTCTGGGTCTGGGTCAGTTAGCCATGCCCAGTGAGATGCCTCTGTGCTAAGCTGTGTGTTTGCTGTAGGTGGGGGCTTCTCCCTGGCAGTTCCACAACAATGGCAGATCAGCTGGTTTACTTGCAGTGCTGGTGGGGGTGAAGGAATGGCAGGCTGCTTATTTCCACGAGGGGCTTAGGAGCTGTGTTGCCACCCAGGGGTTAGGGTGCCTTAAGTTCCTTAAAGTTCTCAGCCTGCTGGGCTGAGTGTGCCAGGACGATTTTGTCCACCTGTTAAACCTTTATCCCTTTAAGTCTTTTAAAGCAGCTGCTTTTCTTTTATCCCAGGTCAGCCAGCTGTGGGAATATGTTTGCAGTGTCAGTCTCTGACCTTGCTATTCTGCTCCTCTAATATCCAATGCACCATGCAATGTGTGTCTGTGCTCCCTGGGCAGACCACCAGGGCTGGTTATTTAGCAGTTCTGTGCTTCCACTCCCTCCCCACTCTGATTCCCTTCCTTCCACCTGTGCGGTGGACTGGGGGTAATGCTCGGGTCCCACCAGGTCATGGCTTTGTATCTTACCCTTTTCCATGAGTTGTTGCATTCTCATAGACATAGCCTGGCTCGTGTACTGTATCTTTTGGTCACTCTTTTAGGAATAGTTGTATTTGCTGTATTTTTAAACTATATATGGTTTGATGAAGGAATTTCCACCACCCTACTCATGCTGCCATCTTGAGAATCCAGAGTAGTGTTGTCTTACATCTCCATTAATTAAAAAGTTTTTCTAGTTTTTTTATCCTCTTTTACTTTTAATTTTTAAAGTCAGATACCTTAATTTGCAAACATATAAGCTTTTCCAACTTTATTTTAAATAGGTATTTTACATTAAATACAAAGTTGTCTGAGAACTATATAACTTCAGATCTTTGAAATTTGTTGGGAATCACATTATCACTCAACAAATGACCAACTCTAATATATATCCCATGTGCTCTTGGAAAAGAATGTATATTCTGCATGGGTATAGTGTCCTGTTTAGTGTGTTATTCTCAATATGCACAAGAATTCAAATACATTATATGTATTGATCAATTATTCACTATGTTTAATAATTACATATGTCATAATCTACCATCAAGATTATGTTTGTTCTTGTAGTTTTGTAATTTCTAACAATAATTTTACCTTTGATATCAGGCACAGAGATCTTAGAATTCTTATATCTTCCTGAAATTAAAAGCTAGAAAAGAAGAAGAAATAAAAGGGGGGGGAAAAAAGAGGGAGAGAGAAAGAGAGAAAATTGAAGAAGAATTTACTGTAGCTGATAACATACTTCATTGCTTATCTATAAAAACTTACAAATATTGATATGGCTACCAAATTAACTAAGAGATAAGTGGATCAGGACATGGAGTTCAGAAGCATAGTTTTTTAAATGGCATAGAAAATAAGTATGTAAAAGGTGTTTGGCACCTATGTGGTTGTCATGTAAATAAGTGGTAAAATTGCAAGCACTAGACATTTTTTTAAAAGTAAACAACTTAAACATTCATGAAGTATTTTGTAGTGTGGATTAAATATTTGATTGTAAAAAAATGAAGCCATAAAAACTGGAAAATATATTTTAATATTTGAAAACTTTTGATATATAAGACAATTTATAAGTGATTTATAAGATAAAAATTTTCAGCCTTGGAATGTCAATGAAATAATATAGAACTCAAAATTACATCTCAAGTTTATTGTATATGAATAAACTTACTTTAAATGAACATAATTTTTCTTGAAATAATATATATAAAATGTATCAAACTTAGATAATTAACCACTAAACTCAAAATAAAATAAAATAAAATAAAATAGAATGTTACTTTAATTTCTACCATATAAACAACAATTTTCAATATATGACATGCATTTTTCTAAACTCTGTATTTGCATAATGATGTATTAACTCATTTCACAAATGCATATTACAAGTATTGAATGCCAGTCCATGGGTATTGTCAAAATAATATTAAATGAGAAAATCACTTATGTATCATATTCTATATAGTATGAAAAGTCCTTTACACGTACTAACTCATCTAATGCTTATTCTAACTTCCAAATATAGGTTCTTATATCATTACCTGCAATTAATTAAGGAAGACTGTAGTGGCACAGAGGTTTTTGATAAAAGGCCTAAGATCACCCAGCTACAGAATGAATTTAGATGAAAAGGATGGATTCACTACAGGCATACCTTGGAGATATCGCAAGTTCAATTTCAGACCACAGCAATAAAGCGATTTCCCCCAAAATAAAAAAGTTATGTTTATACTATACTATAGTCTATTACATGTGCAATATCATTATATCTAAAAAGAAAGCATGTAACTACAAATAACTTTATTGGTAAAAATGTTAATCATCATCTGAGCTTTCAGTTAGTAGTGATCTTTTTGCTAAATCATTTCTATCTTTTGATTTAAAATAGACCTGTGACTCTGCCTTTCACTTGAATACACAGAGGCCATTGTGAGCAATAAATGGGTTTCTCCCAATCTAGTTGTTCCCTAGACTGATTTTGGTCACACCAGTTTATTTTCCCCAGGCAAGGAACAAGCTTACCCCAGAGCTACATCTGGCAGTAGTAGATAGGATTGGTGAACACAAAATCTGTCTTCATGTGTGTGATGTTTGGACAGGCTGCCCCTAGAGATGGTGGGGAGATACCCAGAAACATCCCATGGATGGTGGGGACCCTTCCTGTGGTTGGTGCAGATGGGGGCCCCACTGTGGATGGTGCACCTTCACTTGGGAGACCCCCATCCATGTGCTTCCACACAGGGAGTCCCTAGTGGGGACTTGGTCTAAGGTAAAGCACCTTCTAGAGGAGTGGGTCCCTCCCAAGAATTGGAGGAGGGTGATGACACCAGAAGCCATTGAACTGGCCCTCTGTGAGATAAGGGACTGCTTACTGGGACTGAGAAGATACCCAGTGACAGGAATTGTGGAGTGGTTCTTTCTCAAGATATTGGAAAGGGTTACCAAGGAGAGAGATGCACCTCTGCATTCCTTGGATGAGCTGGGTGATCCTTTGGCTGAAAGAAGTGGTCCAATGTGCTCTGGAAAGTCTCAGGACCCAGGTATCCGTTGACTTGATAAAGGCTGGGGGCAGTGAAAGAAAAACTTGATGCGCAGCCCAATAAGATCTTGTTAGGCTTGAGGCAGTAATTAAATCCAGAGCAGTGGTTCCAGCCATTGAGATCCAAGACATGGAAGCCAGAGGCAAAGCTCCATGTCCAGGCTGTGTGCCTGCAGGACTTCCTGGGGGAAAGTACTCAGACTCTGCCTGGGCTCCCACCCCAACAGGAGGATGATTGGGTGTTGTGATTTGACTGTGGGGGCTCAAAGCCCCATCTTGGGGCATGTGGTGGGGACCAGAGGCCACATGAGAATTAGCAATTCATTGGTTCCCCATGAATGTACAGCATGTCCTGGGGCTGGTGGACACAGGAGCTGAATGTTCTCTGATTTATGGCAACCCTGAGCATCTTCCTGAAACTCTTGCTGTGATAGATGGCTACGGGGGTAGGGCAATTAGAGTGAAGAAAGCCCAAATCCCATTGGGAATTGGGCGTTTACCCAGAAAGGAGTATACTGTGAAGATTTCTTCCATCTCTGAGTATATTTTGGGGGTGGGTATCCTGCAGGGCCTGTGGTTACAGATCACTGCGGGTGAGTTCAGACTAAGGGTATATGAGGTAAAGGCAGTACTGAGGGGACATGCTAAGCACCCACCTGTAGCCCTGCCTGTACCTTGGTGGGTAACAAATACTAAGCAGTATAAATTGCCTGGGCTTTCTGAGTATGCACAGAACTTCCTGCTGGTTCAGCTGCTGGCCTCCTGTGGAACGGTTGTCCTCTGGACTTAATCTGAGTAGGATTTTGAACCTACCTGGATCTTCAGGTTTGAGGATTATCAGGATGTTATTGCTACTTGTATTTATGTTGTTGTATATTATTAATCTGGTTACAGTGCTCCAGCTTTCTTGCAGAGTGGCCATTGCAGAAAATGGGAAATATGTAGATTGTAAGGTGAGAATTCAGGAGGAATGAGTTGTGTAAAATTGCAATTTCCAGAATCTTTTGCTAGGCCTTAGTCCATTTACATATCAATAGGTGTTTCTTCTTAGCAAGACAAATGCATGCCAGGATGGGAGAGATGGGGGCAGCAAGATTGGCTGCCAGAGGGAAAGAATGGCATCATGAACAATAAAAGGGTTTCTTCTCCAATCCAGTTTTTCCCTAGACTGATTTCAATCACACTAGTTTATTCACCCTGGGCTGGGAGCACTCTTCCCCTGGAGCTACACCATGAAAAAATGCAATATCTACAAAGCACAATAAAGTAAAGCACAATAAAATGAGATATGCCTATATCCTGAATAAGCAACTGGAGTGGATAATAGGCTAGTAAAAAGACATAATTTAGAATTATAAATGCTTTGACGTGTTAATTATAGTATGGTCTGAATTAACATGAAAATACTACTAACAAATATATAGGTTTGCATAAGGGAATTCCAGATAAAGTAACAGCTAAGCTTCAAGATTGACTCAAGGAAGAATAATTCAAGAAGTGATTCTGTTACAAAAAGGACTAGAGATGAAAGAAAACAGGGCTTTTGAAGAACTGTTGTGGTATAAACTCTGAGTGAGAAAGCAATGTGAAAATGAGGGTATATAATATGTATATATGGATGTTATTTTGTACACATCAGTTACAGCTTACTTATTCATTTATAAAAGTAGGCATGTTTTATCATTTAAGTTTTTATGCAAGCTGCATATTATCCTATTGTATTGTATATGTAATACAGATACTCTCTCCTCCCCTCAATGAATATCCCTTTCCTTTTTTCTCTTCCTTATTCTTAAACTTTTCAAAACCTGCCTTTTATTGTAGATATTTTTATGTTGCAACAATTTGTGATTCCTGGGTTCCAGACTTGATGATGAATTTTTAACTTTGAACCCATCAGAATATTGTATGTTCTGCCCAATATAAATGTTTTTCCTTGAAATTAATCATGAGGAGTTTATATTTTAGTAACAGCATAATGCTATTATAAATAAGAACTTTATAAGCAAAATTTCACTTCATATACTGTACAGGTCTGTGTCAGTTTATCACATTATCATAAAATTCAACATTTCTTCCTGGTTTTTAATTTACCACTTGTTTGAGTAGATTATAATATAGCCTCCCATAACTTCCATAAATCTTGCCTATTAGGGAAGGAAACAAAGAAGATCTCAATTATTTACTATGATTTCCACTTGGCTAGCTGGACAATGTTTCATTACCTTTATCTTGCATAGATAAATGATACTATTAGTCTGAAAATTTACAAGGCAATCCAAAATTTTAAACTAAATCATGAAATTAGAACTATATATTTATGTTTTTAGGTCTTGGCAAGGCATTTCTTTGTAAATCAGAAATTTTTCCCTGAAAATGTATTGAAAAGTTCCACAGTAATGATATTTATCAAATTGCATTTTAGGCATTTTATCTCTTCTCATTTAATTTCTAGGAGAACACTGCGTTATAGGAAATGTTAACTTTATTTTACAGATAATTAGGCTGAGACTTAGAGGGTTTCAGTGTTATATATAATGCTAATTAATGTGTGGTAGGCCATGGTTGTAGAGTTTTTCTTTTTTTTGCATTATACAACCTTATAATTTCACAATGAAGACAGTGTTTACATTTTCATCAATTATGAAGGATCCTGGGAAACAACACTCAGTCTTTCACCCCAGATGATTCACGAAACTTCGCATGTATCATTGAATATAGTGAACATTTTAGAACTTGAGTGGCTTGTGTAGGATCAGAGGAGAAATACAAAGTACTTCTGACAGGTAACTTTCAAAATTTATAAAATGCATGTTTCCTTCTGTCACATTATGGTCTTTGTGTGTTTAAATACCAATAGACTGTGAATTTTACCCAGTTGTCCTCCTCCTCTCTCCACTGAAGGAGAATTAATTTACCATCCCCCAAATGTCATTGCCAGAGTCTTATATATCTTCTCTATTTATAGCACTTAATTCACCATGTTACAATTATTTACATATGTTTAATTTCATTCTATATTATTATAAATAACTTGAAGACAATTCTATCATCTTATAGATGCAGTCCATATCAGCACTTGTCATGTGCAAATATTAGGATGAGACTGGGGAGGAAGTGCTCCTTACTCACTGGTTTAAGGTTCCATTTGGAGGATCATCTTTTAAGAGAACCATGCCCAACCTTATATTATACCTTCTTCACTACTCCCCGAGGAAAGAGAATAATTTGCTGGTTAAATGAGTTTTAGAGAAAGAATTTAAAATGCGTGTCTCAGTTCTTTCTCTGTTCTACTTTCACACTTTTCCTGCTTGCAGAGAACACATATTCTCAGCTCATGGGTATCAAAAAGTTAGGGGTGGATTGCTTTGGAGAGAACTGTCATTGTCAAGCTATTCTTACATCTGTCTGCATAATTCTTCTTATATTGGGATAAGTATTTGCATACTCATTTGTCTATACGTGAGAATCACGTTCTCCAGTCAGTCTTTATAAGTAAGAAGGCTGGTATTTTGACCCCACCTGTCTGGACTCAGGGAGGAAAAAAGATCATGTACTACTCCTCTCCAGTCACAGCATCTGATGCACTGGTCATGAATACCGAAAAATAGTGAATAGGATTATAGAGATAAAACAGGGAGGATGGATTTAGACTCAGGTTTAGTCAGAGTATATTTCATGGAATTGTGACATTTTTCAGGTCACTGTATGTTAGATAGTTTGCACAAAGTTGTCCCAGCTTTGTGGACTGTTAAGTGTGTTGGATGCTGTAGTTGATACTAAATAATACAGATGCAGTTCTTAGCACACATGGATGTGGCAAGAATTAAATTCTAAGCAAAAATTAGTTTTCAATTCTCAGTGCAGGGAGATAACAGATAAAATTCACCAACAAAGATTTTTTTTTGTACTGTATTTCTCATTCAATTGTGCAAAACAGTCTGAGAATTACATATTTTCCCAATTTACTGTGTTTGTAGCCAGTATTGTATTAATCTAATTTTTGTGACCTCATTCGCCCCATCATTAATGAGAGACTAACAAATATTTTAAGTTGCGAAGGAATCACCATCAAGTAAACTACACCAAAGCACCTACTTACCTCACCTTCATCACCATTAATGGAACTTCTCTCTCACTGAGGTCAAGCAGATTAAGAAATTTGGGAGAAGGAACTTTGAACTGTGTATGCTATCACCAGTTAATATACAAGAGAATTAATTTTGACACTAATTCCCTCTGTCTTTACTTTGGAATTAACTTTCAAAGAAATTTTTCTTTCATCTTTATCATCTCCTAAGGAACTTCATAATGTGAGACAGTAATTTAAAAACTTGTGGGATCCTAATGTTATTTAATCTCATCTCAACCCATTGATGGACTATATTATAAATATATGCTTGAATCAAACTTGGGATGAGAAATGGAATAGATGAGTATAGAATAAGTATGGAGTTAATTTATGGATGTTCTTTACTGACTGGTGGTAATATTATTTGGAAGCTAAATCCATATTGCCATCAGCTGTCTCAGCAGGAGCCACAGAAAAGAACTGGAGGGCTTGCACTTTCTTAGTTTTTCCTATAACTGGAGGTCATGTCCATCTAATTCAGGTGGGCATATTATTAAATAAATATATCTACTTAATTTGGATTTTTCCCTTTAAATTGCTTCTTGTAAGTAATAAAGGTGGTATTTTGTTTTCTATCAATTGGATTCCTTTGTCTTTCTCAGAAACTAGGTTGGGAAAATGGGAACTGTGTAGTTATTGACTGTTTGAGACATGAACATTTGCTTCCTCCTGACATTAAGGAAGGCATTGAATCGCCAGTCTAACACTTCAACATAGAAGATTCCCAGATAAAATACATTTTATAAGATCACGAAAAAGACTTTGTATGAAAGTCATAATTGTGATGTTTGGAGTTTGGAAACAGTTGGCTTTTCTAACCCTGGAAATCTCCAAGTTCCTGGACTCCTAGTCAATTTTGATTGCAGGATATGGCAGAGAATGCCTCTGTCAGCACAGCTGTACTCCATTTATCTTTGTTCTCAAACTAATTAATTCCTTTTTTAGGTTTTCTTTTCTATATCTTTTTTGTGATAAACAAGCAAACACATGTTCTGTCTCCTCCTAATCTCTTTTGCTATGACTTCAAGTTTTTAAAGCAAATGCTCTGCCTTCCAAGCTACTGAAGATAAGAGGCTTATCATGTTTGTCATAGAATAACAAAAGTCATTAGATGTCTAGCTTCAATATCTATTTCTTAGTAAGAAGTCCATAACACACATATTTTAGGGTTTTGCTATAATAGTACTCCAGGACCTCTAGTATTACATTTCTTGTTAGATGAAGGCAATGCCATTATAACAAAGAAATCTCAAATAAGACTTAAATAAAAATAGACATTTATTTCTTCTTGCATAACAATCCAGAGCAGAGAAATCCAGAGTTAACACCACCATCTTCAACGTGTGGCACTCATCTCTGTATCTAAGCATAACACTTCACGTAGAAAGGGAGAAGAAAGAGGTACCTAATAGTTTTCTTTTAGAGATTGTGAAGAGACTTGGCATGACATCTGGTCATAAACCTTTGGCCAGACTGGCCAAAATTAGCTATAAGCAACGCTGAGGCATGTTATTTCTAGGTGGGCTGACATCTTCCCAGACAAAACTTGGGGAGAGACAGGGAAAATAGATACTGAGTGGACAATTAGCTGTCTCTGCACATGCTGGAACTCATTTATTTTGAGTCTTTCTTTACAGCTCCTTCTTTACAAAGATGATTTCATGAGCATCTCAAAAATCATAAAAGACAATATAAATACATATTAAAACTTTATTACAAACTAATTCAGAGAAAACCCTTTGGATTGATAACTAATTATTTCTTGAATTCGGTAAAATATTAGCTTTTCCATAATCAACACAAATTCATAATACATATTCTAATGATTAAAAAGCTCAGCTAACAAAGATAATTTGAATATTTTTCCTCTTAAGAGTCTGACATTTTTATACAACTTAAATATTTTGTTTCCCTGGACAAATAGTAACACATCTTTTATTTTTCCCAATATCTTAGTTGACAAATACTGTGACTTCCTTCATTACCAGTACTCCTTTGCAGTAGGCTTTTCAAAGTCTATAAATACTATAAGGTATTCCTTATATTATCACAATTTCTCTGTGGCTTGGGGATCACATTTTGACAACCACTGACATATAGAATAAAATTTCTCTAAGGTTCTGCTTGTTACTGTCTCTGTGACTTTTTCTTAGTCAACTGGCTTCTTCTACATTGTAATCTCTTATGATAATTTTTGTCTCTTCAACAGAAACCCTTAGCATACTTCCTTTGAAGAAATATTAATTATAGAATTTAATAAATAATGACTCCTACTACATGTAGGGTAATTTTGTTTCATGCTGTCCACTAAAAAAGTCATTGGAAACTTTGTGTTTAATCTTTAAAAATTGATAAAACTACTTACTCTTATAACTGTTGCATTTATTTTGATGTAAAAATAAATTTATGATGCCATGCCATGATTGAGTCATAAGATAGAGTTCTGCAAATAACAGAAACTGCTGCTAGGTAGTTTGAGCTAAAGGGAATTATGGGAAGAGCATAAGGATCAGTACACAAAATCAAGAGGCTATCAGAGCATTTGGATATAGGCGTGAATCAAGGCAGCCACCTAAATAAAAAGAGCCATCAGAATAATCTCATAGCAGGTACTGTTATAGACCTGAATCCATGAAAGGATGAAAGAAGTCCAATGTTTATCATTCTTTTTGTTTCTGTATATAGGTGGCCAAAGTCACATATCTAATAGGTGGCAGAAAAAATATAAGGTATACTACAGTATAGCATACACACAAAGGAATTTGTGGACGGACAAGGAGAAAAGGGAAAACAAGTGAATTAAGTCTCATGGCTAGATTCATGACACAGCAAGGCAGTAAGTATGAGTTAAGACTATAGCTACATCGCAATTGACCTTTTGATGTAGCAGATATTTGTCACATCCTTTATCCACTCCATATTCTCTTTGTCCACAACTTCAGAAGATTGAAACATTTTTGTCCAAAAGAGTGGCAAAGACATTATTTCCTTATGAATCTGAGCCCAAGTTTATGCTACTTGAGTAGGTGTGAAGAAGCCTCTGACGATTGTTTTCACTGAATGTGTTAGTATAAGGTGAAACCCAGAGGATGCCTCAATTTTCATCCATTTTCTTTCCTACCCTAATTTCATAGGCATAGCTCTGAGAGAGCCTGTCACTTCCATAACAAAGTATAACCCACTTTTTTTGCCGAATCATATTGTGGAATGAGGACTCCAAATAGTCTATTGATAGCTTTGTCATCTAATTCAATGGAACATATCATAAATTTTCTCTCCAGTAGAAACATTTCATCCATAAGCACTAAATTCTGTAACTGAGCTAGAGTGACTAGGATACTAAGCAAAAAATAAAAATAAAAAAGCAATGATATTTGAAA